>NW_027526407.1:147349366-147874366 GCF_048455015.1 Haemaphysalis longicornis
ACGACAACACAAATAGGTGTCTGTGAATAAATGCATCTTTCTTTCTTTGTAGTTGTGTGTGTGTGCGTGATCTCTCTTTCGCGAACATTACCGAACCGCGCAAATTCAACTCGTGCATTCGCACTTTCACATTCTTCCCCTCGGGGAAATGCGGGGAAATTTTTTCTTTCATTCCTCCCACGATCATTCATCATCGTTGTCAAAAAAGCTGGCTTTCCTCCAGGGGTTTTCCCGTTGCAGACGCCATCAGTGAGAGCGCTATAGCTTCGCTTTAATTTGGTCCCAGGCGTCACCAGGTTTTCTCTTTCAAAACATGTAGTTGAACTTCAGTGCTCTGAAAAATATTTATCGGGGCACCCGTAATTTTTCTAAATCTAACTTGCGGACATAGTTATAAGCACGACCTCACGGCTCTACTCGATTACAGCTTTGTACTGCATAGTAGAGGTTTCATTGGAGGGTTTCTGGGCACATGATTATATTAGGACTACCATGCCGTCCCGAACGCCATTCATTTTTTGGCACAGCACTGAGGTGCCTGCTAGGGCTTCACAAAGCACGAATAAAAGGCAGGAAGGCACGGAAGCCCTTGTGAAGCAAACGTGCTCTATGGCAGCGTTTGGGGGAGTTATGCAACGTCATACGTAAGGAGTTACAAATAGATTGAAGAAAGATGTGACCTAAATATTCCTTTTTCTTGCTCTGTGCTGACGTAGTGGAGTACTTTTTACGCTAGCCCAGCAGCAAAATTAACAAAGCCAACTGTAATACATAAAAGGAATGGTTTCCGAGAAAGAATTAAACAAAAATTGGTGCAATATGTCCAAAATGATCGCGGAGCAGCGTTCATTGTCGGGGAATAAAATGCGCAAGTTCTCAGCGAAAGTGACAATGCAAGGAAAGATTTACAGAATTAGGAGACGTAGGAGAAGTTCTGTTAGCATTTTACATACGGAATCTTGACGTTATTCGTGCGTTTGGTTGCCTCCTCCGAACTCCCAACCGTTACCCTCCGACAAAAAAAAAAATAGAGAGGGCAAACCTTCTTGCGCTCACGCGAGCGAGCTCTAAGCTAGTTTGAACAATATACGTGACGATGCCAGGGGCTTCTCAAAGAGCAATTAATACGACAATGATAGCTGGCACCAAATTTCTTTGCATGGTTACATGTCGCAATCCACAGAAGCATGTTCTGCCGGCTGAAAATTGCATGCGAACGATTAGTGGTCAGTTTTTTTTTCAATTAAGCTTCCAACCTTCTTGCCCTTTATTCACAAAATTTCTCCACGCATATTCAATTACAGAGAGCGTCCTTACACGGATTCCGCGTGTTGGTCACTCTGCCATGCCTAATGTTGCCGAAATTTAAAATGTTTCGCTTATGTCCCCAAATTAGTTTGACAAATATTACCGGGGACCCGAGTGCACTTCACATAATGTAGTGAGTGCTAAAATACCATTTTGCGTCACCAATCAAGGGGCATGTCCCATGGGAAAGAACTTTGCTACTCTCTTCATTTCCACTTCTGTAGTTGGCATGCTTAAATTGCTCACGGACGCCTCACTACATGTCTCTACACAAGTTTGTAAGTCGAACGGCCATACCGGATTCAGTACGCCTAGCTTTATGTTTTTCCCTTCGCGTTCTATGTCCCTTGGGCTCGGGTCGTTCCTGCGTAACATATGTGTGCACCAATGTCACATTTCCCATGAAGTACACGCTGTGCTATGGGTGCTGTTGATTAGTGTCACCACACGGCCTGCCAAGCTGGCCCGACGAGTTGTGGCGTTTACGTGAGGCTTATTTCGAGGGTGGCTCAGATACGCATCTTTCCCATTTCCTGCGACTTGGGGGTGGAACATAGAGGAGAATCGCAACCTCCTCATTGAGTGGCGTTTATCCTTCCATAGCGGACAGATAAGAGAACGCGCTAGACTGGGGACAAAGAAAATTAGTGCAGCTTCGCCCTAGTGGGGCGAAAACTGGACAAACAGCTAAGCTGGCGGCCCCACCTAGCTTATTCTTGGTTCGGCTAAGTTTACGGCATTGTTGCAAATGAAATCAACCAACCATACAGATACAGTGCTGACAAGGTTGATGGTCATATAGGAAAGCTTGATGTGCATAATAAACTTTAATCGAGGGTACTTAAGTGACGCTGGAAGGTGCTGGGAGGCACGTTCCACCGTGATGACAGGTGTTGGCGCGATGGCACGGTTGACTGCTACATTGATGATTGAAAGAAATTTTCCGAATGAATGAAGGCAGAAAGCCAAAATTCATTCGAAAGCAAAGCGGTTGTAATAACAGAAGCATAGCGGTGGAATTGAGCCTTTTGAGAAAATTACTATTCTTTTTTGTGTGCGTGTGTGCGTGTGTGTGTGCATGCGTGCGTGCGTGCGTGCGTCTGCGTGCGCGTGTGCGTGCGTGCTTGCGTGCGTGCGTGCTTGTGCGTGTGTGTGTGCGTGTGCGTGTGCGTGTGCGTGCGTGCGTGTGCGTGCGTGCGTGCGTGCGTGTGTGTGTGTGTGTGTGTGTGTGTGTGCGCGTGCGTGCGTGCGTGCGTGCGTGCGTGCGTGTGTGTGTGTGTGTGTGTGTGTGTGTGTGTGTGTGTGTGTGTGTGTGTTGTGTGCGTGCGTGTGTGTGTGTGCGTGCGTGCGTGCGTGCGTGCGACACGCGCGCTCAGACCCATCGGCTGGTCTCAGACCCATCGGCTGGTCTGAGCCGTGGGAGCCACTGTCAGGGACGCTGTCGGGGACACTGTCAGGGAGCCCTATGATCAGGGACCCTTCCTGAAGAAAGCACCGACGACCGCGGCTGAGGACAGCCAGCGGCCGCCGTGAACGTGCGCCGCCGACACTTTGGAAACATCAAGTCTTCAAAGATCGCACCTTGCGCCGGTCCTCAAGCGTGATTCGCCACTAGTAGTAAGCCGTAACGCTTTGTTATTTAAACACTGCTCCTGGGCATGCCCCTTGGCGATAGCAGCAAAGTCTAAATGCTTCGTTTTATTGAAAACCCTTTTCTTTTTGCGCGGGGTTTTTCTGCTCTTTGGATGAGTACTAGAGAAATGCCTGGCCACCCACTCTTGTTAGCCGTACACACAGGCTTTAACGGAAAGGTTTTTTGTCGCGTAATTCACACCTGTGTAATTACCATACTCCAATTTCACTGTAGTACTGAGTACTTGTCCGTAACTCTGCTTTCTAAATAAAAGGACACAATCCTTTCGTCAGGTTCTCCTTTAGTGACCGGGAGTCTTCGATGGTGGGGAAGAAAGAGATACCCGGCTCATCTCACACGCCGGAGGGACCTGCTTGAAATCTCACTGAGCACCAAGTTTCCCCGATTTTGTTTCAGTTTGTTTATAGATGCTTTGCTGGGAAATGTGGCGTGATTCCAACCTGGTTTTCACCTGGTTCACCTGGTGAAAACCAGCTTGGTTCACTTGGTTTTCTGGTTCACCTGGTTTTCTTCGTTTAAGCAGGCTGCCGTTTCGGGAGCCGTTTTTGGAACCATCTGTGTGCCATCCATGGATTACTTGGTTTGTCACAGGTGTCAGAGTTTCTGCCGACGTAGCTACCTAGTGTCTTTGCATTAAACACAACGGCCGCAAAAGTGTGCGTCGATGTTGCTCGCGACAGTTATGGGAGTGAAAACTCGGTACGTCGAATGAGCCAGGGACGCAGGCTTCAGAGTAAAATAATTTAGTATAAAAAAGCGGACTGCGAAAGGAATCACTTCTTTTTCCGAAAAACGGAAATCACATGTCGAGACTGTCCTCGTGAAGCCTGATAAGTGGTGTTGTCGAATTCTGCGGGCAGCTGGGCTTCAGATTGGTGTCCTATATATGTAATTTCACGTGAATGGACTGAATCACTTGTTAGTAGCTCTTGTCCTGCCACCCACGTGTCTGTCCTTTTAGCGCTTACGCTAAGTCTACATGTATTCACGGAAGCGGCCAGCATCAAGTTCTCCTCATTCAGTAAAGGTCTCTAAACGAGCCTATTCATTCGAATATGTACACGTCAAAGCACTCCTTTTTTCTATGGAAGCTATGTAAAAAGGAGCCCTACACAGTAAAAGTTGCGGCAAGCAGATAATTACCTTTGGCCGCAAGTGGTGTGGTTTTGAAAAGTTTTTGTTTTTCGAGCACTCTGTATGAAACGTTTTTGTTTTCCTTTATTTTACTTTCTCTTTGCCGCGCGTTCCTCAGTGTTAATGATTATTTCCGATAGAGTAAATCAAGTCGGAAACACGGACCAATGAACTCATGGAATGGTGGGGTTTGATAAGGCAACGAGGACGCCTCAACTTTGGCACCGTTTGAACTGCTGTTAAAACTGTTGTGGCTGCGTGTGCCCTATGAAATGGTAATTAAGATATAGGCTGCAAAGTGGGCGCGTACAGCGGAGTGTGCTGGAGTGGCTTAAATTAAGATTTTAGGGCGCAGCCCTCTGCGGCCGTCTCTCGGCTGAGCCGCGTTGTCGGCGTAACCGAGGGAACGATGGCAAGTGAAAGAAAAAGCGAATGATGCAAGAAACGAAAGTAGGAGAGTGTCGCGAAATTGGGAGGGGAGGGTGATTAGCCATGGCTGCGTGAGCTCTCCGAAAGTGCGGGGTGGGAGAGGGGAAGGGAACGTGTGCTGTGCCCGTGTGGTTACAAGAAATTTGTTCACTATGAATTACCATCTAGCCCAGTTTACAGCTTTACTTAGTTACAAGAAACTCTCTGTGCTGTCCTATGCGAAAGCGGGAAATTTAAATTTATTTTGAGCAGCCTCCCCTGAATTTCTATTGTGAGTCACAAGATCGGAGGGACTGCTGAGCCAAAGGACGCGGTTGGATTTCCGGCCGCGGTGGCAGCTTCTCCGATGGGAGGAAAAGCGAAAACGCCCGTGTGCTCAGGATTTCGGCGCACGTTAAGGATCTCCAGATGGTAAAAAGTAATCCGGCGCACTACACTACAGCGCGCCGCATCGCCTGTGGAGCGTAGGTGCGTTAAACCTCACAAACAATCAACGAGACTTGATGCGAAGGAAAACGAAGAAGTTAACTGCAGCAAACAACATGAGTTACAAAGGGAGGCGTGTGGTCGCTGAAAAAGCAGAGAGCTTTCCCGTATGTTAGGATTGAAGGACCCTGCCCTGTAATCGCCACGTGGCTCTAGAAAGTGCAGGGGTGGATTATGATGGATATGAGAAAGAGGAACGACAAAGAATAGTGAATTTAACGAATGATCAATCGGATATTAGAGATAACCGCCTGTTTAGACTTACACGCGGTTGAGGGAAATGAAGAAATGAACATGAGAGATTCCAGGGGGAGAGACCTGCGGCACTTTTGTGGCAAAAACAGCTAAAACTTCGTCCTTAGACGATATATTCAACAAAGGAAGCAGACAGTCGTGGATTTGTTTTCACTCGTTTCAAGCTGTAGTAAAAAATCCACTTTAAGAGCTCGTTCGCCATTTTAGGAATGTGCTGACAAAGTTGCAGGGGTTTAAATCCATCAGTTTCCCCAAGTGTAATATCATATTTGACCAATTGGCCAGTTTGGGCGAGTTTTAACTTCAAAAATAACCCTCAACATTTTGTTAGGACAAAATCCTTATAGTGGCATTAGGGCATTTGTTTCGATCAAATTCTCGAGGATATAAAACTTGAATACATCAGCGGGCTGAACGTTTTCTGAGAAATCCCTAAACACAGGTATTTACCCAAGTCCAAAGTATTCCTATTCAGTGGTTTGGCTTGCAAAACAGCGCAAAAAAGTTTTGAGATATTTGAACAGAGTATCTATACGTGAAAAAACGCGCTTGGTATATAAATCCACCCACATAAATAATTCATAACGAATATTTTGTTTCGATTCACTCCCTCATGGCTGTACTTATCTTTTGCATCCCCCATTACCGAGTATCAAACAGCATGAAAAGATGTTATCTCAATATTTCAAGCCTTGCAGACGAGAAACTGGACTGGTTATAAATGTCCCCACATTGGACTTCTCAGTCGGTTAGGTATGTAATTTCAAAAAAAGTCTTCCTCGCCAATTTAGAGGCACCTGTGTGGGGAATCTTTGTTTTTTATTTGCGTTTCTAGGAGTACTTTTTCTCAGCAAAAACTATTTCGAAATAGCACTCGGGCGAACATATATTAGGAAATTGGTAGAACGCGAAATATATTCCGCGATGGCGATTCGCGCGATAGGGGTTCGTGAGGGCGTTACCAAATCTGGCTACGGGATGTGCCAGGTGATATATACAGGTTCCTGGCTTCTACTACGACCTCACTAATAACCGGGGGTTAGCGCCGTTGCATTAAGCCTATGACTCAGAAATTAGAGCAGGGGCAGAAAGAAGTATGCGGGATTAATGGGCGAGTTGCTGATCTAGGACGGTGGGTAAAAGCGCGAAAAAGCCAGACCTAAAGCAGGCAGTAACAAAGCATCGAAGGGATAGCGTAAACTAGAAACTCCGAAATTTGAGGCCCTGGATTGAAAGTTTGCGGCTGTCTTGTTATTTTCATCTTTTAGAAGCCTTATTGATAGCTTAGCGTTGTTACCCTGCAAATGAACGAAAGGCTCAGAACACTTTATATCATGTAGCGTTTATATCCACAGATTTGAGTATCACAGTGCTAGATCTTCAATTTCGGGCGGAGTGGCGCCGTAGGCAGGCAAAAAGCAATTACAATAAAAGCCTTCACTCCCTACTTCCTGTCCTATTAGGTTCGCAGAAAACAGGCAGAGAGCGAATTGAAAACTTTTCGCCAAAATAAGAGGGGATAGATGGAGAGGGCAAGTTAACATCCCCTTCCCCCTTTTTCTAGGTGTCACTATTGTTTTAACGAGCAGAACGGTCACATAGAAATGAGTATTTTCTTGTGTCCGTGATGCAGCGCGTTGTGCACAGACCAGCAAGTGGCCAGGAGCGCCTGGACCCAATTCATCCCAAATGACGTACGATAAAAAACTGCGAAAACAAAGCACTGATTAGTTTTACAGAAACAAAGAACTTCCCGTCTTGTTTATACGCTGTCCCGTCACTCAATAGCTGCGAATAGGTTGAACGCAGCCTTAACAATTCATTGATGCGATGTACTGTTTGCAGGAAATGCCATTTTGTTCCTTTCAGCATGAACATACTTTACGTAATTCCATCTCTCTTTTGGCACGTGCGCCAGACGGGGCATTGTGTGAGCGTACGGCTTATTCAAGTCTGGTCAATGTTGAAAGGAAGGCCTTATATGCACTCGGTGCACATTTGGGTTGAATGCCTTTTTATCTCGTGCTCGACAGACCCGTATAAGATTTTCAGGGACAATTCTGCTAGTGCGAGGCTGAATAGGTTGAACGCAGCCTTAACAATTCATCGATGCGATGTACTGTTTGCAGGAAATGCCATTTTGTTTCTTTAAGCATGAACATACTTTACGTAATTCCGGTGTTCCATCTCTCTTTTGGCACGTGGGCCAGACGGGGCATTGTGTGAGCGTACGGCTTATTCAAGTCTAGTCAATGTTGAAAGGAAGGCCTTATATGCACTCGGTGCGCATTTGGGTTGAATGCCTTTTTACCTCGTGCTCGACAGACCCGTAGAAGATTATCAGTGACAATTATCCCGCAACTAGCAACGAATTGGAAGCATCCTGTTAACACCCAAGGAGCAGCAAGTGTTTTAAATACTAACACTCAAAGTTTCCTCCTTATTCACCATTTATTGAGAGTTTATAACGGTGCAGTGAGTCACCTGAAGGGAAAAGAGAGCGAGAAGGGAAGCACCCCCGTGTCTTCAAGCTTCGGAAATCGGTGCGCATGTGTCGAGATTCCGCCAAGTTCCACAAAGTTATGAGCGGGGTATAAAAATTTCATTTTTCCCAAGGACTTGTTCTCTTTTCTTCCGTGACGGTCTCCAAGTTAGACGTTTCATGAAACAGTACAACAAAACTGCTATTTTCCATTCTGCTTCTGTACTTTTAGTTCAGAGTGTTGAAGCATCCCATTTGGCGGCACTCACTTATTTTGCTGAGAAGGACTTCTCCGGCTATTCCCACATGGCAATTTATCATTGTGGGGAACTTGTATAACGACCTGTACACTGTTCAGTCATCCATAGAGTAAAATATTTAAAAATTGTATACTGGAAAACAAAAAAAAGCATAACGTTTGTTTAAACCTGCCAGAATCTATTTCCCGGCTGAACTTTAATGGCCAAAATTTGGCGTTGTCCATTTTTCAGAACCCTCATGAAAAAATTGCGGCAGCTTGCACTGCTAGTGCGAGGCTGAAGAAATAAAAGGACTTGCGGCGCCTCTCCCTTCGTCGGAGACGCGGCTGTTGCACCTCACCTGGATTTCCGAACTTGCCGTTGAAAGTTCTCTATGACACGCAGGCCCGGATCGTTTTAAAGGGACACTGAAGTGATATGTGAACATTTCGGGATTACTAGCGCAAATTGTAGTCCGGAGTCCCCAGGCCATGTTTCGACCACTCTAGGCGCGTTTACGCGATTTTATTTAGTAGAAAAACTAATTCGAAAACGCTGTCCTCCTCTCTTTACGCTCGCCCATTTTCTGTGGCGTTTTGGTGTGACGTCAGGAGGGGATGAGCTGGCAATTGGCTGCGCCACGGCTGCGCTACTGCACGGCTCCCCGGCCGACAGAGCCAGCAGTGGAGCCAGTCGGCCCAGCGTTTCGTCCGCCGGCCGCCGGCGGGTCGTCGCAATCAATTGCTTGGTCGCAATTCGTTCGCTTAGTTGAAACGAAGCCAGGACACGTTTGTGAATGGAAGAATGTGCCTTTCTTTACTTGGTTTGTTTGTACACTGTATCTAGCTCCAAGTCAAGGTCGCTTCACACAAGCGCTGCACATGCGACGCTTCGCTGACTGGTACGCCAGTAGGAAAATATAAGGCCTCTTAAAGGCGGGAGAAGAGTCAGCGAAGTCAATATAGGTACTACGCAAATAAAATCAACTGATATTTTTACCGTACAGCGTAAAACTAGGGCGCGGGAAGCACGTTTTTGCGCTGGGCGAACAAGCACAGCGGTCAGCAGCACGACTACGCATCTGCGAACGCTTTTCCGTCTACGAAATGCAATTGCTAGACGTGAGCTACTGTGGAAACTCGGGCGACGCTTACTGCACGATCGCAGTACAACAAATAGTCACCTAAGCGGCTTGAAATGCCAAAACTAAATAAAAGTGTAAACCGGTTATACAATATATACCCTATATTAGCAAGGCATTGGCGTCCCGCTCCGTGGCCTAGCGGTCTGAGGCTCTAGGAATTCACGGCAAATGTTTTGCAAGTCACGAGTTCGAATCCCCGCGGGTACGTGCTTTTTTTTTGTAAGTTAACTTTTTTGTTTTCCGCCGATGTTTTCTATATTGAGTTCACCTTTTTTTGGGGCCGCAACGTTCATGGCTCCACGAACTAGTTCACAAAACGCGCGCAGGCTGTCACTGGCGCGCTAGCGAGTACTCGTTGGCGTGCTGTTGCCATAAGCACCGACTGCTTGCAGGCAGTGCGCAGTGGGCACAGGCCAGAATGAACAGACCCTTGGCCTGGTGCGAACACGCTTTTTACGATACAGGCATGAGGGAGGCAAGCTCCAAATATGGGGGAAAAGCGCATGACATTTGGGCGTCTGCGGGTACGCGGAGGGCGTTCATGCACTGCGTAGGTCTCGGCTAGTGAATGCTACGACTACAAGCCGTCCTGGGAGGCTTATCTTGTGCATTTTACAGCCGACAACATGGCAGAAGCGCGGTACGATGATTACTGAGATATTGAGAATGCCCATCCAACAAAGCCATTGGTTATGTTTTACAGAACCGAAACCGAAACCGAAACTTATTTGATTGCTAACCTTGGGCATCGTCCAATCACGGCGCCCCTCCTCTCAACGTCACAGCCTTAGTTGGTGCGGCCGCCGCAAACCGCGCATGGTAGTTTTTCTTCTTTCGCGCTTTGTAAAATAATTACCGATTTGTCAACCGGATAAACGATGAAAAGTGTGCTAATTTGAGCCAGTCTACGCAGTGCAAGCAAAAACGGGAGCTTGACAAATTCACTTCAGTGTCCCTTTAAAAAGTCCGCAGGCTTTCACTTTTTACCCAACGTGGACCGTGTTAGTACGCGCTAGAACACGCGGCAACTGGCATCGCGAACTCGGTATCTATCGCGCAAACTCAGCGTCGGAGCTCCCCACTTCACGCGCGAACGTACGTGAACTGGCAAGCAGAACAGCACGCAAGAGATGACACCCGAACTCTGGGCTGAGTGTTCTCCAAGGTCGAGCTGGCCGTCGCCGGGCGCTGCTCACGAAGCGTACCCTCACTTGCGCTCACTAATTTTCCTTAGATTTTTTTGCGAGCTCCTCACGTGGGGCAACCTACGCGAAAGCCTGGACAACGACGCTGACCACGAGCCTTTATTCATGTTTTGGGCGGCGACGTCTCGGCTTGACAGGTCCAGTCGAGGCTCGACGGAGCCATGCCTAAGCGTGAGAAGCGAGAGCGTGAAGCTATTCGCAGCTGCGCGCAAGGAGCAAGGTGACGTCTGGGCGAGGTTTTGGGTGCGATGCAAGGATAACGTTCCGCTTAAACAGCTCTGCTCTTAAAAGGTTCTCTCATGAACTGCTAGGATTTGCGAGTAGAGATGAAGCTCAGTGTCTCTAATAGCTCTGAGGTTGTTCTTCGCATTATTTGGGGGCCTAAAAACTGAAATTACTGTATAATGTACGGTACTCAGTTTTGTAGCGTAAGCTACACTCGCCGAGGTTGAGCAGTTTTGCGTTGACCCCGTAACGCCGTGCTGCGCAAGCGCGAGGATCATTAGATTAGATTTGGATTTGAATTGGATTGGATTAAATTGGATTGTATTGGGTTGGATTAGAAATCCAATACAATTAGAGTACGGGTGTGTAGAGAATTGTGTCTGAACATTTGCCAATCTGCGCATTCCAGAGGAGTGACGTCATAGCGGGTGCAGACGCAGTGGCGCTGGCGTGTGCCCAGCTGTGCACCTCCGTTGCACAGTAGCGAAATCTGACGCGGCGCCGGATGCGCTTAATTGCCGTTTCGCGTGGCCCCTGGAGAGCCGTGTTGCGCATGCGCGAGGAGCAGCGACTGGGTATGACTGGACTGGATTTGATTGTAGTGAATTGGACTGGACTGGATTGGATTAGACTGGATTGCTGAACCGCAGCTCACGCTACGTATATCCTGGCATAGCCGAGCTAAGCCACTGGTATTTTTTTGCATAATTAAAGGCCGCATGCTAGACTTCGAGAAATGCGGCCCTACTAAATCATTACCTTGTCAACCTCCCAAACAATGCCAAGTAGATTCGCATAAGTGGAAGAACAAGCACTCCTGTACCCCGTTCAGAAAACATGTTTGCGAGCAAACGGTACGCTTCTCATTTAAGCTACCACTTTCGGCTCGTAGTAAGTGTCCTTGAGAGTAGCGCCATGAAGCTTAAACGGCCCCCAGAAAAAAAAATACGGAATCTCTTTGTTCGATACGGCGGTGGACTACACTACTTAGGGCACTTAATCAGCAGAAATTATGTGGCCATTTCTACGAAGGGGAGAGTTCACATGCGCAGCATTCTTTGCTGGATACCTTCAGAGACAGGACAGTTTAACTCACCGAATTTTCTAAAGAACGCACAATTGGCCAAACTTTGCAAACTTAACTGGAAAGGCTTAACTAGGAAAAACAAGAAATGCAAAAAATAACAAATTTACAAAAATGAACAGACTATATTAAAATATGAACTTTATACACCTCCCCAAATTTAACTAGAATGAAGTCTGGGGAATGGACTAAAAACCCGGAAAAAAATGTTGGAAATGCGAATGAAAAAACAGGGGTAATGAGTCAACCGTGTACGCTATGCATTTCCAGAAAAATGCATAATTTAGGAAAGTAATACAGTTATTCGTAACAATAACCTTAATGGAAATAATTGTTGAAGAGAATTTTTTCAACCAAAAAGCATTTCAACATTTAATGCTAGAATGTTACTTTGGATGATAAAATGTACAAATAATAGAAAAATAAAAATCTCACCGAACTCTCGCGCAAAAAGAAATATGCATTCCTTATATCTCCTTCACAAAATGACGGCATAAATAACAAGTCCCGAAAGGAGCGACGAACGCACGAATAAAATAATCGTGAAAACGGACCAACGCTGCCCTACGCCTTGCATCGACGGGAAAATGCACAATAGGACGTGTTAATGCACAAAATTGGTATAGCGGCATGCATTTTCATCATGGGCGGAAATAAACAAAAGATAACTGAAAAATGGAAAAATAACCCAACGCACCCGGATACTCACTGCCAAATCTGGCTGTAAAAAACTAACAATGAAGGCAAGCACCCGAAGAATTACTACTCAGCAGTCGACAACTCTGTGAATTCCTGCTGATCTTTTAAAGTGAAGCTTTCTACCTCTACCCCCCAAGGGTTCTTTCGGGGCCATTGGTGTCATCAGAAAACTCTCGCGAACAAATAAAAGAACTTCCTGGCACTGCCAGGAATTGAACCTGGAAGGAATAGAGTAACGAAGCGAGAGCCCGCTGACCTTCCGATTGAACAACGAGTCCTTCTTTTCCTTTATTGCCGGTCATTTATTAATAAACACACACGATACAGACAAGAAAAGGTAGCCACAACGAAACCTGGTACAAAACATACAATGCATAAGGCGGCCAACCGTAACTCCGGCTTGGCCTTGTCCTTGTTTTCACAACTGCGTGTAGTAACAGTCGTACACAACTTTTACTCTCAGATTTTCTTTCTGAACCTGGTTTGCTCTCACACACCACAAAAACTCTGTAGGTTGGCCCAACAACGCTGCCGAACTTTTAGTTGGTAGTTAATATTTGTGGGCTTTAATTACGCTTAATGCACTTGTTTGGCGTACACTTCCTTCAGTTTGCTAACATTTTCTGCAAAGTACGAATCCACTGGCCTCGCATTCTCGTCACTGTTTCTGACAGCCATTCTGCTACGCCATATAGCATGGAGGCGGAGGAGGAAGAATACATCGTAAGGAGCCTCATCACATTCAACTTTAGGAAAATGTATGCCTTTCGGTGTCAGCGGGAGGTCCTTTTTTAGAGACCTTTGGAGGACGTCCCAGAAGAAGACGGCGTCGCAGCAATCGACAAAAACATGTTCCATGCTTTCTGGCTCTTTACACTGTCGACAATCTTTGGCCCAAGGGAGAAACAATCTCTGCAATTTAAAAAAGAATGTTTTCACTCCTGCGGGTATGATCATTTTCATGACGCGTTTGAGCGCGTCATGCTTGTGACCTCCGAGATATTTCATTCTATACACTGGCTCGAGCACAGGAGTTCTACCACATCACAGGATAACCGTTTACGCGTATTGTTTTACATGTATTCAATTGAAAATCGCTCGCTTAAAAACCTGAAAAATTACCACCTCGCGAAAAAACCCACTCACTGCGTATCTCTTCATATCTGTCGTAGATGCTATAAAATTTGGCATTGCAGAACCCAATCTGATCTGTATGTACGTTCGAAGAAATGGGTCTGTCTCGTCGCGCACATATAAATATATCGACACCAATTGTTTAATACAAACAGGTTCGATAACCTTAGCCTGCCCCCTTTTAACCTGCGAAACAAGTTGCTGCGTTTCGTTCGCTAAAAGCATGATTGCAACATGAAAATGGCAAGCAACTTATGAAACGTTTGGATGTTGGCCCGTGTACAATAAAGCGCTTGCATGACATACCATAACTTTGCTATCAGAAACGTGCTACAACTCGTCGCTCGGGCAAAGATTGATGCATGCCGGCTGATCCACTCTTCCGCTTACGCCTTTATTTCACGTGCTCTTCCTTGCCAATAAAGCGTGTTCTCGCGGCACCTATCGAGCGGTACTCCCAGATACTTTGTGGGCTTTGGTGTCCACTCGATTTCTTCGAACACGCCGGGTGTATTTTGCAATTCGCCATGCCACGTCCCTATGCATTTATGCATATTTACATTGCTGCCTGTGGTTTGGGAAAATCCCGTCGTGACCGATAGCACATTACACCCACTCTCCAGGTCGGCACAAAATACGGCCACTTCATCCGCGTACGACAAAACCTTCACCTCACATGCATCCAGTCGGAATCCGCGTAGTTGCTCGCTCTAAACAATTTTTGCCCACAGTAGTTCTATGTATAACGCGAACAACAGTGGGGAAATGGGACAACCCTGTCTGACTGACGATTTAACCTGTATTCGTTCGGATAAGTGTTTATTAACTATGAGATTCGTTGTGCAATGCTTATACGCTACTCTTATTCCTTCTTCTATTACGGACCCCAATTTCACGTATTCGAAAACAGTAAAAACAAAGTTGTGGTTAACTTTGTCAAGCGCTTTTTGCATGTCAATTTGTAACATTGCCACATTCCGGTCGTCAGCATCGCAACACTCAAGAACGCTCCGGGCTTTGTGAATGTTCGTGTAATTACTTCTTCTTTTTATGCCCCGCGTACGATGTGGGCCTACCAACTCTTGAACTACCGAGTGCACTCGTTTTGCCAAGACTTTCATAGCACCTTATAATAAATGTTAAATAATGTTATGGGGTGATACCCCGTCATTTTTATCAGTTGTTCTAGCTCTTTGCTCTTTGGTATGATGACTGTGTGCGCTCGATAAAAAGACGGTGGCAGAAAGCCTCTCTGTAAACTGCCTTCAAAGACTACTTGCAGCAGCCCCGAAAGTTCGGTTTTGAACATTTTATAGAAACCAGCGTTCAATCCGTCTGGTCCAGGCGATTTTCCGTCGCTTAGTTTGTCTATCTCTTGCTCTATCTCTGCCTGACTTATTTGTACTTGTGGTCTTTCCGTAGTGTCATTGTTCAGTTCAGACGGGCAAGAGATGCAGTGCACTCACTAAGCACATCTGCGGGTTTACCCCCTGCTTTATCGCTTAATGCCACGTGATAGCGTCACGCGACGTGCTGCGCTACTGTGTGCTCCGCCCACGGCTGGTGTAGCGCCCGTGTGCGCGTATTGCGCATGCGCTAGGAGTTAGAAAAATTAATGGACGCTCACACCAACGCAAGGAATCTCACTTCTCCTTCGTTTCTGCCGCCGATCTCGTACCACCCAGCACGCAGGACAACACCCCTTCTCTGCCACCCCCCCCCTCACCCTAAGCGGCAGCCGCTGGCGTGGTGCCTGAGGGTCAAATACCTGAGGCTCCTCATTGACTGCCGGCTGACCTGGATCCCAGCGGTGAGGACACTCCAGCAGCGCATGGTGGAAGTGCAGAAGGGCGTGCGGAGGCTGCTGGCACGAGGTCAGGGCTGCTCACACTCCGTTGCCCTGCGAGTGTTTCATAAAATGGCGTCCTCGGCCATCCTGTATGCGCTGCCACTGGTACACCTGCAGCCAATGCGGTGGAGTGAGCTGGAGATGGACCAGCGCCGGGCCATACGCCTCTGCCTGGGCTCCCGAGCATGTACTCGGCTGCGGCTACCTACACAGAGGCCGGCACCTGGACCATTCAGATACGGGCCCTGACGACGGGGCGGCACCACAACCACCCGCTCTATAGAGCACCGGATTGGGCAGCCCTTCTGCAGCATTGCCGCAGCCGTTACCGCAGATGGGCATGCTGGCGTCCGCCTACGAGAGTCACATTGAGCTTCTGAAGCGTCTCCTACTCGATACACCAGTACCTCTCACCGGGCGAGATCTTTGCATCAGCACCACGCTCCCGGGGATTCGTTGCAAGCGGTCAAGACCAACCTAGGTTATCCATCATAAGGTTGCTACCCTGCTGCAGGACGAAACGGCTGGCCTCCTGCAGCTCTGCATTGAAGGCTCCGTGCAAACGTCCATGGGCAGAGCTGCAGCCCCCTCCACGGTCATGGAGCTTGGCATTGGCACCAGTCGGGTGTGCTGCCTGCCCTTCCACGCTTTCTCCACCCATGCAGAGTTTGTCAGGCTGCACCTTGCTTTAGACCTGCTCCTGGAGAGGGGCAAACAGATTCAAGGGGCCGTCATCCTCACCGACTTCCGGCCCGCTCTCTTGCGACTGCGAGCGGCGGACCAGCCATCGAGCTCCAGCGGCTACGTGGAGTTGTCGATGGTGGGGAAGCTTCACCTTGTGGAGCCTCGCTGCCGTGCACTGCGGCTCCACTGGTTGCCATCTCATGTCGGCATCACCGGCAATGAGGAACTCACAACCTGCGCAGAGGTGCTGCTCGCCAGGAGGGGTTCCCTGCCTCGCGCGACCTGAGGCCCTTCGACGCCGCCCAACCCACACTGGCGTGGGAGGTAGAGACGATGCACCCGGACCCCAGAGTCATCACCTGCCAAGCTGCACAGCATCAGCAGGGACGCCTGCTCCATACTCCTCCGCATGCGGCTTCAATGCTGCAACGTGGCAGCCCCCTTGCACCGAGAGGGCCGCCGGTCGTCGCCCACATGTGCTGGCTGCCGAGAGACCAAGAACTGCGTTCACCTGCTCTGCTCCGGCCGCCAGCACGATGCCCCGAGAGCAGAGCTTCGGGCTGCACTCCAGCGAATCGGGCTGCCCAGCCACACACTGATGGAACTTATTTTCCGGACAGGCCCCCCTCCATCCGGCGGGCAGCCTTCCGGCTTGTTCTGGGCTTCCTCGAGGAGACCGACCTGATCAAACGGCTGTAGCCAATGACTGCCGACCAGCCTTACGCACTCCTTATCTCTTTCTTTCTCTCCCTCTTCCTCTGTCCGCGTGTGTTCTTACCTACACCCTTTCACCCCATCTCCCTTAACCCGAACTGGGTTGTATGCTGCTGAACTCCCAGATCAGTTCAAAACATCCCCAGTCCACTTATTTTCTACTTTCTACTTCAATATTTCACTCACTCACTCACTCACTCACTCACTCACTCACTCACTCACTCACTCACTCACTCACTCACTCACTCACTCACTCACTCACTCACTCACTCACTCACTCACTCACTCACTCACTCACTCACTCACTCACTCACTCACTCACTCACTCACTCACTCACTCACTCACTCACTCACTCACTCACTCACTCACTCACTCACTCACTCACTCACTCACTCACTCACTCACTCACTCACTCACTCACTCACTCACTCACTCACTCACTCACTCACTCACTCACTCACTCACTCACTCACTCACTCACTCACTCACTCACTCACTCACTCACTCACTCACTCACTCTCTTCGCTTCCGTCGGCGGCGGCAGAGACGGAGACGTGAGATCGTCTGACACCGGGTTTGAGTATAATTTATTTTATAAAACAAGCTTCCCATGATGTAATACACCAGTACAACTCAACCAACCACCGTTCATGAATTATGCATTGATTGCAAGAAGGTGGCATGCAAGAATATGTCTTTGAATTAATAAAGGGTGCGGTTAAGTGCACCTCACTTGTCTCTGGGTTCACTACTTGTAGAGCTACGTGAGTGAATTTAGGTGACGGCGCATGGGTAGTCGTTGTGGGTGTCGTTTACAGCTTGGCTTTGCGACCACAATCACAGGGTGGATTGAGGCGCATTTTTCTAACTAACCCTGTTTTTCGTGCTGCTACTGCGAGCTAGCACAACACTGGAATTCTAGAGTGCCTTAATACCTGAGAACGAGGCCAGGCAGAACAATGATATGAATCACTGCCTATAAAAGCCAGTACAACGTAGTAGTGCTGATTACTACTGTCACGACCCTATAATCGGCTTCGTTCTTGCTTTGGAAAATTGATTGATTGTGGGGTTTAACGCGCCGACGCAACGCAGGCGTACCTTTGAAAAATTCGTGACCTTGTCCAAACATTGTTGACCTGCGCTGCGATTGGAAAGCGTTAAATGGCATTTCGTGTAAGACTGTTGATGAAATGAGTGAGTTCTTTTTCGACCATTTTGATGCTCACCAGCGATCCTGCTGCATGCCATTTTAAGGAAAAGTCGAGGTTTCTGCCACATGCCCGCATGCTCACGTTTTTCACGGTTCTTAGTGTGAATAAGGTGTGTGTCTTCATCAAATTATTTTTTTTCGTTAATGAAATTTTGTACAAAAGCCGTTTGATAATATCTCTGGACAAAGTTCAGTTAAAAGTCAGTGGCAAATTCATTCATGGCCGAGTAAATCCCAATCTATTAAGTTTCTTTCAGCAATGTCAGCCACCACAGCAAGGTGTGCGAATTCACACGCAGAAGTTTCTAAAGCTGCTAAGATTTCTCCACTATTTTTTTTCTGTTCCTGATATTTCGGGTGAGTACAATAAATTGGCACCTTCGCTCATAGCGGTTCAATAAGAAGGAAAGTTATAAGCTTATATGACAGTTAGCCCTGCCCCATAGGAATGTGTAAACGTGTTTCAAAACTGAATTCATATGTTCTTGAAAATTTTTTTGACATGAAAATGATATAAAGATTGCTTACCACGCTGTGCTTTTTTTGTTATTTCATGGAGACAATACAAGTAAACATGTGTATAACAGCCTTTTTGTCCCTTTGCTATGCCATTTGCCATTCACACACTTTTTTATGCATTTGGGAAGAAAAAAACTTAAATCATTCATTTCTTTGCACAGTGGATAGTTGATACCACATTTGAAGAACTTCTTGAGAGCCCATTCGACTTCCTTTAAAACCACGACAGAGCTTTCGCACAGCGGGCAAAACAGCGGCCAGTGAGGGATCTTTGAGAATTTCTTTTGTAGCCGCCATATACGGCCTGCTAGATAATGGTTAGGTAGCTGGCGATTCGAAAATTTCCGAGAATAATTAGCGTTAAAAGCAACTAAAGGACGCCATAATTGTTCGTTCTTTCTACAACTAGGCAGCAGTCAGTCCAACACCACAGAAACATGAGTAGTTGTGGTAATATCCTGGAGGTTGGCCTGACGTTCAAGGGACCCTGCCACCCTGTATCGAACGTTTTTTGAAATCTTAAATGCTTGAAGAACGTAGTCCCCAACACACCCAGTACTTAGATAAGGGCGTTGCAAAGTACCTCAGCCAAAAATTACTGCTTGACAAAACTTGTAAACTTGCTAAAAAGATTTTTCTCTATTTCCCACCCTTGACGTTCTTAGACGGCTTGAATTGCGTCACTACGGCCATGTACGGCTGTTGGCCGGTTTTCCTTCGGTTGCAGCAATTAACGCGTTCTGATAGCAAATTTTAAAAAAGCCACACATACAAAGCAGACACGAAATTAATATCTGGTGCGACGAGCAAAGCATGAAGTGCCGCTCCGTCCTGGCGATAACTAGCTTTCGGAGTATTTCCAAACGCGAAGGAAAGAGCGAAAGCGTTCATCGAAAGTTTTAAAGGATCCCCTCAAGGGGCCATTGCTACTGACCAGGCGCCATTTCTGGAAAATATTCATGCGGGAGTTCCGGCGTATCTGTGAAGTATTTGCTTGACACGCTAGGTTGGTCATCTAGCTCTGAGTAAACGAAAAGACCCCAAGACCTTACGAACTCTGAACTTCTATCTTGAACGTGTTCACATGACAGAAACCCCCGTTGGGGGCTCGCCAACTAGGACAAGATAATGCGTGGGTCCTTCTTGGTGGCACTTCCGGCCAGAATGGTTATTTTCGCAGGCTGCAAAAATACGCGTCTCTGACTGCGAGGCGAATGGTTTATTATTCCTTTCTTCTAAGGGACGTATACAGCTGAATAACGTCTCCAGGTGGTCCTGGCTGAACCGATCCGCGCAGATGTAAATGTCGCAAATAAAAAAATCCAGAGTTTAATTTATTGTCGGCCATCTTAATGACTCCTACATGCAATGCATTTTAGGTCTGAATACTCGACACAAGTGAATGATGATTGTTCCATTCTAAGCAATTTGGTTTACCTTCTATGGTTAATATTTGGGAGCTGTTTCAACATAAACCAAGAGAATTCAACTTAAAAGGCACAATAACTAATTTATAGGTACACTCAAATTCCTTCACTTGTGCAGGGAGACATATATCCTTGGTCGGCCTCGCCTTGCACAAATACACGACAGCGCCATCCCGACTTGAGAATGCGCGTATGTACGATAACGCAAGAGGCTTCGAAGGTGGTTATTATAAACAGACAGATTTCTGGCCAAAACCGCAGGCATTTCAGGAAAAACCGGGCGCGAGTTGAAGCGGCCGTTTCCTTTCATTAGCGAAGGCGCACAGGGAAGGACCGAATATTTTTGCTAACCCCCAACAAGGCTGGTGCCCAGACATCAGCACCTAAGGCTCGCATGTTCAGACGAGCGAGACCAGTGACATGGAACAAAGAACGTTTAATCAAGAAGTAGAAGTAGCACGCGCTCGCGCGAAGGAGCAGTCTTCTTGGTCTTCGTCTTCAAGCGCCGTGATGATGATATTTAATAAGCTCCCGCCAGTCCAACTTGAATCGCGCTTCGTCTTGGCGGGTCTTTTGAAGCCGCCTTCCAACGGATAGTTGTGATGCGCCGATCTTCTGAGAAGCTCTTTTCCCACCCGAAGGAGGCAAGCCCTTTTCACTTCGTCACGTCCAGGGTAGGTTTTCTCAATTCGGGACATTTTCAAAAACGTGTTTGGGCCCCGGTCTTCAATTAGCACCACATTTCCTGCGGGCAGTGGTTTAGTTTGGCTCCAGTAATAGCTGTGGTTGTGGACGGAGACGGAGCCTGTTTTTAGATGCGACTGCATCTCATTCACTCGCCTTGTCCACGCAGCGTCGGCGTCGTTGTCGTCCGCCCCTCCCGCATTCTCCTCGCCGCGCGAGCTGCGCTCTCCGCCGCTCACCCCCTCTCCTCTCCGATGCCCCTCTCTCGTCCACACCCCTCCCCCTACACTATATAAAAAAATAATAGTTAGCGGCGCCCGGTTTTGATGCCACGACCCTGTGGGCGGAATGCGAGGTACATGGTGCTCTTCCCACTGCGCCACAAAACCGACACAGAATCAAGTGCTACGAACGCGCTTTATATCCTTGACTCATTCAAACTACGTCAAGAAGCTACTGATACAACGCATGATGGGGCAATGATTAACACTTGCAGTAAAAGAAAAGAAGCTCCCATTTGCAGCAACAATGATGGAGTCAAGGTCGTTGCGATAGCGAAGCCCCAAGCATACAACTTAGAGAGATGACCAAGATTGGCCAATAAAACATAATGATAATAATGATAATCATAAAACATAATAATCTACGCGTTCCCGACACGTTTCACGCGATTTCAGAATCAATCCAACGGATACACCAAGTGAACCCCACGATGCGTCGCATCTACAGAGGGTTCCCCTCGCGGGGAGGTGGGCGCAATTTTTTTTTTCGGGAACTGTTTCGGCACCAGATTGTGGGCCAGATGCTGAAGATGGTGACAAAGACAGCCTACGCTCCTCATCCTCAATTTTTTCCTCGAACTTCCTTTTCTAACTTTTCTTCTTGCGTTTTTTAGATGTGCCCTTTTTGGACTTGTATTTCTTCGATTTTCTTTTTTAGATTTCTTTCCAGACTTCTTTTTCTTAGATTTCTTGCTTTTGTTCGACTTCTTTCTTTTTTTCTTTCACTTCTTACTTTTCTTCTTTGAATTCTTGCTTTTCTTAGATTTCTTGCCTCCTTTAGCAGACTTTTTTTTTTCGACTTTTTTCGTATCTTCTTCTTTGCATCATCCATTGCAAAGGTATTTATAAAGTGCGCAGCAAAGGTACGCAGTAAGGGTATTTGGTGCTGGGTCGCCGGCACTAAGCAAGGCGATTTTACCGTCACCGAACTTTGGGGCCCCTGCGGCTTGCGCAAGTCCGAAAAGCGGGAAACTTGAGAGTGGACCGACGACATCAGGCCTGTTGACAGTCGCTCCTATTTCTTTTATGTACTCTTGATGCCATCTTTTCCACCAAGGTCTTACGAGTTGGCATCGACTTCTTCATTCCTCGTCAACATCTACTCTGTGTGTTTTCGCTTGTCCGTCGTGTAGCTGTTGCCATCCGCCTGTGTTGCCGTCCGTCTTTAACCTTTTTGTCTGTTGTAATAGTCTTTTCTTGGCGTTTTCCTTGCTGGTTTCCAGATTAACGCTCTCCTTCCACGGCAACTTGATTTGATAGCGATCATTTCGGTGCGCTATCTTCCGCTAGGATTCTTCGACTATTTCGCTTTCTGTATTATTGCAACTTCGCTTTGTTGTGCCAATTGATTCCAGGCTGCAGAATATCTGTAGGTCTTGTTGAAGTTCTGTTTGCACAGCTTCAACTTTCGGAACCATGACTGATTGGGTTTCCGTTATTCTGCTTTTACTTTTCTCCGAAGGACCTTGCACTACCCAACCTAAGATCGTTTCGACTGTCATCAGTTTACTTTCAAGTCGATGTATTCTACTAGTAAGAAACTCCCAATAATAATCGGAGCCAACTAGCAGTCCTATCGCCTCTGTGGCTGTCGTCTTGGTCCTGTCGTCCGCTACTCGTAGCTGCAGTTGTTCCATTTTTTCTTTGATGTTCTGATTGGGAAAAGGAAGCTTACTGTGCGAAATCACGTCAACCTGCAGAGCTTCGATTACTGTTTCTGTTTGCTTGTCTCGAGGTGCTATAGTCACTTGAACTACGTCGATGTCCTTGATTTTCTCGTCTCCTGCGAATGAACCGATTGTTAGCCTTTCCTGTCTTATTACTTTAGCGCCAATTTCTTTTGCCAATCCAGTTTAAATGAATGATCGCTGACTTCCGCTGTCCAACAGCAAACGGCAATGTCGGCCAGACGTGTGTCCACCTATACATGCCACAGCCGTCTGCAAAAGCACAGAACCATGCTGTATATTTTCAGTAGCGTGCAGAGTAGACGTCGTTGCCTTCGCTTGCTGTGCTTCAACCTGCTCCGTCTTTTCTTGTCGCACTGTTCTACATACAGACGTAGCATGTCGTCCCTTGCATTGCTTGCAGTTCACGCGTGCTCTACAGATCCGTGCAGTGTGATTTGGTCGGGTGCACCTGAAGCATGCTCTATTCTCTGTGAGAATGGCCGTCTTTTCGGTCATTGGAATGCTCTTACGACAGTCCTCCGTCGAATGGTTTTTCTGCTCGCACAAAAGACAGATTCTATCCGCTGAACTGTAGAAGCTGGAAGTTGTGCGCGGCTGCCTGATTCTATCTCTGGCTTTCGCAGCTGTCTTCTCCTGTGCACGCAGTGTTTGTTTCCGAAAGCATAACTGCTCCCGCAGAAATGTCATCAGCCTGTTCAACTTTTCAGCGTACTCTTTTCCCGTTGAGTGGTTTTGCGCTCTAACTTCCGTGGCTGAGCTGCTCCTTATGGCTTCTTTGGACTTGAATTGGACTGATAACTCCGATTGAATCGCTTTTTTCAACACTGGCAACAATATCGGTGCGTAACTCTCGGGTTCTACCTTCAGTGATTTCATTTCCAATGTGTTGATCTGTACTCTCTGCACAAGCCTGCGGAGATGGTCCGTTTCTTGTGCCGAACTTACTTTCCTTAAGTTCAACAGCTTACTGTGCAGCTAATGTGCAGCTCCACCGATTGTTCTCGATTTCCGAACTTTTCTTGTAGTACTTTTATCGCTTCATCGTAATTGTCCTCTGCGGAATACTGGAGCCCTTCTATGGCAGCCGCTGCTTTTCCGGGGACAGATGCTAACAAATAATCGAATTTTTGTGCCTTGGTCATATTAGGTCTGACGTGAACCGCTTACTCATATTGAGCCCAGAAGCGGTGCCACTCCAAAGCTTTTCCGCCAAACTTTATCATTTCCAGCTTCGGTAGTTTCACTAGCTCCGTTGCGTCTCGCGCTGTACTTGGTGCTACCGCCTGCCTTGCGCTGCTGTTCAAATCGATTTGTACAGGCTCTCTAGTTCTGAACTCGATAGTAGACAAGATTGCTGTTATTTTCATGTCATACTCAATTACTCTTTCAAATTCGGCATCGGCAGTTTCTTCAGTCAGATATTTCTCCATTTGCTCGTTGGCACTCTTGAGGCTTTCGCTTATCCCTTTGATCTGCGCCTGAGTCGCGAACAGCTGTTCCCTGCTGGCTGCTTCATTACCTTGCTGCTCGGCTGCGTTGATAAGCTGCGTGATCTGGCAGCGAAGCGCCTTCCTTTTCTTCGTTATCACTTCCTTGCTCATTTCTCTGCAGTTTATGATGACGCCTTACTTGTTAGCCGTTCCGATGCCTCTGCAGGCCACTCCGGTCTCGTCGCGCGATCCACGTCGGTCCGCTGCTCTGCCGCCGTTTCTCTCTCTGCTGCTCAGTCGCAGATACACGTCCTTTGTGGGCGTGGAGGTAGAATCCTGGTCACGGCACAATTTTTTTCAGACGAGCGAGACCAGTGACGGCATGAAACAAAGAACGTTTAATGAAGAAGTAGAAGTAGCACGTGCTCGCGCAAAGGAGCAGTCTTCTTGCTCTTCGTCTTCAAGCGCCGTGATGATCATATTTACCATCGCATGAATGAATTTTACTCCTTTCCCTCCTCCTCCGTACCGGTATTTCTACGTGGGCCATATAAAAGTGAAAGTACAAGTAGATGTAAAAAAATATAACTTCGCTGATCCATCGAACGTCGGTAATGTTTCATGCAAATCCTCAACAGGAGTGCATACGGGTGCAGTATATCTTATCCTTAAAAATTTTTGGAATGCCTGCTTCAGTGATCGAAGGAGCATGATTCAATCGAAAACTTGCACCTCTGTGCTTCGTTTTGTCCTCTTCTAAACAGCCATATTACTGTGCAAATAAAAGTATTATTATTGTTAGTATTATTTGGCGCTTGTTTCATTTCTCTTTCAAACAAAATAGCCTTTAGTTAGAGTATAGCAGCACACGTCAACAAGAACCTTGTTTTACGCTAGACTTCGCAAAATCTGTCAGACGAGCGTTTGTTTTTAATTTACGAATCATATGCACTCAAAGGGAACCGATCTGCGCAGCCATGTGCTGAGCAATGTCTCGCGTAACACGACGTGATGGGCTGACGGCGAGTTCAAATTGGCAGCAGCCACTCCCAGTCATGCAGGGAACGGTATCCGTGAATATAGGCGGCGGTGGCTTTATTCGTATCGTCGGCTGTGTTCGGGCTGCAGCAGGGGCGCACGGGGGTAGGTGAGATAGTTACCGCAAGCGCCGAATTGTCGCAGTAGACAACACCTTGGTGGGAAGCTTTATAAATTACTTCCACATGACTGACGCTCCCCATAATATACCAGAACTAAATCTCGCGCCTCAGCACCCATTTGTTTTCGCTAAATATTTCTTTTATTTTTGTTCACGAAGCAAGAATGCATTGAAAAACTTATAAAATCATTCAATACGTAGTAAATTTACTCCTACGTTTAGTTTACAGTAAAACCCGCTTATATAGAACACGGATATATCGAAATATTGCCTGTATCGAATCCTTGTATAATTCTGGTAAAAATGACGTTCATTTAAAACTTTTTATATCGAACGCGATTTTGCTCACAATGGATATATCGAATTCTCCCGCGCGGGATTTTCCGCTCTACGGTGTCATGCGGCACGCTTTGCCGCAATATATAGGCGCGCTGCGGTGGCGCGGGTTTCGCATGCGACTCCCGCGCGAGCTCGGGCGCGTCCAAACCGGCCGTGGCAGAGTGGAGCAGATAAACGCATTCATGCCGTTGGAGCCGAGAGCCCCACATTGGGCGCTGCGGGATGCGGTGTCGCCGAACTTCAAGTCCGCGCCACTCGCTGCCCGCACTTGCTTGGTTCGCTGGGTTCGCCGTTATTCGCTTTTATTCATGCTTGTCTCCGCTCTGTCGAAGACGCCGAGGACTCTGTACCGCTTCCGAGCCCGAGCGAAGCCGTCGCTGCCATGGCCCTGCTATGGCGAAACTGCTGTGCCAGAGGGCAGCGGTTTTGTGCTTGTAGACTGTTTAGATACCGTGGAACCAGCAGTCACCAGCAACGCGCTGCGCTCCAAGAAGCAGATTGTTTTCTTTCCGAGAATGTGTCGTATCAATAGTGAACTGCAGGGTGGTAAGAGCTCAGCTTTAGCTCGTGAATCCATCGGCAAGATTGCTCCCATATAAGTTTTTTTGCTTCACTTTCCATATCGAATTTTTGCTATATCGAACTATTTTGCAATCATCGTGCTGTTCGATATAAGCAGGCTTTACTGTAGTGCCCTAAATTTGTGCCTGATCGGTGAAAAATTTTTAACTACTGATCTGGCAACAACAGCGTGGCATCATGGCGTCACTCATGTTTAGACACTTTTGAGGGCCAGCTTTACCCGCCTGCCGAAATCCTGCCTGTTCTGTGGTAGCCGTGCTCGGTGAAAAGGCAGGCAGTGCGTCATCATACGTGACGTTGGTCATGCCGCAGTCGAAGGAGGTATGACTGAGCGGGTAGTATCAGGTAATATGCCGCCGCGAAAGTTGTAGCTGACGAAAAAAAAAACAAAACAAAACGTACTCCGACGAAGACCAGATATGACAGATACAGGGGCCTGCATCTGTACTATCTTGTTTTCATCCGCGACTATTTAACACCACGTTTTCTTTTTTCTTCAAGTATGAACCGACTCACCCAGCAATACGTTTTGTTAAACTGTAGCTGACGTTCGGTGCAAGGGTTCACCACGAATACGGCATTTCACAGTCACGCTCAAAATGGTTTCGAAACTCTTCAAACATTATATAAAACAATGGTAGAAGTAATAAAATAAGAGCCTCTAGTTAGTTTCCCCCAAAATATTGACATTGTGGTTTTCTACCAGCATGACCTGCAGAATAGTACGCACAGCCGTTCCTGCAAAAGTACGCTTTAAGTCCTTTTTGCTTACGTTTAAAACAGCCTGTTTTATTTTTCACTTACAAAATAACGCACCATTCTTGGCGTTTCTTGTGGCACGGTTTTCGAATATACGGCCACTAAAGCGTTTCAATCCAAGCCAATGATGAAACTAAGGCAAACGCATGATGTAACGGCGGTCCATGACTACACAGCCGGCCTTGATGTGAGCCGCATAGTCGCTAGCGCCAGATTCCTCTCTAGTGTTCATTTTAAAAAAACTCTACGAGCTCAACATCCCCCTTTCGTTCGCTTTTGGATCAACGTTACTCGATCGCGTTGTGCTGTTGAGGTCAATTTTGACCTGCAGAAATGTGCTTTCCTTGCCAACCTCAGCTACCGTCTAAATTGTTATAATATATGCCAAGGGTTTCTATATCATTTATAGGCAATATTTGATACCTTGGTTATGCTATTTACGAGTGAAGCGTCAAATTACAATGCATGTCGCCAGAGCCATACGCGCATTACGTCCGTGCTTGCTTTTGTTGCGCATACGCAAAAAAAAAAAAAACCTGGCGAATTGCCGGGGAATTTGTGCAGTAGAGAATAGGGCCCAAACCCCTAAAATTACTAAGGTAGCGCCATTCTCTGATCTCGCCGCCTTTCGCCCTCGTGTTTTGCTGTTGTTTTTCTCCGGCCAGCGCCGCCCGTCATTGGCCAACAGAAAAGTGACGTGGTAAGCTCTGCCGTTTATTTCTTCTGCCTCCGACCCGCCGCGGTGGCTCAGTGGCTAAGGCGTTGCGCTGCTGAGCACGGGGTCGCGGGTTCGATTCCCGGCCGCGGCGGCCGCTTTTCTGATGGAGGCGAAAAGCAAAAACGCCCGTGTGTACGAGATTTCGGCGCACGTTAAAGATCCCCAGGTGGTCGAAATTAATCCGGAGCCCTCCACTACGGCGCGCCTCATCGCCTGCGTTGCGTCGGCGCGTTAAACCCTACAATCAATCAATCAATATTCTGCCTCCGCGGCCGGGTCGCATCGCTGGCTGGGACATTGCGCAACGCCGGCGGTGCGGCGCTAGGTTCGGCTGCGCAGCTTCTGTGCCGGATTGATCGTTGGTGCCAGCGAATAGCAATGCAAGAATTAGCTGCTCGTTCCGAACAAATGTCGCATC
Source organism: Haemaphysalis longicornis (assembly GCF_048455015.1). Lineage (NCBI taxonomy): Eukaryota > Metazoa > Arthropoda > Arachnida > Ixodida > Ixodidae > Haemaphysalis > Haemaphysalis longicornis. The sequence goes on from NW_027526407.1 coordinate 147,377,313, forward strand.
ATTGTCGCTTTATGTCGCTTCGTGGTGCCGATGTGTTGTGCCTTAGGCAGCGCGAATAGGGTAAGGGATGTCAACAGGCTTCGTTATTCCGACCGGGAAACGCGACGCAGAAAGGAGAGAAGTTTGGTTGCATAGATTTGCCGCATTGGTTGCAACAGTTTGCCGCATAGTTCAAGGGCGTGCGGCTTCGCGGGTGAGGGAAAAGAAAAAGGGGAAAGCGGCGGTGAAAAGGGGAGCGGTTCGCGCTACCTTAGCAATTTTAGGGGCCTTATTCTGCCACGCGCTCGCGTGCTCGAGTGGTCCGGAATATTACGTTCCCGCCTGTACACTGATTACCTTCGCACGTATTTTAAAGCTGTTCGTTCGCTTCGGCACGCTCGTATGGTTGGCACTGGCAAAAAATAGTAAGCCTTCAATTGCACACGCGTACTTGGCTACATCTGAGCGCCAGACTTCGTTCGCACTCGGTCGTTAAGCAGGTGATGAGCAGTTATCGCAGGGGAGCAGTGTTGTGGCCGTGTGATGTACACCCGCGGTATTTAGATATGTCAGTGCGCCGTATATAACATCCACTGGAAACATTCTACACGGTAATTTTCGCTACAATAATTACTCCACTAAAATACAGCCCACTGCTCCAGTTTTAACGACCTGGCTGCCTGCATCTCTTTAAAAAAAGAGGCCGTCTTCTGTAAGGTTATCATGAATTAAGTAGGAATATTTTTTGCTGTGCCGCCTAATAAGATATTCTGCTTTGTAAGTTTGTCGCTCTCAATATATAACATTAACATTTGCTCACAGAAAGCGCTGTGTAGTGCGTCAAGACATACAAGAATACACCAATAGTAGAACAAACAAGCGAAGAAAGATCCCGATTAACTCTCCGGTCAATAAACCACCGTCTATTCATTAGCCACAAACAGCGGGTGGCGGATACGTTAGATTCAGCCGTTATCGCTTCTTTGAGGCACCAAATTAAGCGATCAGCTGCGACTGAGTGTAAATGAAGCGCCCTTTCATGATTTTGTCAGCATGTCCACAGCACGTCGGGTAAAGGGGACAACAGTTACACTTAAAGTCAAGGGTTTGACGGACGCCGGTCTGGTCGGCAGAGTACATTTGAGAGAGAAAGAGGGCGCCGACCAAGTAGTACAAAATAAATTCTAAGTTTAATATAATAAATTTAGAATCTCTAATGATACAGACAACGCCTAACACACTTAATCGCGACCTACGTAAGGCTGTTTTCGTCTCAAAGAAATTCATTGTGAACAACGCTCCCGTGCGGGAGCGGAAACGTCTTTTGAGTTTTTACGGGGTCGGCGCCCTCTTTCTCTCTCAAATACTTACGCTTACGACTAGAAATGAACAACAACCATTTATACTTACTGAGGGTTATTTGACGCGTAGCTCTCTCGACTAGTAGTCCTCTAGAACGACAATAATCCCATTACAGCGGCACTTCTCACTCGCTGACTGGGATGATTTATTCGTCAGTCAGGCGCGTCGGAAAGCGTTACGGAAAGGGCCGGGAGTCACGTCGCACCATGCGAGGCTCAACATCTCCATCGCCGCTCCGAGACCATGCATTTTGGCGGCAATTCTAGGCGCGCCGAGTTCGATATATCAGATATGAACTTCGTTATAAGGAATATGTTTCGCGTGTATTTTATTAACTGATCTTTCTTTGTTCGATATATACCCTCATTCGCTCTCTCCGGGTTCGTTATAATCGGGTGTGACTGTATGGGTGCCTCCATGGTGGGAAAAGATAAACACCTGTGGCAGTTCCAGTTCGACCCTGATGCAGGCCGCTCCGTCTTCGGCGCATTGCTCCCGCAAAGGTGGGTTCATGGTTGCTTCGTGACGTCGATAACGACAGCCAAGAGCGTTCCGGCTGCCACTCGGTTCCAAGACGCATGCGCTTTGGGGTGCATTTTCCCAGAAAAAAAGAAGCGCGTTATGCTTTAGAATAAGTCATGGGTATTCTTAGAAGAAGGCATGCACGCATAGAATACGTATACTTGTGCGACTCTTCCAGAATACTCAGACGAAGCCGAACATTGAGATCTTGCTTGATATGCATTTTCAGAATTCAACATGGTTCAAACAGAAGAATATTGGACTCATATTCGAAATGTCAAATATTTGAAGCACAGTCCGTACTGCTTACAGAAGATCGACTAGTACGGATCGTGCGACTGAAAGCACGGGCTCTGGTTGGGGTCTCTGTACCTGACGAGTTAATCGTTTAGAAGGAGGTCACCTTGCGATTGTTATTAATAACAGAACGTTTATTGCATATGAGAGCGCTTAAAAACCTTTGCCTATGTATTATTAGATGAATGCAGGGAATGGTTACAAGTAAATAAGTAGGAACTGGATAAATAGATTTGTGGCCCTATTTTTTACTGAGAGCGCCATGCACAGTTGAACTGCAAATCAAGCTAATGTGTACCGTGTTGCTTTTTATGACAGAGCCAACATTACTGCACGAAAACGTCCAGAGTTTGAGAGACAAGATTTTTGTAGTTATTTAACAACGCCCACCAAGCGTAGGAAGTAGCTCGTCAAACTGGAGGAGGTTTGTTAGGAAGTAGAAGTTGAGAGAGCCCGGAGAGTTGTCCGTTACGCTTGAACTTTTCTACTTTTTCTGTCTCGGACCTTAAAGCCCCTGTATTGAATTAGCCTCCGCGATGTGCATTCAGCCGCTAAAATTAGTCGGTGTACCTGCAGGTCGCCTCTACGCATTAGGAGCGGACATGCCTAAATACCAACGTTAGACTTTTTTCACCCGTTGCAGGGTCATTTTACCGGCCAAGTGGCTCCCGATCATTGTTCGATCACCTGAAATAATTTCTTCGCAGTACCGGGCTACAGGGAGTAAGCGAAGAATTTCTTTTCAGTAAGCAGTACTGAACACTGAGTCACTGCAGAAGCTTTCTGTTTAGCGGAATGCTTTTCAAGAGAGCTCTTTTCAATGTCTATGATGTGTCGGTCGCAGTTAATAAGTGTCTCAGTTCCAGCTGACAGGTTCTGTTTTGTTCTTCTGTGCAGATTCTTTTTACAGGATGGGATGCGATTACAAGGAGAAAGGATATAGAGGCCCCTAAAAGTTCATCTCTTGCTTGACCTGTCCAATTACCCCTTCAGTTTTAATCGCATATTCTTTGATGAGATTCTGTAATGAAGCAGAAACACGATGTTTCTTCCGCTCTTCTGCGGAATTTATTTTTGTGTGTTATCCGATTAGAAACTAAAAGGGTAATCCGACGCGTGATGCACGAGACGGAACTGTTAGGGGAGAGGCTCTTAACTTTTCGACAGCAGTACTCTACAACAGGATGAGTGACAGTGCCAACATTAGTGTGAGTTGGGCTAGTGAGAAAAAATGCTTTTCGGAATACAAAGCAGGTATGAAATGGACACAAAAGCACAAAAAGAAACAAAATATGAAGAAGGGGCAAACGCCAGAGTGCAGCGCGGGCCTGCCTTTCTCATGCGTCACACATTTTAGCCCTATCTTTTTTCAAAACAAAATACGTGTCCATGCATGGCCGCCAATACAGTCCTTGCAAAAACATAACTTTCACGTCGTGTGCTTGCGGGTTTTTGTCTGATGTGTATTACGATTATTTGGCTTCGTTATGACAGCGGAAACTTGTTTGTTTTATGTGTTTTTTTATAATTTCTGCGTTCTGCGTTCTTTACAGAAATATACGGCTGAAGATATTCCTAGTATTAACTCAGATATTTTACTGGTGTTTTTTTTCTATGCTAAAACACAATCTTGGGATTCAACTTCACTACAGATCTCTTCATTTCCAAATCCATGAATGGAATTTGAAACTTTGGCTAAAACCCTCCGCGGTTGCTCAGTGGCTAAGGCGTTGTGCTGCTGAGCCAAAGAACATCGGCTCGATTCCCGGCCGCGGCGGGCGCTTTTTTGATGGAGGCGAAAAGTAAAAACGCCCGTGTGTTCAAGATTTAGGTGCAGGGTAAAGATTCCCAGGTGATCAAAATTACTACGGAGGCCTCCACTACGGCGCGCCTCATCGCCTGTGTAGCGTCGGCTGGTTAACCCCTCCCCCCAATCAATCAATCAGCCTAACCTCCCCCTCCAGGACGTCTTCTCCTTGAGTTATGTAGGCGAGCTCATGGTGACCGTGGGCCCGTGCCTTTGTGCGACCTCTTCCGCCCTCTTTACCAGGCGTATCTGTACGTCCGGGTCGGGGCTGAGAAACGAGGTCTCCCACCTCTCCTCAGAAGTGATTTCGGGGAAAGGGCACTGGGGGCATGCCCACATGATGAGGGCCAGTTTGAGATGGGCGCAACGTAAGGGGAACGCCGAGCTTGGGTAAAGGCTTAGGTGGATATGGGTCATAGTGGCCGCATTGAGGAACACTCGCGTCTGGAGTTGGCGCCAGATGTGACCTTGCTCTAACGTGAGCTAATTAGCTGCCTGAGGGTAGATCCGGCGGGAGAGAAGGTAACAGGCAGTAATGTCGCAGTAACCGATCAGACAGTTTCGCACGGACCGGGCTCCCTGGTAGGGGTACGTGCTTGATGAAGCCGGGATAGTACGTCGTCTGGCTAGGTCATGGGCCCATCAAAACTGTCTACTAAAATTTATGACACTTTAACGAGAAATGAGGACATAACCTAAATAAAAGCAAAACCCCTTGCCTCCAGACACAGTGGTGCACACGAATACTGGCCTCTGTGAAATAAAAATGGCTAAAATCAAACGCAATGACCGTGAATTGAAAACAAAAAACTTCCACCAAAATCAAAAGGCAATAACCAAAACGAAAATGCAATACCATGATCGGCCTAAACAAAACGCTTTCATATCATTGAGCTATACGCGAATGCAAATGTTTGGTTATGGTATTGTAGATAAATGTTGGGCGAATATCGGGAACGTTTGGGATCGTGAATTGCTGCGAGCTCTTCGCGGAGCGAACCACGTGTGGTTTAGCCTTGCCGCGCTGAATAAGGTAGTTTAGCACTTCTAGCACTTCTGTTTTTTTTTTTGTTTTACTGAAAGAAATGAGGCAATGTTTGCAATATATTCGAAGATATGAATTTTCTGCGTCGCGTCCGTAAAAGAACATGTAAACTATGGCAACGCACTTGACGCGACATCTATTATGCTGCTCCGGAAGCAGCATTTCCTCCTAGCCAGACAGTGACATTAACGCGCCGCCTGGCCGCGCTGTCCCAGCCCAACAGATTGCCCTCCTGAAATACTTCTTTTTCCGTGAAGTTGAAGTTTGAAGTTTATTGAACGGTAGGCATACATATAAATGAACAGATAAGCAGAGTACATGTGGAGGTCCAAAGTAAGAACTGTCGCGGGGACCTCCTAACCCATTATGGATAAGATGATGCATAATATGCAGCAGACAATGGGAGTTATGACAAAGTTCTAAATACAATGTGTAGCGTGAACAAAGGGAACGAAAACACTTTACTCAATTTTCAAAACCTAAAGAAGATAAAGAACAAGTCTGCAATAATTAGAAGAGCAGGACTAAACCATATATAAAACTACGTTTTCTTTACAGGTTGTGTACATCTCCAATTACACTATAGGAGCAGCGACACTGTTATTACTTATATGACGTACAGTTCAACAAAGCAGTGGGAAACAAGCAGAAAGTAAAAAAAAGTATGAACCAATTTCAATTTCCTAATTACACCTAAATCTAACATGGTCTAGTTAGTTCAGTAATTAGGTATTTTTTGTTTCGTCGGCAAAATGAGCTGGTCGTGAAAGATTGTTTAGTTTCAGGAGGAATTGAGTTCCACAAGGAGACACCAGCAAATTTAGCAGTCATTTTCCCGTAGGTTGTGCTAGCTTTGTGTAGATGGAAATTCTCACGCGCAGAGAACCGAGTTCTATTATTATGATTAAAAAATTCAGGGGGGAAACTTTCTATGCGCACGTCGTGATGAGGAAGGCGAAACATGATGACTGATAACTTTAAAGTAAATAATTTATTAAGGGGATGTATGTTTAAGTCAACGTTTAGGGGGATGGAGCGACAAAGGTAGGAACTGAAAGTCATTAGCCCCATGGATTGGTTTTGGAGGACTAGTAGATTATCTAGATGTGTGTTGTACGTGTTTCCCCAAGTTGATAAGCAATACGAAAGATGGCTGTGAATATAAGAATAGTATAGTGACAGGATAACATGTTGTGGAAAGTATGGCCGTGCTTTCAGAATGACATGAATACCGAAAGAAACCTTTTAAGAAGATACTGGGCATGAGCATGAAACTTCATATGTTTATCCAAGATGACGCCTAGAAACCGAGTGCTATCAGAAGCAGGTATTATGTGATAATTTATTACAACCGAAAGAGGCAAGGTAACCGTTTTCTGTGGGGAATAAAATGCCATAAATGTTGTTTTTGTAGCATTCATTTGCAGTTGATTATTCAAGCACCACTGGTGAATGCTGATAAGGTCTGTGTTTAGTGCATTTTGAAGTGCGATCGGATTGCTGCTGGACGTAAATATAGTAGTATCATCAGCATATAACAGACATTTAGAGCTTTGAAGCACACTAGGCAAATCATTAATAAATAACAAGAAAAGTAGAGGACCCAGAATGGAACCCTGAGGAACACCCCTGGCCGAAGCACAGCCGTTAATATGTGAACTCCGAAAGCATGCGACCACGAAGCTCGGCGGTGTTCACGAATCACGCCATCCTGGTCGTGATCGAGAGTGGCAAGCAGGTACTCACGGCGCGCGACAACAGCAGTTCCCACCTGAGATACATGGTCCGCTGCCGCCGTGCTGTTCCGCCGAAGTCACCCAGACGAGACCCCCAATCCGACTCTCTCTCTCTGTCTTCCGCACGCACATGTTCGCACAGCCAGCGCGCCTACGCAGCGCACGAGCTCGTGGTGCCATCTGTGGTCCCCGACAAACCAGTGGAGTGCAGGACCGGTTTCAGCGCATCGCGTCTCACCCCGAAGTGAGCGCCGGCTTAGGATCGCGGGTAGCGGTTCTCCACGATTCCCACACTTACCCGCCTAAAGACTGGACGCCCCTTGAACTCTAGTGGGGCCACATTGTCCAACACTCATAACAACGCCTCAAGTCAGAAAACGGGCTCTAAACGTCACTCCGATGTGAGTCCACAAGGTTCGCCACATGATGCTGCCGTCGCGGTGCTCGCCTCTCACGCCCGCAAACACATTGCGCTGGTTCATGGTGTGGCACAGCGGAAATGACAAGACACTATAACACAGGACAAGCGCTGACGCTCAACTGAAGTTTATTGATTAAGTATTCTATTTACAGAAAGTTGAGAGTCAACGCTCGTCTTGTGTTCCTCTGTTTCGTGCCATGTCATTTGCGGTGTGCCCTATCATGAACCCGTACCAACTTGCCCCACTAGCCAGTTTACTGCATTGCACTGGTTTCGAGCCTTCCGCGGTTCGGGAGCACAGCAGGTTTGCAAGCCCTGGGGTAGCCTGCAGCCAAAGCCGACAAGCGCCGGGGTCGCGCCTCCTGCCAGCTGTAGGTGGTAACAGGAACGGCAGCGCCAAGTGCGGATGCCTGAATTCTCGCGCCCCTGAGTGTAGGCGCCGGCTCCTCCCGCCTCCAGAGTTCCCGTGGGCGCTTCGACCGCGGGTCCTACCGAACGGTTGGCTGCTAGATGTTCATTGGGCCGGCGGGATGGAGCAGCAACTGGTGGTAGCTCCTCGGTACACCCTCAGCCTAACCGGTGGTTCAGCTGGCTATCCTAGCTGCCCGTGGCAGTGGTGACTAGAATGGTTCGCGGTTGTATCCATTTGCAGAAAATCTTGCTCTCACAAACAGGATCAAACGATTTGCCTACTTGAAGTGGGGGGCAGCGGTTCTCCGCTATCTCCTGCGACTGGCCGCAGAACCTTATCGACCATGTCGCCAAATCGGGTAACAACAGTGCATGCGCGAGGGTTCTCCCCTTGCACGTTCACTTGCTCGAAAAATCTCCAGTCCGGCAACTGTGCTGCAGCAGCCGCCCTAACCAGGAGGCCGCTCGCCTGACTATTGCGGGTTCTCGGCACCGAAACACTCATCCGAGTTATTTCGGACAGTTGCAAGTTGGGCGAGTTGGTACGTGTTCATACTTAATCACAGCCGGAAGGACGGGACAGACAGAAAGATCAACCCCTGGACAGCGCTGGACCACTGGACACAGCGCCTGTCCAGTGGTTGATCTTTCTGTCTGTCCCGTCCTTCGCGCTGTGATTAAGTACGAGTTATTTCGGCCTGGCGCGTTGGTCGGCGAAGCTGCGTCAGCATCAAGTAGGCGGGGCTCCTGCAACTCACTCGCAGCAATACAAGCTGCCATAAAGCCAGCGCCAACTCCAATACAAGCCGTTTACGTGCGCACATCACCGTTATACGTCACCTGAGAGTCCGTCTCTTCCAAAGACGGGCGATCTCTCGCGGACCGACGAGCCTTCTGCCAATCCGCGCGAAACTCGTACTGCCCTAACGCGCTCTCGAGAGGAGACTTCACGGCATCAAGAGGCACGCACTCCTGAAGCGCGGAGAGAACGATCCAATTGCTCCCGCTTCCACCTGCAGCGAAAGGAAACTAACCTTCAGCGTGCCGCTCGCTCTTTGTCAGGCGTCAAATCGGCACACTCCGACTTGAACTCCAAGTGCACTAGCGGCGGACTTATCGCAGGCATTCGCGAACTTTCAAACACTGCATCCTCGTTTGGTAGCGTCCGCCATACCATCCGATGCACCGCGTAATTTCAACCGGCGCCGCCGGCGCAACGGCGCGGGGACGGTGCAACGTGGAAGGCGACCCGCCGCCCCATTGGAGCAAGCCCTACGTACCTCCCGTCTCACAAGTGAGCCACGACTTCGGCTTCTCGGGGGTATGCTTCGGAGAAAACATCTGGTGCGTGTAGAAGGTTGATACATTTGAGCGTGGGGTGGTTGGGGGTGACCTAGCCAGTTCTCCGGCTTAGGCTACCCCGCCATCCCCTGCCGTGTCAACTAAGTGAGCCCCCACACCTACGGCAGCCCAGCGAGGTTCGCCAATACGAGAACACAGTAGGCACAACACAACCGAAGCACAACAGTTCATTTGGGAGCTCCCAAAGCACGTGAGCACAAAGCTCGATGGCGTTCACGAGTCACGCCATCCCGGTCGTTATCGCGGACGGGAGGCAGGCACTTACGGCGCGACAAGAGTTCCCGCCTGAGAGACGTGGTCCGCCGCCACCGTGCTGTTCCGCCGATCTCACCCAGACCGGACCTCCGATCATACTCTCCCTGTCTTCCGCGCGCACATGCTCACGCAGCCAGCGAACCTATGCAGCGTAAGGACTGGTGGGGTCATCTCTCGGGGCACCGGTGAACCAGCGCAGCGCCTGACCAGTTTCAGCGCATCACGTCTCTCCCCGAAGCTTGCACCGGCTCGTGATCTCGGGTAGCGGTTCTCCACAATTCCCACAATCTGCTGGCGAACTTTCTACTCAAATTTGAAGCCGCGATCCTCCCCCCTACTTTACAGCACCCTTCGAAGCCTGTCTCGATCGCTCCTGTTCTAGCCATGGGTGCCTTCCCCTCTCAATGTGTCCCGTATTGAAGGTGTGGCAGCGCACAATCCCTTTCTGGTGTTGCTGTTTCTTGAGAAGCGATACTGTCTCTTGGGATACCTAAACAAAAAAAAGTGGTCTCTCTGTCCATCTGTCTGGGCTACATTCAGCCCTCCGCCAGAAAGTTGAAACTATTCTCATTTGCACAGATTTTGCACAGATTTTCCAACAATTGCACAGATCACCATTGCGACGCGCTGGCAGTGGACGCACGATCGCTACGGCTGACTGCACCACTGCACCGGCATGGCGGAATGGTAACCCAGGGTTCCTCGCCTTGACTTTAGCGCAAGCCATGTATTCAAATGCGAACCGCGGGGCGCGTGGCCAAAGATACCGGTGCCTTCACCTGGCAGCGGCCGTGGAAAACTCACGGACATTCGCAGTTGAGATGAAGGGAGCGAGGCTGCGTGTCCCACTCCGATATGTTGCGCTCCGCTCGCTCGCATGCTTGCTTTGTCGCCGCGCCGCAAGAGCGCTGAAATCTGAGCTGTTAGAGAGGCGGCGCAAGATAGTAGGCAACTGCGGTTACTCATCGCTCGGCCAGGGGGATGCACCTCCGCCGTTTTTCTGTCCCGTTACTGCAGCGATCCTAACATTTGGGGGCTGTACTACATGCGAGCATAAATGAACGTTGTTGTTGCATTTTATATTTATTACCAGGTTACTTACTAATTGCGGAGTTTTTAATATGCAAGTGAACTTAAAAGTTTCAGTTCGAGATTGCGAAAATACGAGCGCCACCAGGAGTGGAAAACGGGAACCGCGCCTTTCTACTTCGCACCACTGAAAAGGGGCGTTTCTTGTCGCGCCCACAGGTATGCTACGTTCCACGGTGTTCCGAGGGCTGTTTTTTTTTCACCATAAAGTTCATTTCATCGAAACAAACGCATCAATGGATTCGCGCCGTCATCACAGACCGTGCTGTACTGAGTGGTGTCGAAATTCTTCACGCCACGCCGTGTAAAATTCGTTTGGATCCTGGCGGACGAAAGATACGATCTGCATGCTGCTCGTTTTGCTTTTCTACGGTTGCACAATATAGCAGGATGCGGTTGCAGCAGTAGCTTTAGAATTTAATTGAGCATACACGTGCACTATTTATTTATTACATTCTGATTGTCTTCCCTGACTCTTGAATTACGCATGAAATGTGCGGCATAGCATTTGGTAATTTATCCAATGTCTACATTAGCTACACAAGTTTGTTTATACGTGCGTTATTGATTTATTGGGTTTCGATCGTGTGTTTTGCATTTTAGAGCAAATGAATGCACGGTATGCAGCAAAATGTATGTGAGCAACAAAAACTAATGAAAAAAATTCCCCGCATTTCCCCGAGGGGAAGAATGTGAAAGTGAGAATGCACGAGTTTAATTTGCGCGGTTCGGTAATGTTCGCAAAAGAGAGATCACACACACACACACAACTACAAAGAAAGAAAAATGCATTTATTCACAGACACCTATTTGTGTTGTCGTTGTACTTGATTGCTAGAGCGGATCTCAGCTTTGAAATTTCGTGTCAGTACTCCTTTAAGCAGGTGCATTAGCCCTTCTAACGCCCGATTCTTGGCCAATCCCCCACGTGGGTATGTGCCATGTCAGCGGCCAGGCAGCGCGCGCCCATCTCTCCCCGTTGCCAAGGAAGACGAGGAGATTCCTGGCCAATCCCCCACGTGGGTATGTGCCATGTCAGCGGCCAGGCTGCGCGCGCCCATCTCCACGTGCGCGGACATCGCCGGTGGACGCAGGTTCAGGGTCGCTTAAGAAGTGCATTCGCACTTAACAGGGTGAGCCCATCTGCAAATTTTATTAGCTTTTGATTGCATGTGTTTAGTTTGTTTTCGTAGCATGCGTTGCTGTTGTTATTATATTATAATATTATTGTGATTATTATTATCACATCATTATTATAGTATTATAATCACATTACATTATAGTATTATTGTTATCGTTATTATTATCAGCCTATTTATGTCTACAGCTGGAGGAAGGCATCTCCCATGTATTTATGGCTCAAAGGGTGGGTCCGTACGTACATATCATGTTGTTACCACTATGTTAACTAAGTAGTGAATACTTAAATAATTAATTGCGTTTCAATTTTGTGTTCTGCATTTTCTCTTCACGTGAATAAACCAAACATAGCACAATGAATTTGTAGCAATAAATACACAAACTAAGCAATTACTGCATGTGTTTATAATACAATCATAACGATAATTCCGCCACTTATAATTTATAATTTACGCTTCAGTTCCGTGCCTCGAGTTTCAGCTTTAAGTACAAGAACGATATATTCACAAAAAACGAAGTTACAGCTATAAGCCGATAAATAAGTAGACAATGCAGGCTTAACCTTTGCTAGAAATTTATTTGAAGATTTTAAATATGGTTTTTATAACTGGTTTTCGGCAGGGCCCGAAAATACCTGAGGAATACAAAGCGCGCGAAAATATATATGCATGAATAATTGCTTTGCGATTCTGGTGTGCGATGGCTTCTTTTGTCAGCTGAAATGTATTTTGGATAAGCAGGAAGGGTGGGTCGTTGCCACCGAGCATTATGATCGCACAAACAGAAAAACGTATCCGTGTCTCTTAATAATAAAGAATGATTGTAATTTAAAATTTGCCTTCACGATTGGTGTTGTCACAAGTCGTCTTCGTAGCCAAAATCAAAGAAAGAAAGATTCCTCATACATCAGATAACATTTAATTGGAATACAGATGCCAGTTTTCACTCAAAACTATGTCCGTCCGAAAGCCGCATTAAAGCTAGTATTCATTCTAACCCAAATATACACACGTGCTTGTTGATGTTTCAGATCTCGCGTTTGGCTCCAGTGTTGAGAAGGCAGGACCTGGCTCATTTACCACCTCGACAGATCTACAGCAGCTACTGGCTGTGTCCTGCCCATTTCACCAGCAGAGACTACGCGGACCTTTGACAGACAAGGCACTGGACGCATGTGCGCTTGCTGGAGACCTAGTTATTAGCATGCGGCCATGTGCGCTACACTGTTGTTTGCGACTAAAAGCGAAAAATATACAAGTTGTGTTTTTACTGTATGGATGGTACATTTAGGCAATAAAAATTAAAATACCTGTACTCTTAATTCTTGTCTAGATTGTGTGTACTAATACACCAAAACAACGTCGTACTTATAATAAGTGGTGCAAAAAGAAGTGGACGCGCAAAACTTCATCAACCAGAAAAAAAAACAATTGCCCTTTTGATAATGTGGCAGGTTGCGCAACAGGAGCAAGGTCGTGCGCTGGCCATCTGAATATCTTCCACTCGCTCAATTTACCTTGCATATGCGTCCCATTTGAATTTGGCGCTAAATTGCCTCTCCCCGACTGCCCGGCTTTTCAGTCCTCATTAAGATGGCGTCTCCCAGTAAATGTCTGCAACGCGCCGCCATGTATTTAGTACCACCCCAAACACCAGGGGTTTGTCCGGCGCTGCGAGCGAATTTCGCGCCCCATGCAAGGTATCGGAAGTTTCCATCCCCTGGCTCGGCGCCCACGATCGGCCGCTCCCCGCCTTTGCCAGCGTCACATAGCTGCGCGTGCGTGGCGCAGTGACTCGAACGAACGACGACCATTGGGACTGAAGGTTTGTTGCCACTCACCACGCGTTTTGTAGTGCAGTCATTTCATACCTTTGTTCGGCGCAGCCCTCGCCAGCAGTCAGAACTATTGCGCTCCCAAGCTTGGGCGCCAAGTTTCTTTCGTAACTCACAATAGAAAAAACGACGGCGGAGCATATGCAGTCATTTAGCTTCCTACAGCACTGCCCTTCCCGGAACGAAATTGTGCGTCGGGTGCATCTGTCGACATTGACCCAGAGATAAAGAAACGTCTGAACGATATCGGCACTAACCTACTGCGATTTCTTTGTTCCTCACATTGGAGTCGCGCAACCTGCAGCGGATTTCAAGTAGTGGCCGGTGCGCCGTTAGCGTGTGGGGTTTGATTTCAAGCCATGGCCTCGGTCCGTGAGTTCGTATCGAGGGCCGCTTCAACGCGGCTGCCCACGAGGACATCGTTGACAGCGTGGTCATACCCTACGCCCTCGATGGTGTATTCGCGGATGGTCTGTATTATTTGCAGCATGGCGGAAGCCCGATACACATGGCTCCGTCAGTAAAACACCTACTGGAAGAGCGAGGCGGGATGGTAATCGAGTGGCCACCGCAGGGGGCGGACATGAATATAATTGAAAACGTGTGGGGAGCAATGAAGAGGTCCCTTAGCAGCCGACAGCTACAGGGCGGCTCGCGTGAGGCGTTGTGGCAAGCTGTCGAAGAGGAGTGGCAGTGCCTCCGGGGTACCGACTTCGCGGCGCGCCTTTTGGAGAGCATTCCTCGACGTATGGCGGCTGTTGTGTCTGCCAGGGGGGGACTTCACCAAGCATTGAAGTGTCTTGAAAAGGCTCCCGCCACTGCCTTTGTTGTCCAGGGGCTGCTGCCTACTCCGGCGACTGTTTCCCATGACACTTGCATTTTTAACATTTTTAGATGCAGAGCATCTGAATCACTCGCCTTGTCCCTCCGGCATCGTCGTCGTCGTCGGCGGCGTTGTCCACCCCTCCCCCATTCTCCTCGCCTTTCCAGCTGCGCTCTCCGATGCTCACCCCATCTCCTCGCCGATAGTGAACACTCTCTCGCGAGGAGCATTGGATTGGATTCGATTGGATTGGCTTGGATTGGATTGGCTTGGCGTGGCTTGGATTGCATTGGCTTGGCTTGGCTTGGTTGGGATTTGGATTGGATTGGAATAAAGTGGATTGTGTTGGAATGCGTTGCGTCATAGCTGCGGCACATTGCGTCATGGCCGCGGCAGACGCGCTGGGGCCGGCGCATGTGCAGTACTCGCTCTTCCGCAGTTTCCTCTCCTTCGGGCGCGCTGCGCATATAACCGGTGTGCCGTTCTCCGGCGAAGCAACATCCACGCTTGGCTCAAACACCTAGAGTCCACGCCGCTTTACAAGTACGCCAACATTGTCATCGACTGGGACCAGCTTACGCAGTCCCCTCAACGTTATTCGCGCTATAAAACGCGGTCCCTTCGCCTTTCCGACTATGCGTCGCATCTACACAGGGGTTCCCGCGAGGGGAGGTGGGAGTTTTTTGTTGGAATAATGCCACGGCTAATTGGCAGTTTTCGGGTTGTCGCTCACCGTCATCTCATTTGTTTTTGTTGTTATTGGCACAAAGCACATGCTGCGATCTGTATGCCTCGGCACTGTGCGGCAGCTACCTGGCCGAAATAAACCGAGTTACGACGTTGTTGCCAATGGGCTAATGTATTTTCTTTTGGTCTTGTGGCATGCATGCGACGCCTCAGGATCAACTCCTGACTGCACTAAACGTGGCTTTGGGCCAGTCCCAATGGTTGTCATTGGTTCGAGTCAATGAGCCACGCACGCGCAGCTATGTGACGCTAGAAAAGGCGGGGAGCGGCCGATCGTGAGCGCCGAGCGATGAGTAACCGCAGTTCCCTACTATCTTGCGCCGCCTCGCTAACAGCTCAGATTTCAGCGCTCTTGCGGCGCGGCGACAAAGCAAGCATGCGAGCGAGCAGAGGGCAACATATGGGAGTTAAACACGCAGCCTCGCTCCCTTCATCTCAACTGCGCAAGTCCTTGAGTTTTCCACGGCCGCTGCCAGGCGACGGCACCGGTATCTTCGGCCACGCGCTCTGCGGTTCGCATTTGAATTGTTCATGACTGTACATTCAACATGAATTTCTACCACGTCAAAACTGCATGCGTATCGTGCGTCTGGTGCAGAGGCATAAGCAATGCTTGCTGCGCATGGGGAGCGTTTAAGCACTGGAACATTCACTACCGTCTCTGAATAATCCGCGGCCACGCGTGTAGCTCGGTTAATTTTGTATTTGGCTCACATTCTGTGGATGAGTGCACCGCGCAGAAGAGCAAATACTTAAAAAAAGAAGTGGGTCTCCTCTGGACGTGTGAAGGCCGAGGGTCTCTTTGTAGTAGCTTGTGTACATCATTGCACAGCAAAGAATACACTCTTTGTCAAAACACATGACCTGATGCAAATAAATGCACCTCTAGAAAATATACCGCTAGAGAATAGATTGGAGAACAGCCTTTTCTGGATGGTTATGTCACACTGGAAGTTTTTTTATTAATTTTTCAGAAGAGGATAACCTGTTTTTCATCGAAATAATTTTTTCAGCCTTGGTTATTGTCATTATTGTCATGCATTATTGCCAAGAATGCATTATTGCCATGTTTCAGTTTTTGTGGCCAATGCCAATGTGTGTCATTTTTGAAGATTGTTTGAATGGGTTTGATGTGAATGTGAGCACAATCCTAAATGTGGTGCCCTATGCTTCCTTACGACATCGCGGCCAATTATTGAGGCCTAATTAGATGCATATTTTGAAGAAAAAAATAGTTGCTATGATATTGACTGTACCAGTTGAGAACATGCACTGACACATCATGTGGGCTTTACGCACTGCGTGGGAAGCACAATTGAACCTGGTTTAAGCTACAATCACCTAGAAGAGACATCAGAAGCAAAAAATGCGTTTCACTTGTATTTTTGTTCAGACGTTCATCACGAACCTTTCCAGTCTCCTTCAACATAATTGTTAAGGCAAAGTTATCACCATTTAAGTCTGCGCTTTGTCACAGAATCGTGGCGGCAATAATTTGCCGTAGTAGCAATGAGAGGTCATCTCGGCACCTTTTTACGCATACATGAAGTGGTCATAATGAGCGGTACCTACTTTCAAAGAGAGAATTGAGTTTGAAATATGATCGTTGACATTGTCACTATGCTGTGATAGTCACTTCGGCCATCCTTACATCCAGGTTAATGTGGTATTTTGACGTTCTCATATTCTCACTTGGAGTGGGAAGAATACGCTGCTCGACACCTTAATATCGCATTTGGAACTTTGAAGGGTTAAGGCTAATGCAACTTTTCTGTTGTTTGCCACTCACTTCCGTCTTGCAGGCTACTGACTGTTACAACTTGCAGTGGAGATCAGCTGGCATGCCCTACTTTGATGATCTTAATGGACCTCTCATTAGATGTCACCGGCTGTTTTCAGTTTGGCTACAATAGGTGAGCACCTAGTTCTATACATTTATACTGCAATGCTGTGGCGTGCACTGCGAAATTCAGTTACCAGAACTTGCCTAATTTGACCGAAAGTGAGGTGCTTTGGTCTTCGGATAGCACTGTATACATATGCATGTCCGCTTTTCCATATCGGCAAATCATTGATCTCCGAGTTTGGAATCAGTGAATTTGGATGTATTGTATTTAACGTCTTTAATGTAATGTTTAACCTGAGCCTTTGCTGCCATTGTACATTGCACTGCTGAAACAAAAGCACAAAGGTTGGAGGTCTTAGTAAAACAGAGGGAACTAGTATGCACAAGATATATTTAGAAGTGACACGGCCGCTTGATGTCCCCCTTTTGCTGCAGCCCACCGAATGCTCCTCTCCGGCTGTGAGAACAATAGTTCTCTTTCCCTTAGCCGCGTCGCCTGTGGCGCACGCTATCGGTGTTGCAGCGGCGTGAATTCGGAAAGCAGCCACACAATCAGCCATCCGCGCTAGCAGTTCTTGGTGCGGCTGTAGTCTAACTGCACTTTGTCATCCTTCACTTGAGACACCTTGCTCAACAGGCTGCAGTCACATGTTTATGTGGAATAGATGCATGGTCCTTCAGATGGGATTGCACTATTCAGCCTATTTTGCTGGAATTTTCGATTCTGAAGCCTGTTTGTAAGCTTTGGGCTTTTTCTAAAGGAACTTCGTGCTGCTGATTACGACAGGCGAAAATATATAGGTGGCGCCGGACAGCTTCATTTTTTCCAGGTTCGGCTCAATGTGCGATCAGCTTAAGAGTTGAACTGGGTTTACAATTGACAACTTTTGTTGGATCTTAAAGGGGGCCTTCAGAACAAAACATTCCCTAACTTTCTTCATTCCATCAAACATACCTCTCTCTCTCTCTCTCTAGAAGATTTGTTCTGAGGTTCTTAATTAGGTGGTTTGGTCAAATAAAAGGAACGATGAGTCGTTTTCCCGCACTGGATGTAGCACAACATGCTGTAGTGTGTTGTCAACCGACATGCCTCGAAACGTGGCGTTGTTTTTCTTGTGGCTGTCTGTGACAATACGGATAATGAGGAACTCCGCCTCTTCCACAGAGTTGAGCACACTAAAATTCAGTTTACGGAGCCGGTCATGCGTCAGGTTCCCGATAAAAAAATACCCTCAGGAGATAACGTCAGCCGAGGAAAGCCCCCGGAGGACAAACCAAAGGAGCCTGCAGGCTATTTCAGTGGCACCGCCGGTTGGAGGTTCACAGCTTATATCAAGGCCGCAAATTTTGTCGGCTTGACAGCCAGAAATTAGTTTTTGCTGTATTGACATTTCATCAGTAATCAGGCTGCTGTATGGCTCTTTTAGTGAGCGCAAGTTTTGCTCCTCCACTTGAAGGCGTTCCTTCATTAGGTTTGTTACTCGAGTCTCTCCTGCAGAAGGTCCGACGAGGTTTTTAGTGTGCTTTCACACGGCAGCTTCAGCAGTTTTCTGCCACTCACATGCTCGTAACCTTTACAAGAAGTCGCGTTCCACAGAACTTTTCTGCAACGGTGGTTCCTGCCTATCTGTTTCATGACAAATTTGGCACACCTGTCTCCTTTTTGTGCGGATTCCGAAAGGGTCCTTAGTGCTTGCACAGCTCGGTTGTCCTCATAGTGTTGAACATTCTCTAAATTCATGACAGTTTTGCTGAAGTTTTTGCAAGCGTTCGTTTAGTCAGCACTTTCACCTCAAGACGGTGTGCGCTTTTTTTCGTCGCTTCAATGGATCCAACAAGGTTAAAATGTCATCTGGCATTCTTCACCTTTCATTTTACTGTGTTCCTAACCTTCAATAAACTCGCCTGAAGCTACGTTTTTTTTGCGTCTGGTATTCACTGGGTGCACTTTGTGCGTAGAATTCTTCTAGTCGAAGGTGTTTTGCTGCATTTTACTAGCGAAAAGTAGACACGGACGAAGAAGTACACAGGATACTCGGTAGACTACAACTGAAATTTTACTTAGCGTCCGTGAAACAAAGAAAAATAACATATCACCACAACCTACCCCTACACAACCCCACACACGCCAGCCTATATGTCACACATGCGCCCTCATAGGTAGCCTATCTCCTTATCTGTAAGAGTGATTGAAGGGGTGCTCACACAATTAACTCCTTCCCTCCAGATATGAAATGCCTCGTTAATCTCGCGACTAGTTCGGTTACGTCCAGATCCTAAAACACGTGTTTTATCGAACGCCGGCGTACAACTTGGGCACCGTCTGCAGTGATCGGCCCGATGGCCTCCCGCCGCAAGCTTTGCTTTTGCTTTTTTCTCACCTGCTGCTAACGCATTTTCTCTTGAAATTCGCGCGTCCATGCATTTACGCTTGCATATTACTAAAATCCTTCCCCGGGAAAGGCATTGCCACCATGCGATGCCTTTTAGAGCAATGCAGGTCAAGAGCACCGTTCCATGACCTGAAGGGAGCCCTAGCAGGATGGTTTCCACTTAATTTGGTGAAAATGTTCTTTTTCTGCAGATTTTCGATTTTTATGGCGAAGAGTAATGGCAGAAGCAAGAAACCACATCCGAGTGACCATCTCAGATTGTTTAAGGAGGCCTGCGAAATGTGAGTGTACATTTGTTTTGAGTTGATCTGGGTTGTATAGGCGTTAGTGTGTAACTCAGTTTTTTTCTTTTTAGCTGCTGACTTGTTCGATTGATGATTGATTGATTGTGGGGTTTAACGCACCGACGCAACGCAGGCGATAAGGCGCACCGTAGTGGAGGGCTCCGGATTAATTTTGACCACCTGGGGATCTTGATCGTGCGCCGAAATCTCGTACACACGGGCGTTTTTGCTTTTCGCCTCCATCAGAAGAGCGAGACTTGTTCGAAGATAGTCACCATATCTGATATTTAATGATTATATATTCAACGTTAAAACCGAGTTCGTTTTGTGTAGTATTTTTAAGCACCCAAGCACACACCTCTAAGCTCTCATAAAATGCTTGATAAGTTTTCAGAGCATTGTACCAAGATAGCAGAAAAAAGATCAGGACATTAATGGACAGAGCAAAACGGAAGTCACGCAGGCTTGCTTATTCGCTAAAAATCTTATTTTTTAAATATATTGGCCAGAAATGAAATCAGTGTTTAATTAGCATGTAGCACCTTTCCTTTTCATGTCGTCATCATTTTTGTGTAATTTAGCTAATCAGCCATCACACCGTCACCTAACCTGCCAGCATCGACGCTACCATTAGCAGCATGCCGTCAGCTACCGACGTACCACCGCCTACCAGCATGCCGACATCCATCCCCCTGCCATCGTGCGAGCTTCAGTCATCTGCCGTCATTATTGCCATTACCATAATCCACCATATTGATGTTTAATGGATTCCATCAACTCCACATTTTCAATAGAGAAGGTTCTACTCCATGTGTACGCGGGAGTCCGAAAAGGATCTTGACGTCCTTGCAATCCGCCATGCTGCTTAATTCACTGCAAGATTCAATGTGCTGTCACTGCATCGCGGCAAGCCTAACCTCGTCCCGAGCAGTTTTCCGGCTTGTTTATTAGAGTCAAAGCCGCGCACTGAGGTGCTGAAAAGACTGCTGATAAATGACTCCGACGACCATATTGAATATTGTCGGGCATCTCCTTACACAATTAACAGCCAATAAAGATTGCTTGCACTCGACAGGTTTTGTCCGATAGTGGTACACTTCCAGCAGCTGTCGGTTGCTGCACCCACTCTGTGGGAACGTCGGCTGGTGTGATTCACTTTTTTCTGCGATGCCACCTCCGCTGTTTTTACGCGAGAACTAATAAGGAGTAGCGTGTGACGAAGACAGCAACATGCCTAGCACGTAGAGGAATCAACTCATATTGGCTTGGAAGCTCCCCGTCAGGCTGTCACGTAAACAATGGTATGCATAGTTGTTGTTGACCGTTCACTTTCCATATTCGCTTTCCGCGGCCTGTGTTGAACATTATAAGCCAAGAACTAAATTTATTTCGTCTACTATGAATCACGCCGGTTTGCCTCGGTGCCTTTCAGACTTGGAATTTGTATTTTTTGTATTTTTTAGCAAGCTGTGAGAAAATATATTTAGTTCTTTTCTTTCCGCCTTGATATTTCCAGGGATTTAAAAGCGTTGTAAAAACATGACGGAGTATGCCTGTCCTTGATTCGGTCCCTTTTATTTCTTCCCTGGTCGACAATTCTCGAGAGCATGTGTCAACTCGTTAGCCGCCGCAACTACTCGGCTTTCACTTTCAGTATTGTTTCCTTTCTGGCGCGTTTTGCTCATCATAGCACAGTTAAAATAATTAATTCCATATTTTGAATGACGTGTAATATCTTTCATTAAATTCGTTATCAAGTAGAAGCCCCTAACTACGTATCGCACATTTTTATAATCAGCCTAACTTCTGCGCTAAAAATGAAAAAAAAAATTTATAAGTACCAAAAAATCCGCACACGTGATGATCCGCTATTGCCCATTGACGCGGCTGCAGTTATCGGCTGCGGCAGGAGTAAGTAGTGGACAAACTGAAAAAAGAACTATCCCCCCGTGAGAGGCAGGCGGTGTATGCGTGCGAAGGAGGGACGACTACGGGAAATTTTCAGCTAAATCACAGCGGGATTATCAAACGGAAATATTGCAGCGGCTCCCGGCACGAGCAGCGGCTGTATCCTCCTCGGCGGTGGTGGCGCCTGCAGCGGCGCGCTCTGTCCCTATAGAAAACTGGCGCCCAAGTATTGTGATCAGTACAAGCAAATATCATTTCATATAGTTCAAATCTAGTGACGTCAATACCCTTTTAGTATCCCGTCTAAACGCGCTTACTGAAAGCGTGAAGTATGTGTTACCATCTAATTCATTAAGCAAGGATGTTTGACATGGAACTGCGTGTTTCCCACAATAATTCTTGGTTTCCGGCGTTGCCCTCTTTTTAAAGCAAAGCTTTCTACCTTTACCAGCCAACGGTTCTCTCGCGGCGTACGGGAAAATAAACTCTCAACGTGGCGTTGGCGGCGGCAGTGGGGGGGGGGGGGGGGGTGCGAGGAGTTTACTCACGGAGCACCCTGTAGATGGCGTGGAGAATTTACCTAGCGCTCCCCCCCGCGGAGCTGCCTGCTCGCCCCGTCCGCGTCGGCGCTACGGCTGTGTCATCTGGAATTAATGTTTTCAGCCTGTTTTGGCGCAGCTTCGCGTCCATTGTGCACTTCTTTCACAAAGCTTGATTACCTTGTTCGACAGCACCTCCTGGGTAACCCGGACACCACGGAATAAGGTGGTCGTACGACAAAAATACGTTAAGGATTGGTTTGAAGGGCGAGAAAACCAAACATAGAGACCACATGCAGACATCTCGCCTCTAGAGAAACGCTACCTTTTGACACTGCATGCCATGAATGGGACTCCGTTTTCTAAATTTACGAATACCAATCCGGCAGTGTTTTAAGAGATATTACAAAAGGTGGAAGGGGAAACTTGCCCTGACAAACAGCGATTATAACACTTCTCTCAGATTTCTCGCAATTCTCAAACTTGCTAAAATAACTAGTTCAAATCCGCCTTGGGAATCATTCAAATGGGAATCACTAAGCTAAAATGTCGAATTGTTTTGGTGTCCAAGCTTGTGTCGCGCGGTGGTGTAGCCTTGAGCTGGCACAACAGGATGGCTAGGTTCCGCTTTCTCACCCTTCGTAAGACGCTCTCTTCCGTTTTCTTTTTCCCGACACACGGCCGGCCTACGACGGTGGCGTCCACCGCTCTAGCCCTGCTCTGGCCGACGCTGCTGCGTTCGGGACGCCGTACCCGCGAATTCCAACTAACGGTTGGCCGAATATCTCATTTGTGAATTCGAATGACCTCACATGGGCAATTGCTGTGGGTGTCGTTTAAAGCTTTGCTTCCAACCACCTTCACAGCGTAGATTGGAGCCAATTTTATGTCGTATTGAGTAACGAGACCCGTCATATACGCCCGGCATGCACAGTTTATTTTGTTGTACCTACTGATACAGTTTAAAGTCATAAAGCTGGTCGGCTTTTCTTATGGCTTGTTTCAGAAAGCAGACCGCTCCGCTGGTTAGTTGCTCTTGTGCATAATTTTAGAATAAAAAAGTTCACAGACCACTTCCGTGAGGAGCGGATGCAAGGGGATATGGAGCTTCCCTACTGCTGTCTGTGGACCAATCAAGAATACCAGATTTTCGGACTGTTTTAAAGTTACCGCCCAACAGTAATGCCCTGTACGGGATGCCGAAACTTTTATCAAGTAATAGTGTAACTTTATTAGGAAAGGGCCTTAGAGGAAAAGGAGCGGAGGAAAATAAGTCCCGATCACAACGTCAGCCTGGCGTGCGACATCCAAGAGGGAATGCAGGACTCAAACGATGCGCGTGTTTTGTGGGGTCGTAATGCAGAACTCGTACGTCGACATTTGATGGCGATTGCACGCGCGAACAGTCTCAAGACCGGGGCACTCCCACACAACGTACTACATAGTAGCGCCGAACCCCGGGTCACATGTCCGGCAGTTGACGTAAGGATGGGAGGGCTCAACATCGTCAGGTGGCTGGCGTCCACGACGAGTGTTGTAAGCTCGCCATTTGTGGCTCTCGCCATAACCAATACGCCAACACCAACCGTCGTCCTGTCAGACTCACAGCAGGCGCTACGCAATTATGAGAAGGGCAACATCTCAGCCTCGGCCCTAAAAATTCTCGTGAAAAGACCTCCCGACCAGCCCGTGATACTGCTGTGGACCCCGGCTCACACTGGCGTGGGAACCAACGAGGTAGCTCATTACCAGGCCCGAGCATTAATACCCCGGGCGAGCACTTCTCTTGAATCTACGCATTGATCCGCACTCGAGTTCACTAGGTATGCCCTCACCACATACCGAGACATCACACAGCACTACCGCCTCACCCGCAGAACACTACCCCCGCCCAACGCCAAACTTACAATAGAGGGAGCACATATGTGGCGCACTCTACAAACCCATTCCTTCCCACATCGCACGCAGTTACATCACTTCTACCCACACTTCTTCCTCTCCTGCAGAGTGTCCGAGATGCCGCAGCCTCGACATGCTATACCACTCTGTGCGAGTGCCCCGCGGACCCTTACCCCCCCCTTCCCCACCCCCACCCACTGGGAGCCGGCCTTGGGTAGCTCTTGCCTCGGGGATCAACGTACCCTGACGCAACGGGCGCTGCAGGTCGCTTCGGTCATCTGGGCTGAGGCAACCGCCCCAACATGAACCCGGTGTCTCACCAATAAAGTATTTTTCTCTCTCTCTCTCTCTCATCCGTCACTGCCGCTCCAGCGCCAGCCTTATGGGTAAAAACCTCGGCAGGGCACGGCTGTCAGCTCGGCAATGAATGGAAGTTGAAAGGTACCGATGCCAGATGCCCCTGTAGCCATGGTTGCCTTAGCAAGCGTCGCTGTTCGTCGGGTTCCTTGAGTGGACGGACGGTAGTGAACGCGTGCCAGCGGCGGCAAGCGTTAGTTGAGAAGCGCGCCCGCGAAAGCGTGAGTGGCCTTATTTCCGAAGCCAACCGCGTGGCCGAGAACACAGGAAACATGCGCGTCCATATTGCGCGGCAACTGCTCCTAATTCGATGAGAAAAAGAGCATTGCCGTGAAATATGTCATAATTTTGCGTTAGGGCCTTAAGGGAATCTGTGTAAATGGTGAGGCGCTCCAACATGGGAAATATGCCTTGGGAAAACCTGCTGAAATACAAATTCCTGGGTCATATGAAAAGTGCCAATCTGCAGTTCACCAGATGTGTGGTAGTCATGATCATCGTACTGGAGCACCATGACAATGCGAACGCCATGTTTGGGGTGATGAAAGGTTTGGCTGGCGATTACGATACTCCCTAATGCGACATTTCTGCGCAGCAGAAGTGCGCTAAAGCAGCACTCACTCGTGAGTTTTCTCGACGGCGGCGATAATGAGCCTCTGCGTCGGCGGCGCGAAGTGCGTCTCAGGAAGAGACCGCGAACTGCGTCTTAATGGAACGCACGTTACAGAAATGCGCACGCCCCCTTCACGTTTTCTCCGAGCGTCACGCTGTCGGGTGCCTCGTACGGGTACAGGATACTGGCCCCATCCCCTCACCCACCGCACACTTTCGGAGAGCGCTGGCTAGCGCCGCCACGGCGAGCTGCCCTCCCCACCCAGGGCACTCGCGACACTCTCGTGACACTCTCCTCCTTTGCTTTCTTTCACTCGCCGATCTTGCCATCGTTCGCTTCATCCCGACGACGGCGACGCGGCTAAACCCATAAATGGGCGACAAAGGCCTGCATCCTAGAAGTAATGCCTGCTCGTTGGGTGGTAGAATCCCAGGCGGCGTTGTGAAAATGGCCCCAGGATCAGGATAATTTGTGCGGGAAGCGTGACCAGATCACGAGGATAGCCTGGTCGGCTAGTTGGTGATGCATATTAACAGTGTTACAGCGCACGCAGACGAGGAGACGGAAGGAAGAAATGATAGGACAAGGCACTGTAAGCGCCTTTTCCTGTCGTTTTTAAAGCAAAGCTTTTTACCTCTACCCCCAAGGGTTCTGTCGCGACCATTGGTGTCACCAGAAAACTCCAGCGAACAAATAAAAGAATTTACTGGCACCGCCGGGAATGGAACCTGGAACTAACAGACTAACAAAGCGAGAGCCCGTTGTCTTACCGATTTAGCTACGAGCCCTTTTATTTCTTTAATGCTGGTCTTCGACACAACACAGAAACACAAAACACATTTATTTGCATGATCAACTCGAGCGACAAGCCACCAACCTATGAAGGCTGATGTCTCTCTAAAATTCCCTAAGCGTAGACAAGGGTTCTATCCTTGACAGCCACTCAGGAGCGCATGCCTTGCGTTTCTGGATTTCTACGTACTGGGATATGGACTCACAAAGACATTGCCGCGTAGGGCGGGCGTCCGCATCACCGTGGAGCCAGGCCATGCTCGAGCGCCATGTGCTATGCAAGGCCACCAACATAACGAGGTACAAGGGCGCCCCCTCATCGTTTTCCACCGCTAGATAGCGTATGCCATGGGGGCACAGCGGGAAATCTTTATGAAGGGTCCTCTGGAGGACATCCCACAAAAATACCGCAGCCCAACAATGCAAAAAAACGTTCTCTATCGTTTCTGGTTGTTTAAAAATTGAACACTGAGTTCCCCAAGGCACTGATATCCCTCTATCCTGCATGCAGGTTACAACAGACAAGGTGGCTGTGTGTAATTTGAAGAAAAATAAAAAAGAATCCCTAGATGAATTTTTTAGTGAATTTCAGTTCATGTTCTCCGCGATTATGTTGAGTGAAACATGGAGAACAGGCGCGCATAACGTCTTCAAATTGGCAAACTATTCAACACATTACCTCAATAGATCTGTGGGCCGTGGTGGAGGAGTAGCACTGTTGCTCGATGTGAGTGTAAATGGTGAAATACTAGCCCCGTACAGTGTTATTACACCTGATTACGAAATATTATTGCTATGTGTGGGCAAAATAATTTTCTCTGTTTGCTACCGCCCACCCAGTGAGAATGTCACAATATTTCTGAAGTTTTACGAAGAGTTCTTATCGTTTGTTGCTGATAGAAACTACACGCTTATTGCCTCTGGAGACTTCAACATTGATATGAGCTGTAATACCTATTATGCCAGAGAATTTAATACTGTTTTGGCTTCAAACGGTTTTATTAGTTTAATTGAAGTTCCTACTCGAATAACAACTGAAAGCCAATCCACTTTACATCTTTTTATTACGAACATTTCCCATCCAAAACTTCAGGCAGGTGTCCTATCATGCCCTATTAGCGATCACCTTCCAATATTGTTGTGCATGGATAGGCTAGCCCAACCACTCAAACATCAAGTAGGCATTAGATTTCAGAGCATAAATAAAGCTTCACTTAATGCTTTTCGTATTGCACTTATTCAGGTTGACTGGACCCCCATTCTCACGCTTAATAATTCAAATGAGGCTTACAATAATTTCCTGCGAATGTTCAAGCAACTTTATCATTTTTATTTTCCTTTTGCAACACGAAAACCAGCTAGAAAGTCTCGGAAACCGTGGATCACACCCGAGCTGCGACCAGAAATTAAAGTGAAGGACAAGCTTTATAAAACGTTTCAAATAACACGCACAGTCGATGATTGGAAGTTTTTCAAACAGTTTAGAAATAGATTGACGAAGCAACTGAGAGCAGCCCGAACGGAATACTGTTCCGCATTCTTTGATATAAAGAAAGCTCGTCATGATGTTACCTGGAGTCGGTTAAACTTATTACTTCACCGTAATCAGCCACAGAATCAAGTGTTGAATTTGAAAATTGATGACAAAGAACTAAGTGGAACTGAGCTGGCCAATGCGTTTAACCATTTTTTCGCAAATATGAAAGCAGACGGCTCATTGAAGGATGCATGCGAATATATGCGTGTTCCGAATGTACACACACTATTCTTAGAACCTGTGACAACCAGGTGAAGTGATATCGGTTATAGACAACTTAAACAATAGCAAATGTCTAGATATTGACGATATTCAAGTAAGGCCACTGAAACATTTTGCAGATATAATAGCAGCAGTAGTTGCCCATATATTTAACACTTGCTTAATGACATCAGTATTTCCAGAGAAAATGCAGATAGCCAAAATAACAGTCCTGTTCAAAAGTGGAGATCGCAACAACTTCAGTAATTATAGACCCGTGTCTATACTCCCTATATTCTCGAAAGCCTTGGAAAAGGTTTTGCATATCAGACAAATTAAATACATGGATAAACACAACGTGAATACAGCATGCCAATTTGGATTTCAGAAAAACAAATCTACAGAGCTCGCCCTCCTGGACCAAAAAGAATACATTCTTACACAATTTGAAAATACAGCCTTTGTAGTGAGAATCTTCATAGATTTCTCCAAGACATTTGATTTCGTGAACCACGAGTTACTTCTAAAGAAGCTAGGGTACTACGGAATTAGGGGCCAAGCTGCACTACTCATAAAGTCCTATTTGTCTAAAAGAAAACAAACTGTCATTATAAACAATACATATTCCGAAATAAAACCAGTTTCTTCTGGCGTCCCACAAGGAAGTGTGCTTGGTCCGTTGCTATTTAATATTTACCTTAATGACATTATAAATATCAACCGGGATGCAAAATTTATTATTTATGCCGATGATGTGAGCGTTTTCTTCTCTGGTGGAGATGTCCATGGTCTCATACAGTCCTGTAACACATTGATGGCCGCGCTGGAGAAATGGTCGAAGTCTAATTACATGCGCGTAAATGAAAAAAAGACAAAAGCATTAATATTTCATCCGAAAGACAAACCAGTTCCCTCCCACGATCCCATTATGTTTAGCTGTCGACAAATAGAAGTGGTAGATCAGTTTAAGTGCCTTGGTGTAGTATTTTCGTCCACTATGTCATGGGAAAATCATGAAAATCATGTTGTGTCGCGCTTGGGAAGCATAACCGGTACCGTTGGGTGTATCAGATATATTCTCCCAAAATCTTTAAAGCTGCTATTGTATAACTCTTTATTTTACTCTCATATGAACTACTGTCAGCTTGTATGGAGAACTGCCACACACTCACTTCTAAAGAAAATTCATCTATTGCAAAAAAAGTTCCTTCATTATGTTTTGAATGTGAAGTACTGTGCGCCAAGCAAATGTCTCCTTCTTGAAGGAGGTGTAAACACAATATATTACCTGTACAAATACCTGCTGAGTGTTCGATTTAAAATAGAAACCAAAAGGAATATAGACCATATACGAAATTCTGCCCATCTTCAACAAAAAAAAACAAGTTACCCGTTCAGAATGCAAGGAAGCTGGTTTGTTTGAATGGGGCGCCTATATACCTGTTGGGAATGCTTGAAATATGCTTTGCCTTCTCTTTTGAACACGTATGATATTGAAGGGTTTGATTTGTTCACATGTACGCACCGGGAACTGCGTTGCAGGTATATATAATGTATTTCAGCTGAATTTTTCGGTACATCATTATGCTCTAAATATGTGTGTTTGTTTTTATTTATTGTTTGATGAATGTGTTATTTCTTCACCCATTTGTTATTTAACGCATGAAGCTTGTACGCGTGCGTAGTTTTGTTTGTAGCTGTAATTAACCGCTTCGCTGTTCATTGCTACTGCTGTTGCCTGTCTGAACGGGGGCTGCAGCCTAGTCAAGCCGTAATGACGGCTTTTTCTCCAGCTTTTCTGTATCTCTTTGTATGTTTTTGAGGCAGAAATAAACATTATTATTATTATTAAAAAAATGTTTTCACACCAGGGTGTACCTCCATTCTTATGACGCACTTTAGCACATTTTTGCCTGGGCCCGCACGGTAATTATATCTATACATAGGGACGGGGAAAACAACATCGCAAATGTCCTTATACAGTTTTTTGCGTGTCACAGAGGACAGGTACTCGCCAGAAAAACGTCCGAATAGAAAACAGGCTGTCATAACTATTTCCTTCAAATACCCATACACGCCACCTGGCATGCACCATGTTGATACTACATATTTCGGCATAGCACGCGCCAGCCGTACTTGCATGACACTCTAGAAGAACGGGTCACGTCACGAACATGTCGCCAAAACAAAAACCGGTTTACCAGCTGTCGCACATACAGGTGCGCCAGCCCTAAGCCACCATCTCTGACTCTCCGAAACAGGTTTGTTCTGCTGCACCTCTCCCATGTTGAGCCCCAAACGAACACCGCAAATACCCAGTGAAGCCTTTGGACGTTGATTCGCGAACAAGGCAGTACCTGCATGATATACCAAATCTTCATTACAAAGAATAAGTTACATGCCGTGGCCCTTGCAAAAATTGACAACCTTTCCCCCTACCATTTCTCGGCCTTCTCCTTCATCGCCTATCCCTGTAATATTTAAGTTCAACGCCCAAGTACTTCACTGGAGTGGTGACCCGACTAATATTAGCGAAGGTTGGCGGTGTTGATGACCATTCCCCATGCCAAAATTCTAGGCACTTTGCCTAGTTCACAAAACTACCCGTAACCATGCCAAACTTTTTGACAGTGTCAACTACGAACTGAACGCTTTCTTCGTTCATACAAAAAACGGCCACGTCGTCTCCGTAAGCCAAAAGTTTAACTTATGACTCAAGCAGTCGAAATCCTTCGATGACACTATTTCTGATTATACTCATACACAGGGCTTCGATGTATATGCAAAACAATAGGGGGCTGAGTGGGCAGCCCTGGCGCACCGAACGCTGCACTTCCATTGGGTCTCCCTACTTTTTGTTCACGATCAGCCGCGTAGTGCAATTGCGGTACGCCAGGGCGACTCCCTCTTTAATTACAAACCCAACGTTCACATGGTCCAAAATACGAAACAATATCTCGTGTGACACACAATCAAACGCTTTTTCCAAGTCAATCTGCAGGACTCCCACTCCCGTATGCAGGGTGTCGCAGCACTCGAGGACACACCTTGCTTTATGGACATTTGTAAAAATATTACGACCCTTAATTCCGCACGTCTGATGTTGCCCTACTATTGGACAACACTTTGAAGCCTTTGTGCTAGAACTTTCATAAAGATTTTGTAGTCGACGTTCCTTAATGATATTGGCCGGTACGACTTGACAAATTTAAGTTTCTCCGCTTCATCTGTCTTAGGAATGAGGACTGTGTGGGACGTGAAATATCATGAGGGTAGTGTTTTAATATCATACGTTGCATTAAACATCTTCGTTAGCGCAGCTACTATTTCGTATTTAAACATATTATAAAAAGCAGCGCTTAACCAATCGGGCCCGGCGACTTTCCCGGGTTCAGGCTTTCAATAGCACTTTTCACTTCGTATTCCGAAATAGGTCGTTCAAGGCAGTCCTTCATTTCGTCTTCCAAACGAGGCAGCCCGTCTTAGAAATCCCACTTGAAGCTTTCTCCGTCCACCGCTTAAAAGTGAACAGTGCTTGGTAATACCAGAGTCCTTCAATGCTCATAAAAAGCGTTATCGAGTTTGCTTTTTTCACTCGTTACTTTAGCCATGTAAGTTATCTCCTTGATCTCATTGCGTCGTGCATGTACTTTTTCTATTCCGAGCGCATGCTTTGTGGGCGCCTCACCTACTGCCTATTGCTCTGCTCTCCCGCGTACTAGGGCACCGCGATAGCGTTCTTCTTCAATAAGTTCAAGCTTATGCTTTATCTGTGCAATGTCGTCCTTAAACACCCCGGGCAATCTGGCCTCCTCTAACGTTAATTTCTGTAGGTTGTTTATAAGCATTCTTTCCTTTTTGGTTTCTTCATATTTATACAGCTACACCGTTGTATGGCTTTTATTTTTATCTCTTGCTTGTTTAACTCCCACAGCGCCCCGAATTCACTATGTGTTCCTTCAAGTTCGCCAGTTTTATTTCTAAGAAACGTCGTAAATGTTTCGTCATCCAAAAGTTTAGAGTTTAATTTCCATAGGTCCCATGTAAAGGGGGCTCTTCTTTCTTGCCCCCAATCCTGCACTTTACCAAACAATGATCGGAAAAGGAAACCGCGTGCACATCATAGCCCACGCGCAGACTGGGAAGACAGGTGGTGTACTCACCAAGCACCTCTACAGGTTTACCCCCTGCGTTCTCGCTGAATGCCACGTGAAAGCGTCACGCGACCACTCACGCCCGTCTAGCGGCCCTGTGCGCACCTTGCTCATGTGCTAGAGTTACAAAAATTAAAGGAAGCTCACACCAATGCATGGCATCTCACTTCTAGTACGCCAATTTTCTAAAGCCTGTGGCCTCCAGTGTTCACGTGAACAATCACAGCGCCTTCACGCTAAACCAAGGAATACATTCAAATACTCCTTGATGTTCAGGCCATCACTCCAAGCCCCAGCATCAAGATCTCGAGGCCAACATCTCGAGGCTACATCTCGAGGCTAACACCAAGAGGGACGTCTCCTTACAGCGCCTCAAAAACAGCATTAATCAAATCATACACATGATCAGGCGAGTTGCACCAAGAAGCGAGGCCTAAAGGAATCTGGTACCTTTCGATCAATTGAAGCTTTTGTCCTCTCGAGAGTCACTTACGTCAACCCCCTGTCTTCTTCTCCGCAAGGAAGATAAAGAGATGCTTTATATAATGATTAGAAAGGCGGTCGAGCAGACAATTGGACTTCTCATGAGTGCGTCCAAACAGGGGCTGCTTAGCACGGGGCTCCACAACACGGTGGAAGAGCTGATAGAAGGCCATCTTTTTAACCAGAAGGTCTGACACAGAACAGCGATGGGAAATCGCATGCTTCACCAGATTGGCTGGGCAGCCCAGAATGTCACTCTGCTTGAAGTACTCTCAGACTCTTGGCGACTAAAACTAAAGATGCTCCCTTTGCTTAGAATTAAGAACCCCTCACACAATGAGGGTCACCGAAAACCACGGGCTCAAGCGCTAAACACCACCATCGGTGGGGATCATGCAGTTATCTACACAGACGCCTCCAAACATTCAGGGCAGCAATACGCCATCATCGTGGCTACCTCGAGAACCAACCTCCTTGCGTGAACCTCGCTTAGGACCCGAGAAATGAAGGCAGCAGAAGAGGCAGCCATCACCTTGGCTCTCGCTGAACCAGGGGTTCGGAGGGTAGTCATCGATTCCCAGCAAGCCTAGTGGAATTACCATTAAGGTTGGGTGTCCTGACCTAAAAAACCACTCCCCAAACGATTCCATTCAGCTCATCTGGACACCGCCTCATGCTTCAATGGAGGGCAACAAATACGCCCACCCAACAAGCCTGCGCTTTTACCTCCCGTGCTAAGGAGCTGCACGAGGATAGTCACCTGCTTGTGACGTTCAGGGAGATAACCCAGCATTATCGCCTACTGAGACAGACCGTACCTTCACCTTATCCTGACCTTTCCAGAGAACAACAAAGTACCCTAGGGCTCATACAATCCGGGCTTCTTCCCACAGCCTACGCGCCTTCACTTAATGTATCCGAATCGCTACGACGCTGAATGTAAATTTCGCTCAGAAGTAGGAACACTCCGCCCCGTAATCGGGGTGTGTGACTTTAGCCCTGAGCGCCCTCCTCTCTTTACGGCAACTACTCAACAAGAGCAATGGGAGATGCTGCTGTCGAGGCCCTCTCTACCTACCCAGTTTCAGCGGGTGGACAGAACACAGGCCGTGCGGACTGCATATAAGCCCCACAGAAGAAGGAATCACTGGGGAAATGTGAGCGCTTACTCGTGTACTCGTAGACTCGTGGAACTGTCGTAGACCATGCCTATTCACCGTCCACCGCTGTGGCCAATCTCTCACCTGTACATAACCATTATAATCGTCATCTGTACATGATCATCATCATGAGTGTCTGAGTTGTGGAGTCACGATCCGACGAGTGAAGGTGGAACCGCTCGCACTCCCCAGGGCTGCACTCTGGGCCGTTCAGAAATCTGAACAGAAGTATTTCTTCCTCCTCCACCTTCTCTCCCGCAAATCTCGTCGCCTCCGTCCGCGGCGCAGAGACGGAGAAGACAGATCGTCGAACACTGGGTTGGAGCTTACTTTAATTTTATAAAAAAAAGTTTCCACTCTTGTTTCCACACCAATACAACTCAACCGTTCATGCTTCATGCATTGATTTAACCTTAACAAGAATATCTCTTTGAAGTAATAAATGGTGTGGTTAAGTCCATGTCACTTCTCTCTGGTTTTGGTATTTGTAGCGCGATGTGCGTGAATGTAAGTGACGTCGCATGGGTAATCAGTATGGGTGCCGTTTACAGATTTGCTTTCCAACCACTTTCAGGAGATGTCTTGTAGCGACTTTTTTTCCTTTCGTGTCCTCGTCTGCGTCCGCCGTAACCCTTTAATAGTGACCAGGTCGTTGTGAAGCATGGGGCGCTTTCTTAAGCTTGCAGGTAGTTGGATTCCGTGGGCGGACATTTTCACCGTCCTATGGTGGGCTTTTGGCAGGACTGTTTGGCAGGTCATTATAGTGCAGGGGGAGTACAGCAGTAACAGATGTAGACAAGAGACAGCCCATGCGCGGTGCCTCGAGTGGTTGCGCCTCTGCTCTTCGATAGTCGCAGCCATTGCAGAAAGTTAAGAGAAACGATGGCGCTCTTTGATTCGCGTGTGCCGTGGAAAGCCTGGAAATTCATGGGGAAAAATAATAGTTGAAATATCTATGTGATAGAGGTAGGCATTGGTGCACATTTTGTATTTTTTCCAAGGTTTATTGTTCAATTGTCCGCGGAGAAGCACATTCTCCTCTTTTCAAGGAAGCGACAAAAAACAGCTTAAACCAGTTGACCACAATGCGACAAAACTACGTGCAGGAAGTAGTAGTTGGTTCTTCTCCACGAAGGAATCTCCAAGACAACACGCGCTATGTCCCCAAAGCCTGTTGATGCAAAGTTCACACTAGTGCAAACTCTTGGAGCAAGATGTTGGCATCAGATGGTGGTTGTTTGTGCACACCTAGGCAATTTTAATGTATGAGATAAATTTAGGACCTATCATTGATTTCCTGCTTGTATGGGTTGTTTAGCAACTAATAAAAGCGATGATAGCTAATGGTCTGTAGCTAACCACAGTCAATTCATTTTTGCTTGTCATTCAATGGACCACGATCACAAGCCATTCGTGTACAGGGCGATGATCATTAGTAGTGCTCACGACTGTGATAGGGCGGTCATTAAGGCTTCGGTTAGAACTACAAGCTATTAGTTATTCACATCGATATCTACTCAGCTCGGAGATCGGTGGTAGGGCAAAGCTGCGGCAGTTATGGCTTAATGGTACTTCTGGAGAATTCATCCATTCGCCCAATTACGTTTCCCTGGCTCCTTATCTACCTTCGGCTAATATTTTTGTATTCCATGATACTCATTCCCGTACAGCTTTTTCAGTACTTTTCGTTATTTTATGAAGAAAGTTGCCTGTATAACGTTTTCCTAAAACTAAAGCAGATTCCTGGTAACCTTTATATATGCAGTGAATACATGTAGTGGAGCGACATTATCTGATTTTTGATACTCGTAGGGTATTAGCGAATAAGCTGCGTAGGAATGTCATACGTCGAGCTTGATTTTTCTCCTCTCAAATTTCGAGGGCTTTCTTTGACACGAATAAAGCTACCTTTCGCAGTTACGAACTTCATAACGCCATGCGTGAGACGCCGCACTGTGTCCTTGCCGAGCACCTCCAGGTTTACGTCAGTGCTCTGGAGGGCAGCCACAGAAAACACCTCAATAATTTCGGGATGAGTGGAATTTCTCAGGCAGATGGCGAATGACCCGGAGATTGTGGTGGCCACGGTCCATTCCACTTCCTGAAACAGAACATATAAAGTAGTTACCTTGGTTGTAGACATAGAAGTTTAATTGCCGACGCGAAGAACAGAACATGTTGGACAAAACGTGATTACCGGTGCAAGATGTCGCGTATCCCTACAAAGCAATAATCAGAAGTACAAAGACTGATGTATCGGCAATCTTTTCCGAGTTGGTGGTGGTAGTGCCAAAAAAGTGGCCCTTAGAAATCAGGGGATTGACTAGGAAAATTACGCTTACCGAAAGAAACTGCGATGGGGTTTTGGGAAAAAATAAGATATGTCTTTGGATATAGGAATGCATCAAAAAAATTAGCGTCAATTCACCCTGTGAATGTAGTTGGAAAGCAAAGCTGTAAACGGCACCCACAACGATTACCCATACGACGTCACTTAACTTCACTGACGTCGCTCTACAAATAGTGAAACCAGAGATGTGAAATGCACTTTACCACACCCTCTATTACTTCAAAGAGATATTCTTCGCAATGTTAAAATAATGCATGATGCATGAACGGGGGTCGGTTGAGTTGTATTAGTGTGGTACATGAGTGGAAACTGTTTTTTTTCTAAAATAAAGCTCAAACACGGTGTTAGACGGTCTCACTTCTCCGTCTGTGCCGTCGCCGACGGAGGCGACGAGTTCCGCGGCAGAGACACAGGAGGAGGAGGAGTGGCATGAGGAGGAGTCGGAAGAGGATCAGGAGGAGTCGGAAGAGGATCAGGAGGAGAAGCTCGAGGAGGAGGTGAGAATACTTCTGTAACAGCTCAGCCGCGGCAGCCCAGCTCGCGCAGCCAGAGCAGTGCACCGCGTGACCTCAGATACTGTCCCTAGCCGGGAGCCACGAGGCACGAGTCACGCGGCCGGCATTTGGAATCCAGACACCGAGCCGACAGCACCGCGCTCGGACAGGACCACGCAGTACCACCACCGGCGCCATGGCTCCCCCGTCTCCGACGCTGTTCGCCTTCTGCTCTTCGCAAGGCACTCTTCAATAAATGAAGGCGGAAAGTCATCTCACGTCCCCTTCATAATTGGTGACCCGGAAAACGAGCCCGCACCGCAGCTAAAGGCCTTCACGGCAACTGTCTCAGCGGCATCACAAACGCTACGTCAGCGTTGCGATCGCGCTCTGGGACACGTCAGCTATGGCTTTACCGAGCCGGTCTTCATTCCGAAGCTCATCCGTGGAGACGCCCAACCTGATGCTTCCGGGACTACAGGAGGTTTACGAAACAGACCCTCTCGTGTGGTTCACGCTGCTTGAGAGCCATTTCTTCATCCGAGGCATCAACGACCAGGCGCAGTGCTGCAACATCGCCAGCAAGGCTGTCCTAGAACGCATCGTGGCACAACTTCGGCTTCCACTGCAGAGCCCTAATGTGTACGACGACTTCAAAAAGGCAGTCCTGGTTCATTTCGGCTGGACGCCTCCCCTTTTCATCGTCAGCAAATTTCTCCTGCCGCAACAGCCCCAGGACCACCAACTGCCGCTGCGGAGACGCCCCGTTCAGTTCCTTCCTCCGCATCTCAAGAAAACACTGCGGCCTCACCTGACGCTGATACGCACTTGACTGCCATTTAAGCCCACGGAACCGTCAATACCACCACGAAGCTTATCAGGTTCGGTGAGCTTTTTCGTGAAGTAGATTACGAGAGAGAAGTTATCAGGCCCAAACCCTACCCTCAGCTACAGCCATTTTACGCCAAAGATGTGACAGAGTGGCTAGCTCAGGCCGAAGCGCTTTTTGCTGTCAACGGCATTACGAGTGATATTCCCAAGTGCAAAGCGGCGACTCGAGCCCTGCCAACCGACCGCCTGTGCATCATTCGCGAAAATCTTCTCTCTGCTCCGTCGGTCCAGTACTCCCAGTTGAAGCAAGCGATCCTCTCGCTTGCTTCAACTGGGAGTTGAAGCAAGCGAGAGGATCGCAAGCTTCAACTCAACACCAGGGCTCGCGATCTCATCACCGCCTAGCATTCCAGCAGCCCTGACTACCCGTAACGACGTGCCTGCAGGATCTCCACCATGTCTGTACCTCGTCATACCAGTGGGTCAGACATGCATGCCCAAGTGTGTCTCGGCCCCATCCTCGACTGCAACCGCGAGAGAGTTTATGCCATCTATACGTTCACCACATGGACAGACATCCAAGCCAGGTTTGGTACCCGTGTCACAACTGGGATCCAACAACAAGCACAGTGCGTCCCTCACTTTTGGCTGCGTCCCTTCGCCGACGTCGGAGACATCGCCATCAGTTCTCTGCTCCGCATCGCCTGCAGATACCATGATCACAGTGCCAACAGGGAACCACGCGCGGGACGCTGACCACTGTGTCTGCGCTGATGCACCAGAACGTGCGACTACCTTCACCCAAAAGAGAGGCATTTTAGGCCCTTCCACCTCCAATCCAGCTCCTTGCAGTTAATCGCAACGAATAAGCAGCACGTCGCCAGTTATACCTCATCAGTCAGACGTAGCTAAGGGTGCAAAGCCCCCTGAGTGCGGCAAGTCCAACGACCAAGGATTAGCCTCCACCGTCACAACCATCGAACAATTCTAACGCACAGACGCAACACCTGTAATTCAGAAGACGTGCCCACGCAAGCCTTTCGCCTCGGTTATCGGGTCTGGAAGAACGATGGCCAAGACTACGCACCAGCGGGTAATCTGCAATCATCGCAAACGACCACTGGCCCGTGGCTTCAATCATCAGTGCGAACGCAAACACACGGCAAAGCAGCAACACGTCAGGCACGGTGGCCAAGTGACAACCTTCCACTCCGAACGTCCTCAACTGAAAGCACGTGTTAAGGTGTGCTGATGTCCACCCCAGCGTGTTCGAAAAGCAGGAGCATTATTCTATTGTTATACGAAGCACCCGGCACCCAAACACACACGTGGTATCACCAGATACTCGTCAGTGCTTTAGTGCCACACCCTGTTCAACCAGAAAACCCTGTTTTCTTTCCCTCCTCGACTAGTCCTGCGTCCAGTGACTCGTCCACCGCTGAGCACCCTGGTACGACCACCCGAAATAATGGAAAACTAACGGACAGCTTCCATGGCCTCAGCCGGTCTGGACACAACTTGTAAATAGCGTACAGCTTGCCGTTCCCCTCCCTCTGGGACTGCAACTGGAATGAATTTGTATATAGCGTACAGTGTACATAGGACATTTTTTGTTCTCAATATTTTGCTCATTTCTCGTTCGTTCTCTCGCGTCTAAAACCGCGAGCCAACTGGAGGGGGAGTAGTTGTAACAGCTCAGCCGCGGCAGCCTAGCTCGCGCAGCCAGAGCAGTGCACCGCGTGACCTCAGATCCTGTCCCGAGCCGGGAGCCACGAGGCACGAGTCACGCGGCCCGCCGTTGGAACCCAGGCACTGAGCCGACAGCACCGCGCTCGGACTAGACCACGCAGTACCAGCACCGGCGCCATGGCTCTCCCGTCTCCGCCGCTATTCGCCTTCTGCTATTCGCAAGGCACTCTTCAATAAATGAAGGCGGAACGTCCTCTCACGTCCCCTTCACTTCTGTTCAAATTTCTGAACTGCCCAGAGTGCCTCCAGGGGAGTGCTTCCTTCTTCACTATAGGCCCTATTCAGTCCGCGCCGCCTGTGCTCTCTACACCAACTGAAGCTGGGTAGGCAGACAGTGGCTGGACAGCCGCATCTCCCATTGCTATTGTTCCTCAGTTGACGGAATGAGAGGAGGGTGCTCAGGGCTAAAGTCGCACACCCCGATTATGTGGCAGAGTGTTCCTACTTCTGAGCAAAATTTACATTGAGCGTTGTAGCTATGCGGGTGCATTAAGTGAAGACGCGTCGGGTGTGAGAAGGAGCCGGATTGTATGAGCCGTAGGGTAGTTTCTTGTTCTTTAATCAGAAGAAAGGAGTTGGTTCTGGAGGTAGCCACGATGATGGCGTACTGCTGCCCTTGATCTTGGGAAGCGTCTGTGTAAGGCGAAGGTATCTTCTGTCACATAAGGCGATAATGCTCGGTTATGTCCGTGAACGAGACAAGCGGGTGACTGTCCTGGTGCAGGTCCATAGCACGGGGGGTAAAAGTGCAGGCTTGGTGGGCGTATTCGTTGCCCTCCGTGGAAGCGTGAGCGGGTGTCCAGATAAGCTGAATGGAACCAATTCGGGACTGGTTTTTTAGCACACGCCATGCAGGTCGGGACACCACACGCGACTGGTAAATCCGGTAGGCTTGTTGGGAATTGGTGACTATACCTTACGAACTCCTGGTTGAGTCAGAGGCAAGGCGATGGCTGCCGCTTCTGCTGCCGTCATGGCTTCGGTCTTGAGTGAATCAGAAGCAAGGAGTTCGGTCTGGAGCTAGCCACGAGGATCGCGTACTGCTGCCCTTGATCTTGGGAGGCGTCTCTGTAGATAACTGCATGATTCCCACCGAGGGTGGTGTTGAGCGCTTGAGCCCGTGCTTACAGGAGACCCTCGTTGTGTGGGGGGTTCATTTTTCTAAGCAAAGGGGGCATCTTTAGTTCTTGTCGCCAGACGTCCAAGAGTACATCAAGTGGAGTGACATTTTGTGCTGACATTTTGTGCTTCAGAGCCAGTCTGGTGAAGGATGCGGCGACCCGCCGCAGTTCTGCTCATTCGGAACTTCTGAATAGAAAGATGGCCCTCTATCAGCTCTTCCACCGTGTTGTAGAGCCCCGTGCTAAGCAGCCTCTCTGTGGTCGCACTCATGCGAAGAGCAATGGCTTACTTCACCGCCTTTCTAATCAATATATAAAGCATCTTTATGCCCTTCTTGCTGAGAAGAAGACATGGGTCGATGTAATTCT
The DNA here is from genome assembly GCF_048455015.1 of Haemaphysalis longicornis. Taxonomy (NCBI): domain Eukaryota; kingdom Metazoa; phylum Arthropoda; class Arachnida; order Ixodida; family Ixodidae; genus Haemaphysalis; species Haemaphysalis longicornis. The sequence goes on from NW_027526407.1 coordinate 147,417,223, forward strand.
CGAGAGGACAAAAGCTTGAACTAATCGAAAGGTATCGGATTCCTTGTGGCCTCGCTTCGTCGTGCCAACTCGCCTGATCATGCGTATGATTTTATTGATGCTGTGTTTGAGGCGCTGCAAGGATACGCCACTCTTGGTGTTGCCGTGAAGATGTAGGCCCAGGATCTTGACACTAGGGCTTCGAGTGGTGGCCTGGCCATCAAGGAGTATTTGAGTGTGTTCCTTGAGGTGTCGTCTGGCGTGAGGGCGGATTACAAGGAGCTGAGATTTTTTACATGAACACTGGAAGCCACAGGCTCTATCACATTGGCTCAATAGAAGTGATATTTTTATTTAATACGTACTGCGGACCACAATTTGCTCCAAGCAGGAGGGCATGGTACAATGCAAAGAGCAATAGAGCAAAACATACACAAAAAACGATGCACAGTTACCCAGTATCGCAAGTACTTCATTCGGTTATCTGGTTCCAGTCTGAAATGGTGCGTGGAAAAAACGAAAATTTGAACGTGTGCGTTCTCGCGAAGTACGGAGTTAGTGCATTTGGTTGGGGATGTCTTGTCGGTCTTGTGTTTAATGGAGAAAGAAAAGGGATTGGATCAAGGGCAAGTTTGCGATTATATAAAAGAGACAGAAAATCAAGGCGGGACTTCTTTCTACGATCCTGAAGGGAAGGAATATTATTAGCTAGCATTAGGTCTGTGGGGGAGTCCGTTCGCGAAAACGTAGACTAAACAAACCGAATGGCCTTCCGCTGAATCCTTCCAAGTTTCTTAATGTTTTGTTTAGTATGGGGGCCCCACACGATACTGCCATACTCCAGCTTCGGCCTAACGAAAGAAAAATAACTAAGAAGCTTTACGTTTGGAGGGAAATTTCTGAGCTTACATCTTAGGAAGCATTATTTCCGGAAGGCAGAAAAGCAAATATTATCTATGTGCGAGTTCCATGATAAGTTGCTTGTTAATGTAACGCCGAGGTACTTATAGCTGTCAACATGTGTGAGTGAAGACGATCCTAATTTATACACGTGTTCACTGGAGTTTTTCTTTCTTGCTACACAAAAATATACACTTTTTTCCAAATTTAATTCCATTCCCCATTCTACACCACTTACGCACGTTTTCAATGTGTTTCTCAAGTTCGTTCAGATCATTAGTACTTGTGACTTCCCGAAACAAAACACAGTCGTCAGCGAACAATCGAATTAGAACAGTAGGGTCAACAACAGTTACTAAATCGTTAATATACAACAGAAAAAGCAATGGTCCCAAAACACTACCTTGTGGAACCCCAGAGGTGACAGGAAGACACCGAGATTGTCATTCGTTAATTTTTACAAGCTGTTGGCGGTTGGATAGGTAGGCTGCAATCCAACAAACAAAAATATCCGGAATGTGAATGTTTTTAAGTTTTGCCATTAATTTGTCATGTGGTACCTTGTCGAATGCTTTTTTGAAATCTAAAAATATAGCATCAATTTGGCCATTGCTGTCAAGACACGCTGCAAACTAATGAATTATTGTCACCAATTGGGTTACCGTGGAATAACCTTTTCTAAAAGCATGTTGAAAATTTGTTAGTACTGCATTTTCGTCTAGAAATTCAAAAATCTGTTTGGAAATAATTTGTTCAATGATCTTGCAGCATTGAGACGTTAAAGATATCGGACGGTAATTTTGAAGGCTGGACCGGTCACCTTTTTTAAAAACAGGAACAATCAGAGCCATCCTCAAGTCACTCCGTAGCTTCCCACTGGATAAAGAAGTGCGAAATATTACAACCAGAAGCTTAGCAAGTAGTTCGGCATATCTGCGTAAAAAGACGTTTGGAATTTGGTCAGCACCACAAGAAGACTTGGTTTTCAAATTTAACAGCATATATAGTACACCAGAGTAAGATACAAAATCGGCGTCATAAATGCCAGGATCCGATATTACAGTGGACACGTTCGCGCAGGAGAAAACACACTGCGAAAATAACGATTGAAATGTTGAGCAATGATTCCAGTGTCCGAAATTAGGTAACCAGCGACTTTCATTTCCCTTACAGGCTGCTTTTTGTCAGTAATGTAATGCCAAAATTTGTCATGAAGTTTGTCATGATCATTTGTCATGAAGTTTGGTAGGAGTGTTTGAAAGTAGTAGTCCTTTGAGCAGCGCACTGTGTTTTGCAAAGCATTTTTAATCTGTCTGATGACGTCAGGCTGTGCATTCTTCTTCTTTAATCTTTTGAGTTTGCGTTTCAAATGTATGATTTTACGTGTTATCCAGGGTGTACGCTTGTGAATTTTTTTGCAATTGATCGGTATGAAGTTGTCAAGGCAGTAATGGCACATGTCCTTAAACCGGTCTCATAGGTTGCAAACGTCGTCACCGTCGAAATCAGCAAGACATATTTCTACATATTCAAGCACAGATTTGTCGTTAGCTCGTGAGTAATCTTTGAAATACCGCGTCGTGGACTTATCTTAGGAGCTTAACTTGAGAAGGGGTACAGTAAGGCATACTAAGTGGTGGTCAGATATTCCTGGTTCTATTTCAACAGAACATTTATCAAAATCGCGGGGAATAAATGCAAGATCCAAAACAGAACTACAGGGGCCCTGTACACGAGTTCTTTCGTTGACAACTTGTATTAGGTTATGTGTAAGCATGATATCAAACACTAGGTTTGTGCGTTTCAAAAATTCTGAACCAGCCATCAATCGTTTTCAGTCAATCCCCGGCAGGTTAAAATCCCTAATCAGAAAAATGTTTCTGTTAATATATTTTGACACGTGCTCTCGAAGTTTATTTAGATATTCCGACGAGGAATCAGGAGGCCTGTAAAGCGCGCAAAGAACGAAAGAGTACCCCAAACACCAAACCTTTATGCACAAGCATTCAAGTTCGTCGATATCAGGCAACAAAACGGCCTGTATGTTGTTCTTTAAAATAACGGCCACGCCCCCACCTCTGGAAGCCCTGTCTGGAAGCCCTGTCTTATTCTGCGATACGACGCGGGGAAGACGCTATCATCTGTTATTTCGCTTCGGAGCCAAGTTTCTGTCACTACGACAATGTGGGGGTCATTTTGAAGCAAGATAATTTCACACTGGTCAGTTTTATTTTTTAGACTACGAGCATTCAGATTTAGCAGGAGCAGTTGCTTTTCTTTGGTTGTCTTCCCATTATCTTTGGTTGTCTTCCCATTTGTCTTCCCAGGTTGACTATGTGGCAGCTCGAGCGGGTAGGGCATTGGGTTTCCTTCGTAGGAATGCAAAAGACTTCCCTTTAGAATCTAAAGACCTGCTCTACAAGGCAAACGTAAGGTCCATCATGGAATATGCATGCACAGTATGGGATCCGCCGACAGTCCGCGATAAACAGAAACTGGAAAGGTTACAAAATATAGCTGCGCGCTTTGTTTCCGGCAGATCGGGGGTTGGATTTAGTGCGACCGTAGCGAAAGACCAGCTAAACTGGGATTTGTTGGAAACCCGCCGCAAAAAATTTCGATTAAAACTTTTTCATGCAATTTATCATTGTCAAACAGGCATAGTACGTGAAAACTATCTCTTGCCTCCCCATTATACATCAAAACGTACCGATCACCCATTTAAGGTAAGGGAATACTTTTGCAAAACTCAATCGTTTCGGTCGTCTTTTTTCCCCCAGACTATTCGCGACTGGAACAAATTGTCCTATGACATTGTATCGGTTATACCAAATGATTCGTTCTTTTCGAATTTGGTGTAACGAGTTTGGTTGTTTTGAGTGTTTTTCTATTTGCGTTGTATAAACGTAACGATTTTATAGGTGCTTATTTGTGGTGTATATCTGCATTGCACAGATGTTTTGTGCGCTTGCAATACTGTAAGGCCGGTGTGCGGCGAACTGCAACCCTGTGTTATTTTGTTGTGTTCTTCCCCCCCACTGTAATGCCCCTGGCGCTGTGGGTATTAGATAAATAAATAAATAAATACTGTTAGGGGTGCTCCTGGGTTTTTGGTTGATTGGCCATGTGGGAATATTTTTGTTCACTATGCGTGGTTTAGTGCCTGTGCTTGTTGCCTCGTCACTGGACGATTTGGCTTTCGTTCGTCGTTTTTTTTGCAGAAGTTGCGTTCATCCTTTTCGGTATCCCAAGTGTAAACGTTGCTATTAATGAATAGTTTGTCGAAAACTAACGACACTTTTTCTTTTTTGTCGCGGTTCGGTTTCGAACTTGCCCACAGTTTACGTCTGATGTCTCGCACTCTACGGGAGAAATCTTCACCAATGGAGAAATCTGAATCTTTCAGCTTAGATCCTTGCTTAAGAATTGAGATCTTGTCGTTTGCGTCTTTTCTCTTAAAAATAACTGGTCTAATTTTGTTTGGTGCTGGCCTACCTATTCGATGAATGCGCTCAATCTTAATTGGTTCAAGCTCCAGTATGTCTTGAATTACTTCTTTGTTGACAACATGTTCAAGTGTGTCACTGGTCTAGTTTTCATTTTCCGGTAGGCTGTACAGTATCAGGTTTGATCTTCTACTATGGTTTTCGAGCTGATCAACTTCCTTTTCAAGTTGCTGAATTAGGGTACTCATAGAAGCTATTTCAGTTTGGCAAGCAGCAACTTTCTCCTCCAGAATCGCCAAGGCGTCCAATAGTTTCTTATATCGGTTAGTAGCTTTTATGTCATTTAGGTCAGCAGCGATACTTTCTAGCTGTTTCGCAATTTTAGCCAAGTCAGGACCAGGATTTGCCTTAATGTCTCCGCCCAGGAGGAGCAATTGTCGCAACAAGCCAGAAACATATGACACACCAGAAGACCATGGGCACGGCAGCACAAGAACGGGTCGCTTGAGCGAAAGCATTTTCCACAACGTTTGCTCACCTGTAGAAGGAAGACAAACGGGTTTTCAGACCACCGCATACTGGCTGTGCCGCCGTGCCCAGTGGCCGAGGAGTGAACAGGACGCTCATATATAGCCGGAATCCGCAACGGCGCCGCATGGACGACTTCTGGTATCAGTAATGCACGCGTGACTGATAGCTGCAAAGGCAGGTGGTCCGGGTGTGCAGTTGATGACCGGCGAGGCAAGATGCGGCTGGTCGCCGGGTGCAGCGCATGCGCATCTCCTACTTGCAGATCGGAACGCTCGGCAAAAAGGGGGCCAAGCAATCGAAGGAACTGTAGAAGGAAGACAAACGGGTTTTCAGACCACCGCATACTGGTTGTGCCGCCGTGCCCAGTGGTATGCCATGGGTTGGTGTGATCTTCCTTTAATCGCTATCGCGTGGCATTCAGGAGAATGCAGGGGGTGATATGAATGTGCAGCGGCAGATGTGCTTGGTGAGTGTACCACTTGTCTTCCCCCTCTCAAGCGTTGGCTAGTAGCTAAATCGGTAAGACAACGGGCTCTGGATTTCTTACTCTATTAGTTCCAGGTTTGATTCCTGGCGGTGCAAGTAAATTCTTTTATTTCTTCGCGAGAATTTTCTGTTGACCCCAACGGTCGCGAAAGAACCCTTGGAGGGTAGAGGTAGAAAGCTTTGCTTTAAAATAGTGTTGACTAACAGAGGTACATTTACAGGAAGCAGCAAACACTACATGAATGGTCACGTCGCAAGCCCCGGGCACAGTACGTTCACCATGGGCTTGTTCTTTTTGCACATGTCTTAGGCCCGTCAGCCAGCGGATGAAGCTCGCCCAGCACACTCAGGCCAACCTCTCAAATATCAAGGACTGCCAGAGGCTTACATGGAACCGAGTCCAAACCAGCACACTGCAGCCCTTCCATGGAGGCATGGCCACATGACGCCGACGGCAGCTCCTGCAAAGTAGTGACTGACAACAGATCTCTTCGGTGAGCACGGGTAAGTGCTATATGCCGCACTATATTAACCTTGCGTAATTGTTTCGGCACACGTTGCCAGAGGTATTTACAAGAGATAGCCGATGTCCTGTTCGGCCGTGCTCGCAAATATGTCGCTGTATTCCTTATGAATGTTTGTGTATGCTGGCATCTTGTGTCTGGGGACATGAAAACAAACCCCTGTCCTTCAGTAAAAGACATGGTTAAGGAATTATGAACGGGAAAAAGGCAATAACGTTGTTGGAATCACTCCTGACTCATTCCAACCTTTCCACCACGCTTTCGATACCGGGGGTGACAACCATGCTCAAAATATGGCATTGATTTCCGTACGACATGAATGATATCGTAAAGATTTCAACTACAGGTCTTCGATATCACAAATATTTCAATGACATGTCGAAGAAGCGTTATGACATGTCATTGATATTGTAAGGATTTCAATGACATATCGCTGTCCTCTGACATCGTAAAGGTCCGATGTCTCAAAGACCTCAATGACATGCCAAATAAGTGTTACGGCATGTCTTTGACATCGTAAGGCCTTCTACGACATGTCGATATGCTCGAACATCATAAAGGTCTGATATCGAAGTGAGTTGAACGACACGTCATGAAAAGATCGACAACATGTTTATGATATACAGATTTCAACAATGAGTCGTAGAACGTCGGCAGTTTGTCTTCAAAGTAGTCTTACGAGTGGGGCATATCGCACAAATCAGCCAGTATGTCCCGTGTTTTTTTAACATATTGCAGACAACACATGTTCTGCCTTGTCAGCCCTACAGGCACGCAAAGTACAAGAAACAGTACAAAATAAAGTACAGTACAAACGCTGAAACTTTGCACACTGAGTTTACTTAAACAACATTCACATTCATTGTTTCTACAGGATGCATAATTTGAACTCGAACTCCAGCCTCGCTGGCTATTCGTTAGCGACTAACCCAATCGGCTGTAAAGATGTATTTGAGGGCATGTAGGCATAGAGAGAGAAATACTTCATTGAGGTAAGGAGGACAGATATTCTTTGGGGAGACAGGGAAAAAGGTAGGGGAAAGCCAATGCTCCCTGTTCACACAGTTCTCTGCACATTAATGCAAATGCTTGCTGTTTATGTGGGGTTCACCGTTGCTTTTTTTCTTCTCACTTTTCACATATAAACCAGGCAGATGGAGCGTGTTTATTGAACTCTAGAGGATTCGGACACGTTTCGAGACCATGTTGAAGAAACCATTCTCAACAGCGCATTCTGTAATCATTTCAAGGGTTGGTGGATCTTCCCGCACCAGGCATATGTGTTCGGATTCGGATGTAGGTACCGGGCCAACGGCTAGAAGCTGTGCACAGCCTCTGCCGAAGGCGGGACAGAATAAGATAAGATGAAATAAATTTGGTGTGCCATCACAACCACAGTGCGGGCAGTGGTGGAGCTCGGAACCTGCAGGGGCTGTCCATTTGTAAATGACGTGAGGGGTGTAGCCCGCATTTGCGTGGACTTTGTTCGCGAATATTTCCCTGGAGCATATGCCTGGTGATAAGGTAGAGAACTCACTCCGGCATCGTATCTTGCAAGTGTTGTCGGCTTAGTTTCTTTAGATGCCGAAGCCGAAGTTACTATGGAAAGTGCTTGAAGTCGTTCCCTGGCAGCAGCGTGTGCAGTAAGGTTGCCATGTGCACTCATGGTGTGCCCCGATGTCCAGACAATGCGAATCGTGAAGCCTTCTTCTTATAGGTAACGTATCGTCGTCGTCAGAATGCGGGTTGCCGTGCTATTAGGCGAGAACATACGATTCAGCTTCCAATAAGCGACGTGGGAGTCCTTGATTATTCTGAACTTCTTGATAGAGAGGGTGGATGAATGTTCGCCAATGTGCCAGATTTCTCCCAAAATTCCCATGAGTTCCACTTTTTCCACAAGCCCGTATGTATTAGAGACGTGACGGGATCAATTTATTGGGAAGATATTCCTAGAGGTCCATACTATGGCCGCCGTTGTTCCGTGGACCGCAGCGTCCGTGTAAATGTCTGCTTCAACTTCGACCTTGTCGTTGACGAGGGCTTGAACATACTGCTCTCGGTCAGTTTGATGATTTCTCCTAATTGGTCTGGGACGCGGGATGCCGATCGAAGGTCACCCCCACGGAGGAATGAGCGGGAGACGTTCGTTTGGTTAAAATCATTTTTAGTTGATTCCATTCGATAAGGACTCGTCCTTGAGGAGAATGCTCCACACGGTGCGGGAGTCGCAGCTTGGTTTCCTCTATAAGGGTTGGAAGGGGCGGAAGTGGAACCACTTGTTGCAGAATATCGACTCGCGTGAAATTAGGAAGGCCACTAAAAGCACGGAGAAGATGACGATTTAGCTTCTGAAGGGCATTAACACTGGACGGACGTAGATCATACACCCGGAAGCCGTAGCATAATCATCCACGCGCCCCTGCACCAGCGAGCATGGTGAAAGCTTGTTGGTGCGACCCACCATATTTATTGGACAACCGGGTGACCTGGTGTAAAGTAGGGTCCAGGTCTTCCTAAGCTGGGCTACCGATTGTTTCGGGCTGTTGCCACCGCTAACGGGAAGACCCTGCAGACGAATAGTGCCACTATAAGATTCTATAAGAGTCTGTTATACTTGAAGAGAGATATTCTGGTCCTTATTTGGTGCACGTTTACGGTCAACGCTGAGCAGTCGCGTTTTGGCAGGGGATAACTGGAGTTGGAAGCGGGACAAACTGTTCTTCAGGCTGAAGATCGCAGCATGCAGTTCAGACTACAGGGGCTCTTTGGAAGGGAAATCGCTTGCCTCAGTCCATACCATGACATCATCCACATAGAAAGCAAACCGGGCGGCAGTTTCTTGCTCCAGAGTGCGCGCTACGCCACTGATCGCAAGATTGAAAAGTAGGGGTCCCAAGATTGATTCCTCAGGGACACCACTATCAAGATTGTAGGTGGTAGGCTGGGGGTTGGGATGAATAGGGCGGTGCTGCAGGAAGTTCCGAATCTATGCTTGAGCCTTCTCACTCGGAAAAGCAAACGCGAGGTCTTGTAGAATGCCTGGTTGACAAACGTTTTTAAATAATTTATTCGTATCTAGTGCGAGGACATATTCAGAAAATTCGTTGCGGGATATGCTATTATTGACAGTGAAGGGGTGTTTATTGGCAGGGAATGGTAGCGTTTCAGGTGACGGTATTCAGGTATGCACTGACAGGACTAGCCGGAGCGATGATTACGATGCAGCGAGCTATCAGAGATCGTGGCGCGTTCTCCACGAGGCCGCTGCTATCTCCTCGTCGTCTTCACAGTGCCCATTCACTACATACCCATTATTGCCCATGGCCACCGTATCAGAGCATACCCACACGGGGCATAGTGCGTTCTTCGCAGTGACTGATAGCATACTCTAAATGGGCGAATCTTTTGCACTACAATCCCCCCCGCGAAGAAAAGGAGCCATCCTGGCGACCTAAAGGCAAGATAAAACCATCGGTTCGTGGTAAGCCTTGAGACGGTCAACGTGCACAGTTTCGCGACCGCGACAACAGAGGTCCGGAGACAAAATGAGCGGCTCAACTACGTAGTTCACTGGGGATGCGTGCTCCATTACACGGTAAGGGCCGTGATACTTGGACAGTAACTTCTGAGCAATACCACGAACAGCCGAGAGTATTCACAGCCACACAAGTCAACCGGCAGCGAACTCAGGGGGCGGAGTTCCACCGTCGTGACGCTGCTTCTGTCCAGATTGCTCCTCGGAAGTCAGGGCCCTTGAGAGCTGGCGACACTCTTTGGCATGCCGAGATGCCTGTGACACGGGGGTACATTCAGATGCATCTGGTCGGTACGGCAGGATGGTGTCGAGCGGACATGACGGCTCGTGGCCGTAGAGGAGAAAGAAAGGCGAAAACCTTGTGGTTGCTTGAGTGGCGGTGTTGTACTCATAAGTTACGTACGGGAGAACTTGGTCCCAGTCGGTGTGGTCTGCCGAAACAAAAGTTGACAAGATATCGCCCAGTGTCCGAATAAATCTTTCCGTGAGCCCATTGCTCTGTGGATGGTAGGAAGTGGTGGTGCGGTGGATATTGTTGTGCTTTGCGAGCAGGACTTCAATACTTCAGATAGAAACATACGGCCTTAGTCGCTGAGCCACTCTCCAGGGGCACCGTGACGAAGAATGAACCCGCGTAGGAGCAACGAGGCGACCTCGCGGGCGTTAGTGGCTGGTAGTGCGGCGGTTTCAGCGTATCTCGTTAAGTTGTCTACCGCGACGACGGCCCAGCGGTTTTCGGAAGCCGTGTAGGGGAGCGGCCCATACAAATCGATTCCTAGGCGGTCGAAAGGTCGTACAGGACATGGCAGGGGCTGCAACGGAGCCGGCGGTTTGTTTGGTGGGGACTTACGTCGTTGACATTTTTCGCAGGAATGGACGAACCTGGTGACAAAAGTGTGCATTCCACGTCAGTAGTACCGCATGCGGAGACGTCCGTGTGTCTTCAGTACACCAGCCTGACCACAGTGCGCATCGTCGTGAAAACATGCGCAAATGTCTGAACGGAGATGGCGGGGAATAACGAGGAGCCACTTCCGGCCGTCTGCGTTATACTTTCGGTGGTACAGAAGCTCGTCACGAATAGCGAAGTGAGTGGCGTGTCGCCGCATAGCTCGAGGGGCGTTTGGCGAAGCAGGGTTTGTCAGAAAGTTCAAAAGAGAAGGGATCCAGGGATCCTTGCGCTGCTCGCGAGGCATGTCGTCAAGTGACCGAAAGGATAAAATTCCGTCTGTGGACGACAAAAAGGCACTGTCGGCGTTCACAGGAGAGCGTGAGAGTGCATCGGCGTCGGTGTGTTTGCGGCCAGAACGATAGAGCATTCGAATATCGTACTCTTGTAAGCGAAGGGCCCACCTTCCAAGACGACCAGACGGATCCTTCAAAGAAGATAGCCAGCTTAGGGCGTGGTGGTCGGTCATTACGTCGAAGGGCCTGCCATACAAGTAGGGACGAAATTTGCTTATGGCCCACAGAATAGCCAGGCACTCTTTCTTCGTGACAGAGTAGTTTTCCTCCGCTCTTGTGAGTGTCCGGCTCACATACGCAACGACGTATTCGTCGAAGCCAGATTTCCGTTGGTCGAGCACAGCGCCCAGGCCAACACCACTGGCGTCAGTATGAACCTCAATAGGGGCAGACGGGTCGAAATGGCGAAGAATGGGCGGACACGTAAGCACAGAACGGAGCTTTTTGAAAGCCTCGTCACACTCTGCATACCAATGAGCAATGTCGTTGGACCCGTTCAGAAGCTTCGTTACAGGTGCCGTTATCGACGCAAAGTTCCTCACAAATCGTCGGAAGTACGAGCAGAGGCCGAAAAAGCTTCGGAGCTGCCTGGTGGTGGTGGGCTTAGGAAACTCGGCGACCACACGAAGTTTGTCAGGATCCGGACTGGTGGCCTAAAATTGTAAGTTGATGGGCAGCAAAGCGGCACTTGTTGAGGTTAAGCTGAAGTTCTGCATCAGTGAGGCATTTCAAGACTTGTCGAAGGCGGGTGATATGCGTTTCGAAATCGGAAGAAAAGGCGACAATATCATCAAGGTAACAGAGGCAGATGTTCTACTTTAGGCCGCGCAAAATATTGTCCATCATGCGTTCAAACGTTGCAGCCACGTTGCAAAGGCAAAAAGGCGTGACGGTAAACTCGTACAAGACATTTAGTGTTACAAAGGCCGTTTTCGCACGATCAGCATCCGCCATGCGGACCTGCCAGTTGCCAGACCTTAAATCAAGGGAAGAAAAAAACTCGGCTCCTTGCAAAGTGTCGAGGGCGTCGTCGATTCTAGGGAGAGGGTAGACATCCTTGCGTGTTATTTTGTTGAGTCGGCGATAATCTACACAGAAGCGAATGGATCCGTTTTTCTTTGTGACGAGAACACCCGGTGACGCCCACGGGCTGTTGGAAGGCTGTATGACGCCACGTTCAAGCATGTCGTCGACACGACTGTCAATAACGCCACGTTCTTTGGCTGACACACGATACGGCCGTTGTCGTAATGGCGGGTGAGTTCCTGTGTGAATGTGCTGAGCAACCGTAGATGAGTGGCCCAAGGAGGATGTCTGGCAGCCGAAAGACAAGAGGAACTCTTGAAGCATGGCCAGAAGTCGGTTTCGTTCAGGCGCAGGAAGACTCTCGTCGATTGAGCGAAGGAAAACCGAGGTATCCGGGGCTGGAGCGGAGGGGTCGAGTAGAGCAAGTGAAACATCCGATGAGTGATCGGGAACGTCGGTGACGAAGAGGGCGTCAATCTCTTCTGCATGACCCAGGCACTCACTACGAAACCGTTTAGCTGGAGAGGAATAGGGGTCGGAAATAAACATGGAGCTTAACCCATGCTGCATTTCTAAAACTGCGAAAGGAAGCCGGAAGCATTGTCGGCGGCAAAACAGCTCGGAAGGGCTGAGCAGCACTGTGGCGTCGGGAACTGAGTCGCACAGAACGGGTCCAAGTACGGCAGAGCTAGGAGGAATGTCTGTGTCTTCGGCGACAACGAGGCTAAAAGAGGCCGGGGGCTCATCCGAGGAGGCGTCTTGAACTGAAAATAACTCCAGCTCAGCACGGGCTCAATCGATGACGGCGTGGTGGGTCGAAGAAAATCCCAACCGAGAATGACGTCGTGGGAGCACGAAGTGAGCACGATAATTTCAATGGGGTAAGTGATGTGTTCAATGGTGACCCGTGCTGTGCACGCAGCAATGGGCCGGATGTGCTGTGCGCACAGGTCGGCGTACTCACTCGTGAGTACACTCATTTGTACTCATTTGGTCTCAATCATCGTCGTACTCACTCGTGAGTTTGAGTACACTCAACTCACGAGTGAGTACGATGATGATTGAGTACACACCCACAAAAAAAGGTGAGTATGATGACGAGTGAGTACAGGCGTAAGTCCACTACTCGTGAGTACAGTACTCATAAGTACACTGCTATGATTGTGAGTACTCATGAGTATAGTATTCATGAGTATGAGTACTCACGAGTTTGAGTACTAATGAGTATGAGTACTCGTGAGTACACAGTACTCATGAGTACAATACTTAAGAATACTGGTTTTGCGAGTGGTTGCACTCTTGAGTATATTTCCGCGAACCATGCATTGGGTTTGTTTATTTGTGTTTAGCTTTTACCGCCCGGCTGCGCCGGTCTGTGTTATCTTCGTGCCAAGGGAAGCGCGTGTTCCATTCTTTCTTTCTGTGCCGCATGTGTTATCTGTTCTGATAGGGAGAGCATTCCGATCTAACGTGAACATCCCGGAATAATCTTCTTGCATCTACAATGTTCTCGCTGTGAATCGACGGTTCCAGAACCACGCGCGCCGAAAGATAAAAAGCCTGCAGAGCAGACGCCGGAGCATTCGATTCGACGACACTCGCCTGTGCAAGTCACTTTGTTGACCTGAAAAGTGCTGCTTCGCGTACGAGGAACTGAAGTTTTTGAGCCATGTCATCAACGCCGCGGGAGTCCTGCCTGACCCGGCGAAAACTTCAGCCATAGCGAACTTCCCAAGGCCGAAAGATAAGGGCGTGCGCACATTTCTTGGACTGTGCGCATACTACCGGCGCTTCGTCGCAAACTTCGCACGCATTGCAGAGCCGCTCACGCGCTTGACGAAAGATAGCACCGCTTTCAGCTGGGAAGATGACCAAGAAAAGGCATTCTGCGAGCTGCAAAAACACCTGCAAAGCCCGCCCGTGCTCGCTCATTTCGACGAAAACGCCGAAACGGAAATACACACGGACGCCAGTGATATAGGCTTGGGTGCCGTCCTTGTCCAAAAACAAAGCGGGTGCGAAAACGTAATCGCCTATGCCAGCCGTGGTCTGTCGAAGGAGGAGAAAAACTACTCTGCCTCCGAAAAAGAGTGCCTGGCTATTATATGGGCAATTTCAAAATTTCGCCCATACGTGTATGGAAGGCCATTCAAGGTTGTAACAGACCACCATGCGCTGTGTTGGCTCGCCAATTTGAAGGACCCCTCTGGCCGTCTTGGGCGGTGGAGTTTGCGCCTGCAAGAGTTCAACGTTACAATCGTCTACAAATCCGGCAGGAAACACTCCGACGCCGACTGCCTGTCCCGCGCCCCTGTCGACCCACCACCACAAGACTCCGATGAAGACAGTGCGTTCTTCGGGGTTCTTACGGAGAGCGACCTAGCCGCCCAGCAGCGTGCCGACCCCGACTTCCGAGTAATGATCGACTACCTCGAAGGACGAAACGTCGCCGTGCCTAGAGTGTTCAAGCGTAACTTACCAGCATTCAGCCTCAAAAACTCCGTCCTCGTGAAGAAGAATTTCAGCCCCGGAACAAGAACGAATTATCTACTTGTCATCCCCGCAGACCTTCGTGACGAAATTTTGGAAGCGTCCCACGACGACCCGTCTTCCGGACATCTCGGCACAGCTCGCACTATTGCAAAAATCAAGGCGCAGTACTTCTGGCCCCGCCTTACATCCGACGTCACCCACTGCGGTCGGAGTTCCCGGGACTGCCAGCGACAAAAAACGCCGCCGACAAGACCCGCCGGACTTCTACAACCGATCACCGTCCCGGCGAGGCCCTTTTAACAGATTGGAATGGACCTTCTAGGCCCGTTCCCGACGTCACGATCGGAGAACAAGTGGATTGTCGTAGCGACAGACTACATGACGCGCTACGCAGAGACCGCCGCTCTTCCGCGGGGGACTGCACAAGAAGTCGCCAAGTTCTTTATAAACCAAGTTGTGCTGCGACATGTAGCCCCTGAAGTCCTAATCACGGACCGCGGAACGGCCTTTACCGCGGAGCTGATGCAAGGAATCTTACGCTACAGCAACACGGATCACCGAAGAACGACGGCGTACCACCCCCAAACGAACGGGCTAACAGAACGTCTGAACAAGACAATTGCGGATATGCTGTCCATGTACGTCGACGTTGAACATAAGACTTGGGACGAAGTCCTCCCGTATGTCACGTTTGTACAATACAGCGACGCAGGAAACTACGCTGATGACACCATTCGAGCTTGTCTACGGAAGACGACCGACTACGATGCTCGACGCCATGCTTCCGCATGTAGAAGACGACTACCTCAGCGCCGACGTCCAAGGATACCTTCAACGTGCGGAGGAGGCCCGCCAGCTCGCACGAGTTCGTATAAGGGACCAGCAGCTGGTGGATGCCGGCCGCTACAACCTCCGACGCCGAGACGCCGAGTACCAACCAGGGGATCGTGTGTGGGTTTGGACTCCCATCCGACGACGCGGACTGAGCGAGAAACTTCTGCGACGGTATTTCGGACCCTACCAGATCCTGCGACGTGTTGGCCAACTTACCTACGAAGTGATCCCCGATGGTGACTCCGGCACATCACGACGACGTACGCGGCCCGAAGTCGTCCACGTGGTTCGATTGAAACCTTTCTACGAACGATGACGAACTTTTATTTTCATTTTCGGACTGTCGCTTATGTTAGCATCGGGTCGATGCACTCTTGGAGGGGGGGGGGTAATGCCGCGAACCATGCATTGGGTTTGTTTCTTTGTGTTTTGCTTTTACCGCCCGGCTGCGCCAGTCTGTGTTATCTCCGTGCGAAGGGAAGCGCGTGTTCCATTCTTTCTTTCTGTGCCGCATGTGTTATCTGTTCTGATAGGGAGAGCAATCCGATCTAACGTGAACATCCCGGAATAATCTTCTTGCATCTACAATGTTCTCGATGCGAATCGACGGTTCCAGAACCACGCGCGCCGAAAGATAAAAAGCCTGCAGAGCACACGCCGGCGCATTCGATTCGACGACACTCACCTGTGCAAGTCACTTTGTTGACCGCTGCTTCGCCGCCTCTGTATACTTTTGAGTGGTTAGGGGAGGACAAGTTCGCTCCAATAAACGTGTTTCTCATTCAAGACAACTGCATCGTCCTTGTCTTCCTGACAATATGCACTCGTGAGTACAGAAGTGCAAATAAGTTTTATCATGAGCTTGAGTCTGGACGCGCGTGTACGAGTCGCAAACATTTAGCGGTGCCGCTGTGCAGGTCAACAGTCAAGGATGGCAAAATTAAACAACGAAAACTGCACCTCCCCCCTTTCCCGGTCCCTGTTTGGCGCTTTAAGCGTTTCTCGGCGGTCGCTCGCAAAGGAGTCACGGTGAAGAGGGAAAAACGAGGGGGTGAGGGCCCGGCGGAAAACGCGGCCGCAGTTGCTCTTCTCGTATGGCACTTGTTGACTGCCGCAGTTATTTGTGTTGGCGGGGCCTGTGAACGAGTGGCGGCTTCAATGCGCTTGCTCCCTTCCAGTTGTTTTAGGGGAGAGGCGGTGGAGGCTGCTAACAATGCACGTACTAGGCGTACTGAAGTCCATCTTTTTCGGTCTTCAAAAATTTCCGTAGACGCATGTCACGCTGTGTAGTCGTTTCGTGAGCCGAACGGCTTATTTCAATAGTCGCAGTTAATTTACTTAACTCGCGTCAAACTGACAGCGTGGTTTGTGCACGCGTTTGCCGCATGCACGCGTTTGCCGCACAAACACTGGCCGCAGCTGCAAGCAATTATGTGCGGCATTGCTCTCAGCATGACCAACACACTCAGCTGCAGTGGCGGTAGTTCTTGCAATGCTTGCAGCACTCTAGCGGCGTGCCGACTAGGCAAGCGTGCGAGTGAGGAGAGCGCATTATATCGCAGTGGGACACACACCCTCGTTCCCGACACCTTTACTGCGCATGTCCGTCTCATTTCCACGGTCGCTGCCAGGTGGTGGCACCGGCATCGTATCCATGCGTTCCGCGGTTCGGATTTGAATTGTCCATGAGTGTACATGCGAAAAAGCTCCCGGGAACTGTGGGTCTCGATGTCAGAGTCAGTGCTTGCGTGCAATATCACTGAACGCCAGAAGTATAGTAAAGAAGATTGATAAATTAGAGGCACTCCTTCTTTCTTACGACCCAGATTTTGTTGTCAATATTGAATCATGGTTGCGCGCTGATATAACTGACGATGAAATTTTGCCACCTGGCTACAACCTGCTCAGTGCAGATCGAGGATCAAGGGGTGGCGGAGTAGCCGTCGTCGTGAAGGATGTTATAACGGCGACAATGGCTTATCAAATTCCGGATCATGAAAGTTTATTTTAAATGTTTCTTTAAATGGTCATTCATTTCTGCTTTGTGCTGCTTATTGTCCTCCTGATGCAGTTGGTTCATTTCTTACCCAACGGTATGATTATGTGCTCCGTTATCGTGACCGCAACCGAGCTCTCTTTCGCAGATTTCGACGTCTTCAGATGTGATCGGGTAAACAGGTGAGGCAGTGGTGTCTTCTTGGGTGCCCATCGTAGTTTGCAGTGCTGTATTGTTGTTATTAGTGCACCACTTGAAATACTGTTTATTCGATGCAGAGCTGCGTATCCTCCTGTCATAATTGGCGTATGCTATCGCCCCCAGATGCCGACGCCTCATCCGTACTCAATTTCAACGACGCGTTGCACTTGATCTCAACACTACACCCCAACACGCGTATTATAATTTTTGGTGATTATAACTTTCCGGCTATTGACTGGGGCAAGCCCTCTATCACGCCGGCGTACAAAAGCATCGAAAGCGATTTCATAAACACGTGTCTTTCGTTCGGGCTTTCGCAGTTGGTCACATCACCCACGAGAACTACAAAACCACTAAAACAATCTACTTGACCTGCTTCTTGCCTCTCACCCAGATATTTTCCCTCCACTCACCCATCTGGATGGAATCAGTGACCACGCAGTCATTCATGGTACGTTTCATTGCCTACAAAAACGCCCACAGAAAATGTCGAAAACAATAACACTTTACGATAAAGGAAATTATCTCGATATCAAAGTTAAACTGAGACACTTTTGCGATTCGTTCTAGTTGGATTTCAAAACTCCGTCGATGGAAACACATTGGTAAATTTTTAAGTATAAAATGCAACGTTTGATAGCAAAATACATACCTACAAAAACGATAACTGAGCGGATCGCATCTCTGTGGTTCCGTGATACTTTAATACGGCTCAAAAGAAAAAGAAATAGGCAATTTAGACCCGCCAAATCTCCCACCGATCCACACACATGGGACAAATATCGAGAAACATCGAAAACGTTCGATTCACTCATGTCTAAAACCAAACGCCCCTTCTTTTCGTCGAGACAGCCAGCCCTCATTTGCACTAACCCATGCAGTTCTGGAGGATCATTAACCCCAAACACGCAAACCCTACAGTTTCCTTGCTTGACTTCTCCGGAACTGCTATTCCTGACTGCCACGCTGCCGAGTTCCTTAACTCCACATTCTGCTCAGTATTCAGCCGCGAGCCACATGATGGCCCTGTGTCCCTTTCTACTAAATTGCACTCCATCATGCCCAGCATTACATTCCAACCACCCGGCATCTCAAACATAATTGACTCCGTGAAGCTATCTTCGGCCTCAGGCGTTGATGGCATCAATGCAAAAATTTTTAAAAACACCAAACACCTCTCTAGTATCATTCTTGGCCATATTTTCCAGCAGTACCTCTAAACAGGTTCCGTTCCCCAAGACTGAAAAACAGGAAAAGTTTTACCTGTCCCAAAGAAAGCCTCAGATAACGCCTTTCGTCCATCTGTTTGCTCTAAAATAATGGAACATATCTTCACGCACATACCTAGCTTTCTCAAATCTGCGAAGTTCTTTCATCCAAATCAACATGGCTTCCAAAAAGGTCTCTCCTGCGACCCTCAATTGGCACTCTTTCTAAGTGACATAAATTCTAAATTAGACATTAACGTCCCTGTCGATGCTGTTTCATCGATTTCGAGAAGGCCTTCGACAAAATTCCTCACTAGCGTTTGCTATCTAAACTTTCACATTTATTCCTTGATGAACATGTATTTCATCAAGGCATTCAAACTTTAACTAACCGACAGCAGTTCGTCTACGCTAACAATCAGTGGCGTAGCCAAGGGGGGGGGGGGGTTTGGGGGGTTCAAACCCCCCCCCCCCGCAATTTTCACTGAACCCCACCCCCTCCTTACTCCGTAGTAATTAAGGAACCCTAATCGCCCCACAGCGCCGCACATAGTGCCTCCTTTTCACCTAGGCTCGTAGTAAGAAAACATTTTGAATGACGGCAATTTTCTTGCGACTTTCCGGGCCCCCAAAAGAAAAAAAAAAGACTGGAAGCAAAGTGCTGCCTTCCACGGCGCGTTTCGCCTATCTAGCCCGACTAGTCCACTCGGTACAAGCCTTGTTAAGATCGGCCAAAACTGGCCTGGGAAAAATTTCTCGCAAGCTCTCTTCCGGGGTGAACGTGGATCAGTCACCTGAAGGCACGTGGCGTAGCTAGGGGAGAGGGGGGTCGCTGACCGGGCTTCAGCCTCTACCCCCTCCCCGAAATGTTTCGGACCTGCGCAGTGCTGCCTGTTATGCTTAAATCCCTGTAAATACAGGGCCTTTAGTTATGCCTAATAGAAAGGCGCGGAACCTTCGGACGTGCCACTATTAAAAACATTCACGACTCAATACCTGTCCTAACGCATTGTTGCTTACACAAACGAAGTGCCCGCGTCAGGATAATTGCGGAGGGGTGCAGCTCCAAAAGCGAAGGCTTTTGGAGCTGCACCGCTCCGAAGCGAATAGAATAAATAAATAAATAAGCGAAGCGAATAGAATAAATAGAAAAAGCGAAGCGAATAGAATAAATAAATAAATAAACCTGGTTCCGTCCACCATTAAGTTATTGGCCTACGAAACGCTTGTTCGCCGTAAGCTTGAATTCGCGTGTGCAGTCTGGGACTTACCGCAAGCTAACTCATGTACATTCCTTGAATCCGTTCAGAACCGTGCGGCCAGATTCATCCTTTCTGATTATTCATACCACACAAGCGTAGCACATCTTAAATTTAAAACTACATTTCCAAGTCACAAGACACGACGTACAGTAGCACGATTTTGTCTCTTCCACAAATTCTAGAATTCGTTGACATGCGAAAGCCTCTGCATATAAAACTGCTCACTACCCATGGAATCGCCTCAACCACTCAAAAACAGTATACCCACCTCGCGCGCGCACGACCGCCTATCTAAATTCATTTCCTGTTTTGAGAGCCATCGAATGGAACGGCCTTCCCGAAAGTGTCGTCACCCAAACAAACCCGGCTCAGTTCATTGCTGCCGTAGAAAAACTTTTGCACTGATTATTTTTGCGGCGTGTATGCTATTATCTTTAGTGGTGTTATCTTCTTTGTTGGTTGGCATCGCATACTTTTTTATCAACAGAGCGTGCTTAAAACCCTCTGTATTCGTGATATGCTTGTTCGGTTGTATTTTTTTCTTGTTTTTTGTTCGGTGGTTGTGTAATTTTCGTGCTTCACTACTCCTCATGTGAAACCCCACCCATTGGGGTGTTTGAGGCATCTGTCTCTAAATAAATAATAAATAAATACTCACTGGGGATTTTAACTTGCCCACAATAACTTGGCAAATACCTTTATAGCAACAGTATCAGCCCAATAATGACATTCTCAATATTATTTTCACTTTAAACCTTACCTAATTAGTTCGTGAGGCAACCCGTGAGAATAGTATTCTTGACTTGTTTTTTAGCAGTCAAGAGTTTTTGAATGGTGAGCTTACTGTTGAAACTGGTATATCGGATTATCGTCTCTTGTATTTTTGTTGCAACTT
The DNA here is from genome assembly GCF_048455015.1 of Haemaphysalis longicornis. NCBI lineage: Eukaryota > Metazoa > Arthropoda > Arachnida > Ixodida > Ixodidae > Haemaphysalis > Haemaphysalis longicornis. Next base: position 147,437,787 of record NW_027526407.1, read on the forward strand.
GAGCATTGTGAAAAGTCGAACTTCGCTGTCTGCTTATACTGTTAAAGAATTCGACCGTGCTGACGATGTGTCTATTATCGACTACCTAGAGGTTGAATTTGGTAAACCAGTTAGTGAAAACGTACCCTGTTAGTTGACAAGATTTGAAACTTCAATCAAATATTGTTCAACAAATTTTGTCCTCTCAAGAAAAAAGACGTCGAATCGAAAAAATCCTTGAATCAGTAGGGAAACTTTGCATATGAAACTGAAGTTGAAGCGACTCAGAAGCCGACATCGTACGAACACGCAGATGTTTCGGGTGTTAAAGCAATCTCTAGCTGACATGGTTATTTTTTTTAATGTAACACTCTCTGGGTTTACAAGGAGCGATCTTTCTAGATTTGGGCAACATCTTAAGGAAAAAAAGAAAAAGGTTGAAAAAATTAAAAAGAACGACGTTGTTATTACGGAGGGTGAACAAATAGCGCGAGAATTCAATCAGTACTTTTAAAGTGTGTTTACTCTTGCTTCTACTCCGACGAACCTTGTTTACAATTTTGACATTACCAACGGTCTCATAAATTCCCGTCTCTGGAGTGTTAACCATGCTTCGTAAGCTTAACATCAGAAAAAAGCATGGGCCGGACGTCATTCCTAATGCCTTTTTACTATGCTTTGTGCCACAGCTATCCGAGTTCTTAACTAGGATTTTTCAGGCTTCTTGGCGATCTAGTCAAATTCCCTAAGAATGGAAATGGGCGCGGATAAAGCCAGTTTAAAAAAAAGGAGACAAGTTCAAAGTGTCCAATTATCGTCCGGTATCCATTACGTGCGCTTGATGCAAGCTATTGGAGCATATAGAAGCCGGTTACATTCAAAACGTTTTAGCAGAAAATATTGTCTTATCTTCCCTCCAACATGGCTTTCGGAAAGGGCTTTTTACTGTCACTCATTTGGTAACAGTTGTTCATGAATTTTCTAAGGTACTTGACAACGCTGGGCAAGTAGATGTCGGGTTCCTTGACTTATGTAAAGCGTTCGACAAGGTGTCCTATAGCAAGCTACTGTCTAAGCTTACGGCCATCGGTCTTCCCGCGTATTTGGTTACTGGGTTCGTGAATACTTAAAAAATAGGATGCAATTTGTTGATGTTCTGGAATGAGTTTCTGATGCCCTGTCTGTCTTATCTGGAGTGCCTCAGGGCAGTGTGCTGGGGGCCTTTCTTTTTCTAATTTACGTCAATGATTTGACTGAAGTGGTTTCTAGTCCTGTTTCATTGAAATTGTTCACTGATGATTGTGTTTTGTTTATGAACGTTCGTTCTGCAAGTGATCAGGCTGTACTAGAGGAAGCTATTGACAGTGTTGAACAATGGTGCAAAGACTTGGATATGAAAATTAACTCACAAAAAACACTCTTTTTAGGAATAACACGTAAAAAGTATCGCAGCGTTTTCCAGTACCACCTTCATGGCTTCGCAATTTCAGAAGTTTTGTCTTATAAGTATTTAGGCGTCACGTTTACTCAAAATTTGACATGGTCCCAACATATTTTTGACATATACGCGTCAGTATTTAAAAAGCTATGTTTCTTAAGGCGAAAGCTTAAGCATTCTCTGAATAATGTTATGCTCCTAGCCTATCGAAATTTCATCAGGTCAAAACTTGAATGTGCGTCTGTTGTTTGGGACCCGCAAAATAAAAAAGATGTTAACCAACTTGAGATGCTGCAAAGAAAATGCATTTGTTTCATTTATGGCAAATACAGACGACAAGCCCCCCCCCTCGCAGCTCATGATAAACCATAATATCTCGACCCTAGAAACACGAAGGAAAGTAAACCGTCTATTGCTTCCTCACAATACACTGACCAAGAAAGTTTTGTTCCCTATACCTACATTCCTTAAGTCCTTAACCACCATAAGAACGCGTCACACACGAGAGCATGCTTTAGAGCGTATTTTCGCAAGGACTAGTTCATTTGAAAGCTTTTTTTCGAGTAGCATAGAAGACTGGAATTTACTTCCTGAGTCAATTCTAGCAGCTGAAAATTTTGCTAGAGCATTGCAGCTGCACTTGTCTTGTTGAACCGATGGTATTGACGCAATACAGTGATGGTGTCTTGTATCATATCAGTGTGTTGGTATGATTGATATTGCATTCTGTTCGGTTTCATGATTGTCCATGTTTTGTTTTGTTTTATGTTGTTTTCCAGGTAGTGTTGCGTTTTTCTATTGTTCTTGTTGCTGAAACCGAGTAGTGACCTTTGTATTCTTCACTTGCCCCTCCTGCTAGGGTCATTCTCGCCTGCAGTATTTTGAAATAAGTAAAAAATTCCGACGACACACCAGCGGACCGTTCAGTAGACTACTTTTGTCGGTGTATTTTCGAACCGCACCGTTGGCACAGTGATGCCCCTCCGAGAAAACTTTGCTCGTCGTAGAAAACTCCTCGAAAAATCGGAAAGCAAGATGCACAAAGAAAACGTCACTGTAGAAGTTAATACTGTACTCGATAATATCCTGTAAATCTATCTAGAAGGGTGGAAACATCGACTAGGAATTCCATATTTTGGTCTCCCTAACCAATCGGACAATGATTACGAAACACTTCAGAACGCTTTTAAAAGATGTCGAGAGCAGTTTGTCGAAAAGAGTACACGAAACCATCAGGTTCCGGAGACGAATATTATCGCAGTAAGGAAAGCAGTGATGGTGGCTGTCAAAGAGCCGTGGGCTTACCGCTTCGGCTTCGGTGATGACCCAGGCTATTTCCGTGAGGGTTCGGGGACGGACATGGACCATGGCACGTACGCTCAACTTCTCGTTTTGTTGTATTACCAGGGTCTTCTCCAACTCGTTGGCTACGCTTTCTTCACTGTGAATCGACGTAGAGATTATACCCTTCAGACCAGCAGTGAAGGCGCGATCAGTGACAAGTTCTTTGGCATCCAAAGCCCACACTTCGAGCGTGTTCGCATGTTCTACTGTTCGTTCCACAACAACACTAGCCTCACTAGACATGGCTCGGTGGTCGACCATGGTATTGTACACTTGAAGCTCTTTTTGCGCACCTCGTACCTCAGGGCCGTAATGAGCAGCGCCTTGAGTCCAAGTCAGCCCTACCCTAAAAGAAACATAAAAGGTAATACACCAGTATTACTGTCATTTTAGTGAGAATGGTTCGGCATATTTTATGAAATGGCTCATTTTGTATTCTTGAAACATTGCTCATCAAAATAGGATTCTGTACATTTTAATAATTGAATGACCGGTAGCTATGTTCACAATTATAACGCTACACGCAAAACGCCAATTCTTGCGATGGGTTATTGTACTTCCACAATACATAGCCGGAGTATTCTGGTGACGGGATTTTGGAGCTGGATTCTGCTAAAAATACCACCATCAAAGCGTGGACTTTTAAAGGCCTTCACGTTTCTTGAGCTTAAATATGCCTTGGAACAGCTGCTCGACTTTCACTTGTAGTAACTCCCGCACTAACAAAAACAAGAACCACAGAAGTAACGCTTAGTCGCAGATAGTTTGTTTCCTGTAGAGAACATTGGCGCATTAAAAAAATGAGCACACGCGCATTCGGCTTCCGTGCAATAGTGTTTTATTCAGTTATTCGGGTGTGTTTATGCTTTGTCATGCAGGAAAGCAAATTATTGGCAAATAATGCAGGAAAGCTCAAAGGACAACAGGCACACAGCCTGCCCCTGAGTACCACAACAGGGGACACACTCGAACACCAGGCTAACACACTTGTATAACACTGCGAACACGTGTCCACACAAGCATACCACACAAACACTTTCATGCAACATAAAACATCTGCATAAAAAAAGCACCTGCTAGATGGCAATAAGTCGCGCACTTCCTAAAATTCTCTTTTTTCAATTCATAAGCTGAAGGCCACTCTTACCACATGTAAGCCATCAGCTCCAGACCACATGTAAGCCACAATTACATACACCATGATACAACCCCTACACTCAGACACCCTCAAAACACTTCTACATCTATGCAATAAAATATGGCTTTCAGGGAATATTCCCCACTCTTGGAGGAAGGCCATAGTAGTGGCCTTTCTAAAGTAGGGGAAGGACCCTTCCTCTCCCGCTAGCTATCGGCCTATTACCCTTAGAAGCAGCCTGTGCCAGCTTCTCCAGAAGCTGATCAACAGAACACCAGTGTACTTGGAGTACAAAGGCCATCTCGAGAGCTGCCAGACAGGCTTCAGGGTGGGGCGATCTACGAACGACCAACTTGTGGCACTTGAATAATATACAAAGGATGCATTCGTTCACAAACAGTTCTGTGTTACGCTGTTTTTCGACATCGAGATGGCCTATAACACCACTTGGCGTTACGGTATACTTGGTGAACTCAAGTCATTCGGTGTTTCGGGTAACATGCTAAACACGCTTATTAGGTACTCGTTGAATAAAACGTTTCGAGTGAGAGTCGGTAGTGGTTCACATGCACAAAAATGGCGTGCCGCAAGGTGGCGTGTTGAGCTGCACTCTTCATAATTAAGATGAACTTGCTTGGGAAGGCATTGCCACATACAATCTCTTATTCCAAATGTGTAGATGACGTCAAGATTTTCTTTAAATCGTGTAATATGTCAATCTGAGAACTTCAAGTCCAGCGGGGCGTCAAGAAACTTGTCGGCTGGTCAGACAAGAATGGTTTTAGACTTAACCCTGGAAAAAGCTCTTGCGTTGGTTCTCCAGGAAGCGCGGGGTCCATACCGACCCAGACATTGGTCTTAATGGCGTATCCGTTCCGCTGAACAAGAAGCACACATTTTTAGGTGTTGTGTTTTACCACATACTCACATTCAATCCCCAGACCAAGGAACTTAAACATAAATGTCTCAAGACAAGAAATATCCTTAAGGTACGCTCACACCAATCGTATCGTTCCCACAGCGAATTCGTGTTACGCCTGTATACTGCTTTGGTTGGGTCTAGTTTGGACTATGGCAGTGTGGGGTATGGTTCGGTGACCAAAATAGCGTTGCGAATGCTTGACCCAGTGCTACACTTGGGGCTTCGTCTTGCGGCGGGTGATTTTCGCACTAGCCCGGTCCAAAGTTTATATGTGGTGCCTTGAGAACCAATGAAGTTACATGGACTCTCATCATGCTTTTAAAACTTCATCGCTGAATAACCATCCTTTTTATCCTGTCTTTAACTTTACATCCACATCTCTGCTGTTTGTAAATCACCCATCTGTTCCTCTGCCCTTTTCGCTTACAGTGAGAGAGCGAGCCTCGGATCTCAGCGCTTAGTTTCTAGATGTCTACAAGCATTCTTTTCAGACATTTTACCACCTTCGCAAGTTCGCCCTGTGTCCTCTGACCTTGCTGTTATGATACTTGACAAAATTGGGTACCACGAGCTGCAATACTGCAGCATTTCTGTCTCTGCAGTTTAAATGCCCATGTGCAGAATTTTACACGGATGCTTTTAAAGCCTCCACTATGGTGTCCTGCGCTGCTCAGGGCCTGAATTTCAATGCATCTAGTTGAGCATACACACAACCATTTTTTCAGCAGAAGCATATGGAATTTTACCTGTACAGCACGTTCTTGAAAATCGAATTCCCAATTCCGCCATCTGTACAGATTCCTTGAGTGTTTTTCGAGCCCTATCATCGCACAAGCCCCCAAAAACAACATAGTTAATTTTGTGTTCAACACAATTATGTCTGTATATGCACAAAAGCATGAGCTGCTCTTCTGCTGGTTCCCAGGACACGCTGGAATAGCTGGCACCGAGTTGGCGGATGAGAGCGCCGCTGCTGCTGCACTCACGAACACTGCAGATATAACAACAGTACCCTATACAGACCTCAAGCCACACATGAGACAACAATTGCGCAGAACATGGCAAACACACTGGAATGAACAGATGGACAACAAACTACATGTAATCAAGGCACACTTGAGACGGTACACAGCTACACAATAGGCGCCCGGAAGTCGCCTTGGCTAGGCTACGGATAGGGCACACCCATGCAACGCACTCGTATCTGCTCACGGGATCTTTAAGACCCAAGTGCCGCAGGTGCGCAGATGCCCTATCTGTAGTTAACGTACTCATTCAACGCAAGGTGCAAGCGCTCGACACCACACGACGCAAGCATTTTTGTGAGCTGTGCAAACACATCCCACTACACCCATCACACTTCTGCCGACAACCCAATGTTTTCTAAGGAGCATGTTTTTCTGTTTTTATCAGACGCCATGTTTTTTTAGATTCTTTCATATTATGCATAATCATCCTGGCCCTATAACCCAGCCCTTTGCATGGATTCGCTTCCCTTTTATTTTAAATGCAGAGCATTTCTTTAACTCACATGTAGCGTCCGCCGTTCGTCCGCAACAGCTCAGCGCGCAGGTGCGCCCTTTCCCCCACTCCTCCTCTACCGCATCACGCTACCCTCCTCGCTCTCAACAACAGCTCCACACCCCTCCCCCAGACTTTATAAAAAAAAATATTAGTTATCGGTGCTGGTTTCGATCCCACGACCCTGTGGGCGGAACGCGAGGTACATGGCGCTTTTCCCACTGCGCCACAAAAGCGACACAGAATCAAAGGGAAAGAACTCATTCAAACTACGTCAAGAAGCTGCTGATACACGGCAGCAGTTGCATCGATCTCGTCTTCACCAATTGCTGCAACGCACGACCACTGCTTAAAGACCCCTTAACAGTACACTTTAGCGACCACGAAGCCGTCGTTCTCAGAGTCCAATACAACGGTAGCAGCAACAAATAAATAAATAACGACTTACAACAACCTACTCCTTGCCTTCACTTCTTGCGTCACACAAAAAAAGAAAAATTGGGCCCATCTCTCTACGAGGGGGGACTCGAGTCGCAAAATCACAAAAGTAATAATTAATATATGAATGAAATAATAATAATTAATAGTAATAACCAATAATAGTTAACGCATTCACTACCACGCCGCCACCACCCCCCAAACGCTAACGTTAACTCAATACACCCACCCCCTACGCGACGCATTTACTCGAGTCCCCCCTCGTTGGGAGATGGGCCCAATTTTTTACTGAGACAATTCAGTATTTAACTGTACATCTGTGCAATCAGATAACTGCTTTTGGCGCTCTTTGCCCTTGCTGGCCTTGATTGATTGATTGTAGGGTTTAACGCGCCGACGCAACGCAGGCCATGAGGCGCGCCGTAGTGGAGGGCTCCGGATTAATTTCGACCACCTTGGGATCTTTAACGTGTGCCGAAATCTCGCACACACGGGCGTTTTTGCTTTCCGCCTTGCTGGCCTTGCGCCAATAAACTCAAACCATCATCATCAAGTTTATGCGGCAAACACAACTTCAGCAAAAGATAGGCATGAGGAAGGCGCACTAACTACGATTTGTTTTGCATTCACCGCGATCATAAACGTATAACAACGCCGTCGCACTAATGACATACACTGTAAACGCAAACTAGCCGGAAATGGAGTTTTAATCAAGTAATGTGCCCTGAAAAGTACCTATAGCAAAAAATGTACTCCCTAGGCATGATCTAAAGAAGTGGACGAACCTCCACGGTAGTACCGTTGCCCATTCGGGTAGCAAAAGGGAGGATTTAGAACGACTTAACACCATTTGTGAGATGGCGTTCCGTTCCTTGTATACTACCACGTCCACAATAAACGCCCTATCTGAGGTAATCATCTCAAGCGGGCGGTCGCCATGTTAGTCTTCTGTTGTCTCCGTGCACCAGCACTTCAACCGTGGCCTAATGCTAATTAGAACGAGTAAGCAGGACGCGACGGTTGCACGCAGCTACAAAACCAATACCGTACGTATACCCGTATAGATGCTTCAACCAGCGCGATCACAGGCAGAGAGCGCGGCCGTGTTGTCTCAATCTGTTTATTTTGGCGATAGGTGTTGTCAAACTCTGCTGCTAACGAAGATGCAGTTCTCGCCGTTGCAAACAATTGCAATGTTCATCTGCTTCGCTTGCTTGCGCATACATAGACGATTTAAATTCTCGTGCCAGCGCGCCAACGCACCCGACTGCAGCGACTCAACTTGCCCTGGCGGCACGACTGGCTGCCCGGATGTAAACAACTATCAACGCAGCGCGGCCGGTGACTCGGCGCGGCCGGAGCTTCAAGCCTCGCCTTGGGCCGTCGTTTTTTCTTATTTGTGAAGGACTAGTAGTGCCATTTGGTGGAAAGATTTTCATTTGCCCCTGTCACACGAGGAACGGCCGCAAACAGCATTTGGATACGGCGACAGGTGTGGACAGCTCGCTGGTAAGTGGTCTTTCATCAGTCGATGCGTTTGTCAAACGTTTGGATAGGGTTAACAGCGAAGTACCCGGGTACCCGTGCCGCTCACAGCTCGTACACGCACGGGCAAAGAAAAAAGCGCACACTCGTATTATTTTACTTGTTTGTGGGTTTTGGGGTATGCGTTCGCATTCTTTTGTAGGCTGGTTTGTAACAGGGCATTCGAGATAAAATCGTTTGTCGCGCGCGGCGTCGTTTCAAAGCAACGTGACGGTTACTTCGTGCTGGCGAAAATCAGCGCAGTCAGACGGAAGCGGGAAGGAAGGTAGAGGATCGGGAAAGAGGGCGCTAATATATAAAAGAAAGCGTAATGCAAGACGAGAAATATAACGCAACCCGCCTGCATTTCTCCGAACTTCAGGACAGAGCCGCACACGGGTACGTTGTCACAAACTCGAGCGTACGACGTCTAAAAGTACCGTATATTTTTTTTTCATTTTTCAACGTGACCTGAGCCACTTATCTTCTCATTGCCGCGCATGGAGACCTGATTGTGTCCCTGTGTTTGAGCGCACAGCCATCCTTTTGCGACATAAGAACCAGCGAACGCGAGAAATTGTAGAAGCCAGCCACATCAGAAAAGCTGGTTCCGAATGTATCAGTCATCCCTCTATCGCCCTGCTTAATCGAGAAGTCGCATATTTAGACGCACATTGAGCGCTATTTCGGTGCTTCTTCTGGGAATGCGTGTTGGGGGTGGGAGGGGGGTCTTAATCCATGTATGATGCGGTTATCTTTGCTGATTTTTCGCCTTTCCTGCGCCTCAAAGTTCGTTTTGTGGTTTTGTTGTTACGGTTTTTTAGTATTTTCGGCTCAGTGCGCCGAGAACTGTGACGCATTGGGGGCGCGGCAATTGGGCGCTTGGGCATATAAAGCTTTGAATTGTGCAATAATAAACTAGTTGCGAGTGTGCGCTTGTGCCGTCTTCATGTGTTCTTGTCCTCGTTAATTTGCACGCAGTTTATTTTTCGCAATGCATAATTACCAACTCGCCCAACTCGCAACCCTTTTACAGATCCTATACTCCGTAAAAATGAGTTGCCTGTCCTTTTAGGTACGGCAAAATCTCGCGCAGCGCATCATTCTGCCCGGGGGCCATATCCTAATGTCAATGCACACACTATGAAAGCAGCTTGCACGTAATGCGTCACATTGTCTACTGATAAGCATTTTAGATTCGCCCCTCTCATCATCATTCACTTCGTGGAGATGGCGGGATTTTCTTTCATAGCTTGTTGTCACTGCAGTAATTAATAGCAGAATCAGTCCTACAAATCACAGAAACGGTTCGTTTCACGTTGAAAATACTCACAGTAGCACACTTTGCACCACACGGAGGAACAATCGGTTGCAGTGATGAGGCATAAGGGTAACTTGTTGTTAAAGGGTCATTGAAGACAACCAGCAAGTTGATTTCAAACGGAAGTCGGACCTCCGCATAGCCATTTCAGCATTGATTTAGTGCCAAGATGCCTTAAGTGCTGAGAAATCGCTGTTCAACTGCTCATCAAACGTGACGCAAATACGACTGCAGTCGCTGTTTGCATCAGGATAAACCGGAAGCAAGTGAAGCAGCGGTGATTAATAGCAGTATACAAGCAACTGAATACAACATTACCACGTACCAAGCAGTTTGGTCAGTTCCGGTCAAATCGCTCATGCTTCCCCAAACTCCCCTGATATTGCCGTTCGATACCACTAAGCAAAATGTTTCTCCATTGGACCTGTGATCAGTATTTACGCTTCACTGAAGAAAAACATTGGCCTTTTGAGGCCCCGCAAGTTTTGGCGTCGAACGATTTTCTCATGCGTAGCTCGCATGCTCCCTTGGAAAGCGGTACTGCCACCCCAAGTATGGACGAGTAGCACCATCCAGCGGCAGCCAAGAAAGAAGTTGTGCGCGTCAGGCCACTTAAGCCCTTCCGGTGAAAACGTGTTTTTGCTAGTTTCAACCTTATTTTAAAAAAAAATGCCAGGTGTAAGAGGGGTATCATAGTGTTCTCCGTGAGCTAATCTATCAACCTAGAGAGACTTGCATTTTAACTTCACTGTCATTTAAAGTTGTGCTCGAGTATATTGTGCGGAAGTAATATCTTTTTTATTGCTGCAAAAGCCACGATGGTTAATGTACTGGCACTTGGTTTTATGAAGCCTTTGCATTCCTAATTAAGGTACTGAATCTTCGCAGGGAACCTGGCATAACAATTTTATTACTGTACCGAATTATTAAGTTCATTTCAATTTCAATTTCAATTTCAACTTTATTTACCAAGAAGGGAATACATTTTGATTTGCAACACATCATCTGGGCCCATAGCAACCTTGCTAGTGGCGGGCCCATGCAATAAATACATCATATTGTAGCAACTCAGCCTTTAAAGTAACTCAATACGGACAACAAAACAAAAGCGGTCGTCAGAACCGTAACACACCGTACACATCAATGTACTTAAACATAGCACATATACAATCATACATGCGCATGCATACAAGTGCAGATACGCATACATAGACATATATATGCTCACGTGAAAGAGAAGCAACAGCAAATCTAGTCTCGCAGCTGAATGTAGCCCATATTTTGTCCAGGACCAATCAAGAGAATATACATGCTTTACAGGTGGTAAACTTAGTTACATGGAGGTCAAGCTAGCGATTCGAAATTGTTACCTTTGATACTCTTTTTCAATGCTCGAGAAAAATTGCGGCTTTCTTTAACGTCAACAGAAATAGCGTTCCATATCTTAGTACCAACATACTGTATTGTACGTCTGCCATACACGTTGTGTACAAGCGGTATGCTAAAATTGATGTTTGCGTGACTTCGTGTTACTCGACCTGATTTTATGAAAATATTTGATGGAAAAGGGCAGTTTTCTGACAAAATATTATGAGTGACGCAGGCTATTTTGTAATCTCGGGCGACCAAAAAAGGCATTATTTCTAGCTTACAGAATAAAGGAGCTGTGTGGTCGGTACATTTTGAAAAGGTTATAATGCGGAGTGCTCGTTTTTGTAATTTTATAACTGGGGAAAGATACGATAAATATGTGCTGCCCCAAGTTTCAATGCAGTATGTTAAGTGACAGTGAAAGACAGCGAAGTAAATTGTTTTTAACGTTTGCAAAGGGAAATGCTGTCGTGCCTGGTATAACGTGAAACAAGCAAAACTTAATGTTTTACACAGGTCACTGATATGCTGTTTATAATTCATGGCCTCGTCAAGGACTATGCCGAGATATTTATATGTATCTACTTTTTGAATCTGGTCAGTTCCCAGTTTCAGGTTTATTGAATTATTGCTTTTTGCACCTAAGGATGAAAAAAGAATATATTTTGTTTTGGTTACATTTAGCGTCAGCCTGTTTTCATCAAACCATTTCGCGATATTTATTAAGTCACTATTTGCTTCTATTTCTAGCTGCGCGATCCTATTTCCTACGAATAAAATAACCGTGTCATCAGCGTACATCATGGCTTCCCCTTTTACTAGGCAACTCGGCAAATCGTTTACATAAAGAGAAAATAGAATAGGTCCCAAGACGGAACCCTGAGGCACTCCAGCTGCTATGGCTAGAAAGGTTGAACAAGTACCATTTATGGAAACACATTGTTTGCGTTGGGACAAATAACTTTGAATCAAATTTAGAGAAGAATCCCGGAAACCATAACAATGAAGTTTCTTGAGAAGTATATCATAATCAACAGTGTCAAAAGCTTTTCGCACATCTAAAAATATACCGACAGCCATTTTTCCTTCGTTTAGTGCGGTATTAATGATATTCGCAACGTTAATAACAGCTGTGGATGTTGATTTGTTTGGACAGAATCCATGCTGCTGGGGGGCTATAACATTATATCTAACTAAAAATTTAAGAATGCGCTTTGCTATGAGCTTTTCAAATAATGTATTTATCGCAGAAAGTACAGAAATGGGTCTATAGTTTTCAATTAGGTTGGCGTCACCATTTTTATATACAGGCGTTATTTTTGCAATCTTAAGCATGTCGGGGTATACACCATCATAGAGTGCCTTATTAAATATTTTTTCAAGGAATGGGCTGATTACCTCTGCATTAAGTTTCAAAATTCGCGTGGTTATGCCATCATACCCCGGTGCTTTGCCAGTAGGCATAGCGTTTATAGTAGACATTATCTCTTCTGAAGTAATTTCAAAAAACACAAAAGAATTTACAATGCTAGAAGGCAATCTGAAGCTGCTCAGAGGGGGTAGCTGTAATGCAAGATTGCGGCTAACGTTGGTAAAGTACTCATTAAAGCTGGAAGACAGTTCTGCATTTGAACCACCAAACAAAGATAAATCCGGAAGTGGTGAAGAGCGCGTGTTTCCCTTTATTACAGAATTTATTACCTGCCAAAGTTTTCTTGAATTTCTTTGGTTTGCTGCGATAAGGCTGCAATAGTATGCCTTTTTACTGCGGCGCAGTAAAGCTGTTAAATTGTTTCTTATAGATTTGTACTGCAAGCGATAATATTCATTTTCTTTATTTCGCTTGTGTTTTCGGTACCAATACTCTTTAGTACGAGAGAGGGTAAGGATGCTCTGTGTTATCCAAGGGTGGCTTGGTCGCTCGTTCTTACGCGGGTGAGCAGAAGTTATTATTGCGCTATCATCGAGCACGTCCCGAAATCGTTCGTACATTTTGTTCACGTCTGTGCCATTGAAAATTTCATCCCGTAAAGCGTGTAAACTATCTCGCAGTCGACCGCTATCAATCCGAGTGGCAGACTGAACAGCAGTTGGTGCGGGCATGTCACAACGAAATGACGTAAGGAAGAAAATAGGAAAATGATCTGTAATGTCCGATTGTAGAACGCCAGAAAAAGTATCGCCGGCATCGTAGTTACACAGCATGTGATCGATAAGAGTCGAGGAATGATCAGTAATGCGTGTTGCATGCGTGATGGTGTTTCTGAATCCGTAAGATTCATACATCGTTCTGTACACAAGGTTGGAATTTCCCAACAAATCAAGGTTAAAATCTCCGCACAGAACTGTTTTTTTATTATTAGCAGCCAAGTTATCTAGGATTATTTCTAATTTTTCCAAGAAAGAAGGAAGCCGTGAGTTTGGTGAACGATATAACACGCCAATTGTTAGCCCTATGCCTAGCTCAACGAACAGCATGTCGTATTCAGAGGGTACTTGGTTGGTTAGGTGGGTACATATGTTGAATTCCAAGTTTTCTTTTATATATATTATCACACCACCTCCCCTCGTTTGTGTTGGCCTGGAAAGGGACGCTACATTATATCCTGGAATATTTACAACCTGGCTAGGTTGGAGCCATGTTTCTGTCAACGCAAACACATCATAAGCAAATTTGTGTTCCCGGAGAAGCACCTGAAGGCTATTCATATTTTTATTAACACTGCAGATATTGCAATGCAGAATTGCTACGTTGTAGTTAGTACTGTATTTATCGTTTAAGTGTTCAAGTGAGGTCGTCATTTCTCGGTTTGACAGGCGCTACGCCTACACAATCTTTGCCAAGTCGTCTTCAGAGGCTATGTGAACGATAGGCGAGTTTTCAGTTTTTCGCGCAAGAATCCTTCCTTGCTGTACCCAAGAGAACTTCCACTGTTTTTCTTTGCGCAAACTTGTTGCCTTTCCAAGCAGAACTTTTTTTTCTGGGCACAAATGCTCATTTATGTACACAGCGTCAGTCTCCTGGAAGCCGAAGTCTGACGTAGTAACCCTGTTCTTCTTAGACGCTTGAAGAACTTTGTTACGCGATGAGCGAGACACGAACTTAATCAAAATGTTTGGCTTAGCTTTGTCCTTGGAAGGCACCCTATGGATCAGATCGATCTCCGACTTTTCCACACTGATACCCAGCTTAGCTGTCAACGTCTGCACGTGTTCTTCTAATTTCTCGTTTGCAACAAACGGAATACCTTTAATTTCAAGGTTGTTTAGCCGGCTGTACTGTTTGAGTTCTATGACCTCAGCTTTTGTGGCTGCTAGGTCCTCTTTCAGCTTCTTGTTTTCCTTCTTAAGAACCTCGTGGTCCGACCGCAGCTCCTTCAAGTCAGAGCAGACAGTCTCCAAGCTACGCTGTATGTCGTTAAAAGTGTCATAGTGTCTGTTTTGAATTTTACATGTGGGTCATTTTTTTTTCTTTTTTGCTTTTTCAGGTAGATGTTCCTTTGACTCCCTGCCTGCATTCCGCGAACGGGGAAATTAGCCTCCGCATCGATGGCCAGAGTGTCTTGACTGCATCATCTTTACTGGGAGGACTGTGTAGTCTGTTTGCATCGTTCTGGGTTTTCAACATTCAATATCCCAAGAAGGCACACAGAGCTCTAACGTTTGTGGAACATGCCTTTTTGGACCTTGCCAGCACCAAACCACGTGTGAAGGATTTAGAAATAATTAACTTTTATCGCATCAATATCCCTCACCAATATTTTATTTGTTTTCAATCCTGTAATCATTGGATAGTAGTTTAAAGAATTTCGTATTATGTTTCTGACGTTTTCTTTTTTTTACTGAACAGGGGATATTTGATGGGCCCTTCTGTATGCTGATAATACAGCTATTTTTTAGTGAAGCAATAATATTAACCAACTAATATAACTTGAAACAATTATCTAAATAATGTTGGCAACTGGTGCCAAATGAGTCAACTCAAAATTATCGGAAAAACACGAATTACATGGCTTTTTCTTCTCACTCTGAAGAAGCTGTCGCGATACCACCCATTCTGTTCTATATCCTTGCAATTAACCCCTCAGACTGGGTCACTTTTCTTGGCGCATTTGTGTCTTTATCAAAACGCACTGGTATTTTCCGCAGCATATTTCTCGTTCTTTATATTACTCATTTATCCATAGCCATCTCATTGCTGTATGTCTCCTACATCATTTATCTCTTGTGCCTTTACCATCTACAAAATGCTCGTTACCTTTCAATATCAAATCGTTACACAGCTCTCGCTCATTTCACCACCAATTGAAATATTTTTTTGTTGTTGTAAATCACTGCAACTATTTTTTTCACTTTGTGTACTGAGTACTGATGCGCACTGATAAGTACTCACCCGTTCTCAATCCTCTAGTATTATATAATGATGTCACTTACCATGCCGTTGTGTTTGTGCCTATATGTTTTTCGCGTATTTTCAGTTCTTGTAGTAATATTGTTTCTACAGTTTGTTCAACTAGCACACAGATCGCTCATTTCACCACCAACTAAAATTTTTTTCGTTGTTGTAAACAACTGCAACCATTTTTTTCACTTTCTGTATTGAGTGCTGATGCGTTCTGATAAGTTCTGATAAGTACTGACGCGTTCCCGACCCGCTATTATTATATAATGATTTCACTTACGATGTGGTTGTGTTTGCGCCTATCTTTGTTTTTCGCGTATTTCCAGTTCTTGTAGTAATATTAATTCTACGGTTTGTTCAACTAGCATTCTATTGCTGTCTTCCATTCCTAACTGGCGTGTTTTTAGCAATTTACCATTTTTGCTTTCTTATAGGAGGTGGCCCAAAGTTTTTATTTCGGAGCCTCCTTGTGTACACCATGTACCATGTAAACTTGTATGCGAAAGTTCGTTTGAAATAAACCTGAAACCGAGAAAAACCGTGTGAAATCAGTACTCCCGCAGGGAACTAGAAACTCTCCCTTGTGGCCTTGAAAAAACTCATTTCGGAAGGCCTACAAAACCGCCCCAACTTTGCAAAACTCCATTCAAAAGAAATATATGCTTCCCTTGAACCTCCTAAAAACTCCCTCGCGAGGCCTACAAAACGTAAAACTCCATGCAAAAGAAGTAAATGCTTCCCTTGAACCTCCTCAAAACGCCCCTAAAATAACATAAGTACTTCCCAAGGGAGCCATAATAGGCTCCTATTCAACCGCCTAAAAAGTCCATAAACATCACTTAAAAACGCCTTGAGGAAGCAAAGAATACTCCATTTTGATCTCCTTAAATTCTCCCTAACATTTCTTAACACTCCCTAACTACCTCCTTTCTATCACCTAAAAACACCCTGTTTTGAGGAGGTAAACAAAACCTCCCTGTTCCATGTAGTAAAAAAAACTCCTACAAGGAGGATCACTAGAGGACAGGCGAAAAAGAACCTTTAGGGAGTATATGGGTGGAAAAAAAGTTTAGAGTGTATGTAAAGCATGACACAGGCCCTGCAGTCAACGTTGATTGTTCGGATAGTCGATCTGACATTAAAATGACACGAGAGTGAATTTGCCGAATGTCTGCTTGTGCTTGCCTTGCTTAGAAGGGCTTAAATAAGCCCACCTTCCCCATTTATTCATTCGGAAAAGCCGTACTTAACTTATGGATACTGAAACAAAGACTATGCGACATCTACGGCTGCCGTATATAGCGGCAGCACTGCAAGATGACGCAAACTCTTATTGCCATGTGGTTGGACGATATCTAAAATCTTTTGGCACATGTGTTTGGGTAAACGTTATTTTTTTATTTAAGAACTAGAAGAAAAGCTTATGTGTGGGAATATTTTTCCTGTGGTTTATTTCGTGCCCGTCTTCAAATCTGTTTTGGTTTCAGTTCTGTTTAACACGTCCTTTGCTTCCGGCCTCATCTATGATCTCTCGTCAGCGATTCTTTAGGAATCTTAGGGGATGGCAATTCCCAATTCTTGTGCGTAGGCACTGGTTTAACACCCCGCGCTGAATCCACGGTGCTAAACTAGGAGTTGTTAATCCCTCTGTTTATCTCTCTGTTCTGTGTAGGCCCTTCAGGGTCCTAGCTCCGCGTTGACGCAAGGCCGGCAACCGGCCCATACGGAGAAAAAAGAAAACGAATCTTACCTGGGTTCATTAAAGCACAGTAAAATGGTACGTGCGTAGTGCTCGATAGACGCCAACACGTTGGAGAGCCCAGAGTGTCGACGCCACTAACAGCCACTAACGCCTACTACGTGATGCTGCTAATGGCTGTTTAGTTATTGGACCACGCAACGAGAGCTCGTAAGCGGAGGATATCTACAATAACGCTTGTTTAGAAAGCGCCCCAAGACCGCAAACATTTTATCAGAACTGACTGCGTTCTGTAAGCAAGAAAAGCGATCGCGATTGTGTGGTAAAGAAGACCGCTATGCTGGCTCACCCCGCTGAAAAAGTGGTTCTTCCACCTTGGTTTCACGCTTTATCACAAAGTTTTCTGTTCATGTTATGCCTTATTAGCTACATTGCTTCGCAGAGTCTTCTCCTGCCTTTACCTTGCCTGAGAAGCTCAACATGCGTACCAGGCACACAAGCATATGCACCTTAAAATTCTATTGAAGCGCTGTCAGCAAGGCATTGTAACCCCAAGGAATTCATCGTACGAGCGAACATTAACTTAGGGGCAAAGAGCCAGTTTAAGCCAGAAAAACACGGAAAACCTCTATATTCATAGTCGCGGCCACTAATACAGCGAACCCGGCGGGCATGGCCGCGCTTCTTGGACCACCAAGCGGGCGCTGCGCGAAGTATTCCGGCACAATCGCAGTCACAGCCAGAGGCGGAGACCAGCTGCGTGTCGTCTTCTACGGCTCCTCCCACTTCACCGCACGCGTGGTTTGTGTATTGAAAAGCGCGCGCGGAATCTAACTTTCGCCGCTCGCACGAAGTGGGAGGGGCCTGGCAGGCGACTCCAAGCTAACTCCGGCGCTGGCCCTGATTGCGCTTGCGCCGGAATACTTCCTGTGGCGCCCATTGTGGCGCTCTGCGGAGCACGGATAGCCGCTCCGTGTTCCCTGTATCAGTGGCCGCGTCTGTACATAAACGCTGAAAGGGTTGATATAACACCACAGTGAAAACGAGCAAAACAGTATCGCAGGCGCCACACTTGCTCACATGATAAAGTTGTTGTTCTTGTATCCATTTATTTTAGACAATTCAAAACTGCTTTGGATGGCATGGCAAAAGGCAAACAAAACTGCCTGACGGGGCCCTGCACCCGTAACAATCAGAGGAGCAGCGGGATCACAAGGAACAACAATTACAGAAAGAAGATAACAAAAATAAACACACGAAACAAGAAATACAAAAAGCGAGTTACATACGTTCGCCAAAATAAAATAAAAGGTGCGAACTGGCGTAATCATACCAGCACAAAATATAAACACAAAACTGATATCGGAACCAACAAAACAAGAAACAAAGAAATCACAATGCACACATCCTTCAGGCACTGGAAAGTGACAAAATTAGAGCGCTAACAACTGCAGTCACCGGTAATTTTTATTTGCCTCAACAATTTTTGTTTCATAACTTTAGATACTTTGTTTGGGCTACGATATCGAATGAGATCCAGAATATCAGTGCACTGATTGAGGAGGGGAGAAATCTGCAATTCTAACATTTGATCCCCATAGCCTGTCCGAGAACGGCATTGTTCTACGAAGCACGCTCTCAGTTCATACGGACTTATATGTACATGATAGTTAAACTACAACAATGTTTCATTAGAATTATACTGGCGGAATACTTCTACAGATACGTTTTGTGTGTAAAGGTGCCGTAGTGGTAGTATTTCATGTTTGTTAGAATATGCTGCGCAGCTTGCAGAATACTTTAGGTTTGCAGTTGCTTGTATGGCTCGTTTTTGAAGTATCGTAAGGTTGTTTATGCTTGTTTGGGAAACACTTGTACCGCGTATATTCGCACTCATAGTGAACCAGTAAACTGCTTTCTGTACAAGAACCGCAGCCATAACAGCGAAACAAAAGAGAACCTTTGGTTAAGTGAACCACTTGCTACTCTTAAATATATAGGCAAAATGTTTGTACGCCAAATGATTTCCATGAACATACACATTTTGATACATGCGAAGGTTTTATACTTTAAATTAATTAATTAGTACAATGTGGCTGTACATGGTGGTTTGTAATTGAAAACTTTGGCATACCTGCGGTATTTTAAAGTGTCTGGTACGCGCGTGTGCAGAAAGTCCGTCCACAGCAGAGTGCACTCTTCCCTGTCCGCCTCTTCCTTGCCGAAGTCAAACACAGTGCGTTCAAGGTAGCTCTCAATAGAGGCCAAACCTGCGCATTCATCCAGTGAAAATGGCACTCATGTTTTAGGTACTTATTGCTCATTATTATGTAACAAGAAATAATCAACCGCGCTACATAACCGACATTATTTAGGTGCATGGCCACGAGTATGAAATGTTGCCATATACGCTAAAGCGCGGAAACTAGGTAAAAGCGATTTGAACACTTCACACCGACAATTTGAAGTTTGTCACCTAAGTGTTAAAAAAGTCGTATTTCTTAGCTTAGCGCGCCGTGGTGCGTCTTTTACTAGCTCCTTTGAAATAAACACTGGAAAGAAACTTCTTCCAGTGCCCATATTTCTTCAGACACGAAGCGATGCACAAAGTACGAAACACCCGAAAAGTTTGTACTCGTTCTTGACTACTAGCCCAACCAAAATTACCGGTATTGTTTCAGCAGCACGTCGATAAACGGAGGATAAGTATTGCGAGCGCAATTCACGGACTCTTCCTGCGATACGACGTCAAGTCGCTGGCCATGTAAACACACTTCTCCCTCACGAGACGAATGTAGAAATGCACAAAAGTCTATCGATAACTAGATTTCGTAAAATCTGCTGAAAATTTTCAAACTAATTGAGATGTGAGGTAAGCGAAGTGGCGAAATTTTCGGGCCTGGTCACTCATGAGAGCTAGTGCTGGTAACAAAACATACACTGCACAGGGGATTATTTGTAATAACGCCAAAATCATTCGCAGGAAAAGCAATTTCTTATTATGGCGGAAGACCGAACTGCGTGGTGCTCACCTGCTTAGATTTTTCATCGGTTCTCAGAAAGCCTTTCTCGAGCTTCTCAATTCTACATTCTACGTTGTTTCGAAGCAGTCGCAGCCTGCTTTTAAAGCGGAGTTTCAGCGTCCTCACTGGGGCCGTTTAATGCCAAGACGCCCTGCAGGAAAGCCATACTTTTTTGACGATGATGACGAATCATCTTTGGTGAAGTGGAAGAAGGAAACGTTTACCGTGGCCAGAATTTAACTTGGGTATCTCGCGTTATGAAGCCAGCGTCTATCCGATTGCTCTATTTCGAAATCTTTTTAATCTGAATTACTCATTTCGACAAGGTCGAAGCAAACGCCACGGAGCACCACGCTAAGGAATTCGCGGCGTGCACCCTGAACACAAATGTGAGGCCTATGCAGGGCTCACCCGAGGGTTGCTGTGGGTATTTTAAACAAAGGGTGCGAAACTCCAAAGTAGCACATACTCACAACAAAATATTCCATCACCAGAAAGCTTCGCGTTCAACCATGGTCGTCGTTAGACGGAGGGGGGCAACATTCTTCGTTTCTGCCGTTGCAGGCAGTTTATAAATCTCCTAATCTTCCGCATGATCAGGAGCGTCGTCCACAGGTATCTCAACTATGTAGGCATAGTACGGCATTCCAGTGACGGGGACATAGGTCTCTTATAGCGCCTACTCCACGTGAATTTGCTGGTCACGACCCCGTTGCACACGTAGTGGCAGCTAGGCATTCGAACGGAGAACCTATCAGCTGGCTGCAGCGGACTTTGGCATATAGTCATTATTTTGAGATATTTGTGGCAGTGAGGAAAAGACCCAAGTTTCGTCTTTTTCCCTTGTGTGTTGTGTTTTTCTTTTAAATTATTACACTGTGACATGGGCCGTGAGTGAACTGGAGCTACCAGTGCAACACGGAAGAGAAGACGACGGGTTGTGGGCAGGTGGCACGACAGCTGGGAAAAAATCGAGAGAAGAAGAGATCGAATCCAGAAGGGGTACGAGTGGGACGTGCGAAGAGGCTCGTGCCATAGAACCACGGGCTAGGGGACGTTCCAGAGGAAGAGCTCTTGCCGTCGTTCCTGCTGCGGGCCTTCAGCCAGGGTGTGCCTACCTCATCCGGTCCTGGTGGCTTGTTCCAGGACCCAGGGGTGGCATGTCGAGCGGCTCCTGCCAGGGCGCAGTTGCCGAGTTTGGGCCTTGGCCGACGCTACCGAGGCGCTCATCTCCGGGGTCGTTCGTGGGACGTGGTCCTCGCGAGGTCAGCTGAGATCAGACATCGGTGCGCTGTCCCGTGGCAAGCGCCGCACACGGTAGAGCAGCTGTGTGCCGGCAACGATCCAGTTGCAGCGGTCGGGCCACCCCTGCCTTCGCTCACTTCGACGGCCACATCAACGGACGACGACAAACCTGAGAAGGCGTCGGGACCTGTCCGTGAGACGACGCCTTTAATATTCTGAACCCTACTCGCGAGGAACATTGGTGTGGGGCAGAATAGACAGTAGCTCAAGCATTGCCGAACTCTATTTTGTGGTCAATTGTCATGTAAGACTGAAGTGAAATGCCGATGTATTTCGTTTTCTCCCTCCCGTAACTCAGGACTAGTGGAACAGATAAACATCTGATTTTCTTTTTCCCTCTTCACAACGTCTCTGTCGCCTCCTTTTTCGTCCGACAGCACACGAAAGCGTGACGACCGTCCAATCACCATCACAATTTCTGGCGTTCACGACAGGACGAATCTCTCTGGCTACATCTGAGGGCTTCATGTTGTTCTTGTGTAAGAACGAGAATGGAAGAGAAGAGAATGTTAGTGGAGCTAGGAAAGGAGATGGGTCTGAGTGGAGAGGCGTTGCGGGCATAGGTGATCGATGAACAAAAAAATATGAGATCGCAATGAGCAAAAGGAAGGGAAAAGGCACGCATAGCAGCACACGCTGAGCATGAGCGAGAAATGGCTCGCATGGAGGCTGAGCGACTCCTCCTTGAGGAACGACGCCGAGTTTCGGAGACGCAGCGTCCGAGAACGACGCCGAGTTTCGGAGACGTAGCGTCCGAGCGCGAGTTCAGTGGATGACAGTGTAGGTTCCGGTCGGAGTTTTAAAAGCCCGCACAAGATGATTCCTCCCTATAATAAGGGTACGCATGAACTGGATGCATACATCCAGAGATTTGAGAGGGTTGCCACGAGCCAAGGGTGGCCAACCGACAAGTGGGCTTTGTCCTTGAGCTTATGCCTGACGGGAGAAGCCTTGACCGTGATCAGGGGGATGTCTGCTGAAGACAGCACGGACTACACAAAGCTCAAGCAAACTCTGCTCCAACGGTTCCGATACACGGAAGAGGGATACCGCTTGAAGTTTAGGGATGCGCAGCCCGAGAATGCTGAGACGGGTCGACAGTTTGCGGGACGTCCCTCTGTGTACTTCGACCATTGGCGAGAGCTGGCAAAGACTCCAAAGACTTACGACGCACTACGAGACAAGATTATCTCCGAGCAATTTCTCAGGCGGTGCGACGAGAGGTTGGCGATCTTCCTGAAGGAGCGGGGAAGTAATAAATTGGACATGTTGGCGACAACAACAGATCAGTACTTGGAAGCCCAAGGAATCATGAATCTCGCTCGAGGAAAGGAAGAAAAGGGGAAACCACCAATGGTTGCTGCCAGAGCTGGCACCGCGAACGAAAGCAAAGGAAAGCCGCTTTGCTTTCTGTGCAAAAAGCCGGGTCATCGAGCTTCGGATTGTCGGTCAAAATCACGAGCACATAAGTCACCACCGTGCTGGAAGTGTAAGAGGACAGGACACCGACCAGAGAATTGCCCTGCAATTTCTGCAAAACGTGGGGACGCATCGTGCTCCGTCTTAAGACCCCAGAAAGTGCAGAATGACGAAACGATGGAACCTGGGGATGACAAGCAACAGGTCAATCATAGTCATCACAGGTGGGAAAGTACCCAAAACAGTACAACTTGCGATGGAGGTTCGAAGCCGTTACCGACAGTAGAGGGCTATCTGCAGGGAAAACCTCTTACTGTATTACGGGATACCGGATGTAATACAGTAGTAGTTAATAGGTCACTCGTACCAGACTGCAAACTGACTGGTAGCACCCGTACCATCCGCTTACTAGACCGGTCTGCAAAGAGCCTACCAGAGGCTAGGGTGTATGTCGATTCACCCCTCTTTAAGGGACAGGTGCTTGCAGTTTGTATGGAGAACCCTTTGCATGGAGTAGTGTTGGGACACGTTGAGGGTGTACGTGCAGACCCGCACCATATCGCAAAGCCGGAACAATGACCGAGTCTCTCTCAGACTGACTGTGAGCATGTTGGCCGTAAAGATGAACCTAAAGACACGACGGCTTTGATTAGAGAACGGCAAGGGAACGTGTCAGAAGCTGCAGGGAAAGAAGGGAAAAAGCCAAGAGAACTGCTTGTGCCCGAGATCAACCCCTTAGATATCAGCCCGGAAGAATTACGGAAATTGCAGCGCGCAGACCCCACGCTGCAAACTTGTTTCATGGCTGTGAGAAGCAAAAGCATGTCCAAAAATTCGGCAGTCATTGAATTTGTGCTGTTACGGGACCTTCTTTTCCGACGCCACCACACGGGAGAACGGCGAGACTTGGAGCAACTTGTAGTCCCCAAAAATCTCCGGAACAGCGTAATGAAGATGGCTCATGAAGGTCTTCTGGCTGGTCACCAGGGGCAACGAAGGACTGCAGACCGGGTCCTTGAAGAATTTTATTGGCCGGGTGTACAGGCCGATGTTATATGTTTTGTAAAGTCGTGCAACATCTGCCAAAGGACGGTACCAAAACACCTCGTCGGTAGAGTTCCTTTGGGAAGTATGCCCATCATCGACACTCCATTTCAGCGGGTCGCAATTGACATTATCGGCCCTCTGTCCCCAACTTCATCTAAGGGAAACCGATACATATTAACGATGGTAGACTTCGCTACGCATTACCCGGATGCGGTAGCACTACCAAGTATTGAGACCGAGCGGGTAGCGGAAGCGCTTGTAGAAATGTTTTCCCGTGTCGGAGTTCCACGAGAAATAGTGAGCGACCGTGGGAAGTCGTTCATATCGAATCTTATGTAGGAACTCGGGCGACTGCTCTCGTTTCGGCAACTACCCACAACTCCCTATCACTCCATGGCCAATGTACTGGTGGAAAGGTTTAATGAAAGTCTAAAACAAATTGTCCGCTGTATGTGTCAGGAAAAGCCGAAACAATGGGATAGATACCTAGCTCCATTGCTCTTCGCATACCGTGAAGTTCCACAAAGGAGCCTGGGATTCTCCCCATTCGATCTCCTCTATTGTCGCTTCGTACGGGGTCCGATGTCAATTCTTGTGGACAGGGGCCAACATTGATTGCGATACGAAGAAAACATACGGATATATTTTATAGCTTAAGGAGCGACTGCAGAAGACCTGCAAGGTGGCGCATGAAGAACTCTCGAAGGCGAAAATGACACAAAAGAAGTATTGCGACAGAAGAACAAAAGTTCGACAACTAGCACCAGGGGACAAGGTACTGCTGCTTGTACCTGCAGATAAGAACAAGCTGATATTAACATAGAAGGGACCCTTCACGATCGTCACCAAACACAGTGAATATGACTACCTGATAGACCTTGGGGCCCGGAGGAGGCTATTTCACATTAACCTTCTAAAGAAGTACGAGGAAAGAGAGTCCGAGACTGCAGTAGCGCAACACGCTGCCGTTACTGTTCAGACGGACACTTCTGATGACCAGGAAAAACCATTTGCTGCTCTACATCAACTAGAAACATATCGAAATGTAGAAGTAGCAACGACCTTGAGCTATCAGCAGAAAAAGCAGAATGATAAACTGCTGGAAGAGTTTTCTGACGTGTTTTCGGATGTACCGGGAAAAACAAACGTTGTCGAGTGCAAGTTGCGCCTAACCACTGAAACGCCGGTAAAGGTACGTCCGTACTCCATACCATTTGCTATCCAAGAAGCTGTAGAGCAGGAAGTTCAGGACATGTTAGCGCAAGAAATAATTGAACCTTCGGATTCACATTATCAAGCACCAATCATCGTGGTGAAGAAGAATGACCGGAGCATTCGGCTCTGTATTGATTTCAGGCTGCTAAATCCAGTCGTAGTGACGGACAACGAACCGATACCTCGAGTGGACACGATGTTTGACAAACTGGGCCAAAGCCGCTACTTCTCGAAGTTTGACTTCACGAAAGGGTACTGGCAGGTGCCCATGCAAGACGCATCGAAACCCTTAACCGCTGTTCAATCTTCTTCTGGTCTCTATCAGTTCAGATTCATGCCTTTCGGCATCAAGACTGCACCTGTGGTCTTTACCCGACTGATGAGACGAGTTTTGGAAGGAATACCAAACATCTATCACTATTTTGACGATGTGCTAATAGCTACCAAAACCTGGGAAGAGCACATTACCACGCTCACCCTCTTTCTGGAACGTGTTAGGCCTGCTCATTTGACGATAATGCCTTCCAAAAGTGAGGTGGCTTTCACCACTGAAGTAAAGATTTTGGGGCAAATTGTGGGGAACAATCTTCTGAGGCCCCAGATTGAGACGTTAGAGAAAATCCAGGCGGCAAAAAGACCACAGACGAAGAAAGAAGTTCGCTCTTTTCTTGGCTTAACTGGATATTACCGGGACTTTGTACCCAATTACTTCACTGTGGTCGCCCCTCTGGCGGAACTCACCAGAAAACGAGGTCCTAACAAAATCACCTGGGAAGAGTCTCATGAACAAGCGTTTGTAACACTAAAATGGCTCCTATCATAGAGCCCGGTATTACGGTCACCGCCCTTGCAGGAGCCTTTCATCCTACGCACGGATGCATCATCCTCTAGTGTTGGAGCTGTTTTATTGCAGCGCCACGAAGGGGTGTTACATCCAGTAGCCTACGCAAGTCGAAAGCTCCTCGAGCGAGAAGCTCGCTACTCCACGATCGAAAGAGAAGGCTGGCACTTGTGTGGGCCATTCAAAAGTTTCATGAAAGAGATTCGTGCTGCAAACTGACCATCAGCATCTCGCTTACATAAACTCTGCAAAACAAACAAATAGCCGGGTGCTCCGCTGTAATTTGTTACTCACTGAGTATGACTTGATGGTGGAATACATTAAAGGCTCCGACACCGTAGGGGCTGACTACCTCAGCCGCATTTTACTTCCCCCTACCCTCTCATCGCTTTGTTCCGCCGTTTCAAAACGAACTCGAGTGTGCAATTTTGGTTTCCTGGATGGGTCACATTTTCTTTGAACTGAACGGACATCTGTGAGCAATTTTTGTGTCTACTTCAGGACGTGTGTGTGTGCATTCATTCTCCGTGCGCTTGTGGACAAGTTGTTTTTTCCAAACAACTTTCTTGAGCAGGGGGATATTGTGAGGAAAAGGTCCAAGTTTCGTTTTTTCCCTTGTGTGTCGTGTTTTTCTTTTAAATTATTACACTGTGACATGGGCCGTGAGTGAACTGGAGCTACCAGTGCAACACGGCAGAGAAGACGACGGGCTGTGGGCAGGTGGCGCGACAGCTGGGCAAAAACCGAGGGAAGAGAATGAAGCCAGAAGGGCTACGAGTGGGACGTGCGAAGAGGCTCGTGCCACGGAACCACGGGCTGGGGGACGTTTCAGAGGAAGAGCTCCTGCCGTCGTTCCTGCTGCGGGCCTTCAGCCAGGGCGTGCCTACCTCATCCGGTCCTGGTGGCTTGTTCCAGGACCAAGGGGCGGCTTGTCGAGCGGCACCTGCCAGGGCGCAGTTGCCGAGAGCGGGCCTCGGCCGACGCTACCGAGGCTCTCATCTCCGGGGTCGTTCGTGGGACGTGGTCCTCGCGAGGTCAGCTGGGACCAGACATCGGTGCGCTGTCCTGTGGCAAGCGCCGCACACGCTAGAGCAGCTGTGTGCCGGCGACGATCCAGTTGCAGCGGTCGTGCCACCCCTGCCTTCGCTCACTTCGACAGCCACATCAACGGACGACGACAAAACTGAGAAGGCGTCGGTACCTGTCCGTGAGGCAGGTACTGACATCCGCCTTTATTATTCTGAACCCTACACGCGAGGAACGTTGGTGTGGGGCAGAATAGAAAGTAGCTCGAGCCTTGCCGAACAGTATTTTGTGGTCAATTGTCATGTGAGACTGACGCGAAATGCCGATGTATTTCGTTTTCTCCCTCCCGTAACTCAGGAGTAGTGGAACAGATAAACATCAGATTTTCTTTTTGCCTCTTCACAACGTCTCTGTCGCCTCCTATCTCGCTCGACAGCACACGAAAGCGTGACGAACGTGCAATCACCATCACAGTGGCCACCCGAAGAGGAGAAGAAGGAAAGCGAAGGGAAATGTCGAGTGGTTATCCGGGCTTAGAGCCTGGATTGATACTCGGCACAGAGGAAGGGGTGTTGAGGAGATGGAACAGATGGCAGGCGAAAAAGAGGGGATAGGAGCTCGGCCCCACACACGCTGTAGTCCCGCTGTGGGCACTATAGTCTTTCATTCAAGTACGCGTCCTTCAGGAAACACAGACGGGCTTTTGTTGCCTTCTGCGAAGTTGTTTATAGGGATCAATGTCCCAGAATAGTCTCTACTTCAAACGGTTGATTGTGCAATCGACTGAGTTCGACGTCCAAAACACGTCTTTCCGATGAATACTGGGGCAAGAACAAAGCACATGTTCAATTGTCTCTTCAACCTCGCAGGCGTCGCAGTGGCCGCTACTGGCGGATGAGGAAGGAGTAGGCTTTCGTGTAGGCCATGCCCGAGGAGGAAGGAGTAGGCTTTCGCGTAGGCCATGCCCAATTAAAGTCTACAAAGAAAAGTACACTGTGATTGATACAGTCCACACGGAAGACGGCGCAGGAGTAGAGGCGGGGTGGTGGAGGCCTGGATGCACAAAGTCAAGTTTATTGCATAATGCAGGCCTTGCACGCGAACTGACGAAGCACCCTTGCGGCATCAGTCCTTGAAAGTGGAAGCAAGATGGTCTTTCTCTGTCATGGCCTGTCCGGGCAGCTGCATTATCCAAAACAATGCTGGTAATTCTACAGTATCTTGGCAGCCGGTGAAATGAAATATTATGGCTCTTTATAATCACCTTACGGCGTACATAGAAGATAACAATCTCTTCCTCACGACGATGTACTGCCTTTCGACCACCTCTACTGTCTACTTAATACGTCCTCCTGCAGCTCAAGGAAGACATTTTCAGTAACCTTACGGAGCATAACAAAAACTGTATCCTCGCTCTCTACATCAAGAGCGCGTTCGATAACGTTTCCCAAGACGCCTTACTAAACAGCCTGGCCACTCTCCATATTGGGACACGACTATGCAACTGTGTGAGAGCTTTCTTTACCAACCGCACCGCTACAGTGGGGATCGCAAAATTTTGGGGATCGCAAACATGCTCTTTTATTTTTCCTTTGCTATTTAACATAGCTCTCAAAGATCTTGATCCGCTACTGGACACCGTCCTATCTCTCCACCATGCCCTATATGCCGACGATCTTATGATATACACCAAATCAGGTTCCATGGGCGAACAAAGATTGTTTTACAGACCCCGGTTGCCCAGTTGGCCACCGCAGCGATGCAATAGCGAACATATACCAATTGCGGTTGTTTTGCCTCGCCTTGCGCCCTACGAGACTGCGACATCTTGGGGCTACGGGCCTCCGCGTAGACGACGCATAGGCATACAACGCATGCATGATGGGCCCCATCATCGTTCCATTCTAGACTTTATATGCGAAGCGAACATTCTCATGTTCATCTAACAAACTTTCCTCATCATCAACTCATACCCTTATCTAGGCCCTGTGGGAAAATAAACGCTCAAGAAAACAAGAAACATTTCAACGATCCATTGACCTCACTACCATATATCTCTCTAAATGGGGCCTGACCTGCTGCCCAGAAAAATCCGCACTGCTAACACTTCAGCAGAGAACTTGGGGACGACACACGGCGCCGACGCCGGACCCGGCTCTTGCTATATAGACTCGCCCCGTTCCTGTAGTATCCCATCTGAGGGTACTCGGACTCACAATTCCACTAGACGGCTCAGGCTCGCACACCATCCTGGCACTTCAGCGCACAGTTTTTCAATTGGCAGAACTAGTTAGGCGCATAACCCACCAACGTTACTGGTTTCAAAGAAGCTAAAACTGCCTATCTGGTTCAAGCTTTCCTCATCTATCGCCTTATATACGGAGCTCCTTACCTGTACCTCAAGAAACTGGACATTTTAATTAGGCAGGCGTACAAAACTTCACTCGGCCTCCCCACTAACACCTCTACTGAATTGTTCTTACCCTTGGAATTGTTCTTCTTACTTGGACAGAGCTGTGCGAAGCTCAATGATTGTCGCAATTTCAACGCCTTAAAGTCACGACCACTGTCTGTTGTACCTTAGATCGCCTGGGCTATCCAACCCCGACTCAGCCGCACCGCCTGGCACGCCTTCCCCTCGTACAGTGCGCTCGCATTAAAGTCGCACCGCTACCCCAAAACATGCACCCAGGCATCCACGATAATGGTCGCACCGTCCGCACCAACTACATCTGCAACTGCTACCAGCATCTGCCGGACACGCTGTACGGTGACGCATCCCCATATCCAATCCGATCAACTTATGCCGTCACCACTGTCGACAGCCAAAAACGCATTATCGCCACTGTCTCCACGCGGGCCATAATAAAACCGAATCTGGAGAGAGAGCCATTGTGCTCTCACTTACCTCCACTCGTCGCGACTACGTGACAATAATCCCAGAGTCACAGGAAGCCTGCCGGCATCTTGAAATAGATCTACTTACTCTCATTGCCCTACACATCATCGAACACTGCACTTACCTCCCCGAGGAGTGCCACATTCTATGCACTCTTGGTCATTGTGGGTTGGCTGGTAATGAAGCTGCGCACGATGCGGCCCGAGAAGTGCTAAACCGGGCCATTGCCCCCAACCCCCTTCCTCCTACCCCCTTTCGCCAACCCCCTACTAACCAACAACGACATTCTCACACATTATAAGCTGTCTCGTCGCACCTTTCCGACACCTCACGCCTCTCTAACAAAGGCTGACGAAATCACTCTCCGCCAACTTCAAACCCGAACCTTCCCTCACAATACACTGTGGCATTTGACACGCCCTACGTCTCAGCCACCACAGTGCAAGTTTGGCCATAAAGAGGAACCCTTTACCACAGCGTATGGGAATGATCCCACACACCTCATCTACCCCTCACCTTCACAGTGGGCGCCGCAGCTGTCCAGACTAGGGATCTTTCTTTCGTTTTTGTCTACCTAGATGACATTTTGGTGGCCAGCAGAACTCCTAGCGAGTACAAACAGCACCTCCGCCAGCTCTTTCGGCGTCTGGATGAGCATGGTCCGGTGTTGAAACCTTAGAATTGCGTGTTTAGTGTCGAGGCTCTCAACTTCCTCGGCCACCGCATCACGCCCTGAAGGATTTATGCCATTGGAATTGAGGGTGGATCCGTCAAGAAGTTTCCTGCTCCAACATCTTTCCGCAAGCTCAGAGTCCCTCGGGCACTTACACTTCTCCACCGGCGGTTCAGTCAGTCCGTCGTGTGCTCAAGTACTCCAGCTGTTGACTGACCTGCTGCGCCTAGATGATCAAAAGGCCCCCGAATTTGTTGGTCTGACGAACACCAGAATGCTTTCCAGAAAGCTAAGGACAAACTGGCCGCGGCTACCCTTCTCGTCCATTCACTGCCAGACGCTCCTACACGCCTCATGATAGACGCCTCCTCCACATTGGTTGGACCAGTGCTGCAGCAACAGGAGCGTGTACAGTGGAAGTCACTGGGCTTCTTTTTGAAACGCCTGAAGACTGCATCAGTACGGTGAAGCCCTTTTGGAAGGGATATGCTCGCAATCTATCGTTCCATTAAGCGTTTTCACTAATTCCTCGAAGGTGGTGAGTTCTACATAATGACAGACCACAAACCCCTCACGTACGTATTCAACAACACTTCCTCCCACTCAGAAAGGGAAATTCGTCAGATCTCATTCATCTCTGAGCTTTTTAGAGGCATCCGCCACATTCCCGGGGTCAAAAACAAAGCAGCCGACGCCTTGTCTCGCGTCAAAACTTCCGGCACAAAAGTCCGATGCGATGGCCGCGGCTCAGAGAAAGGATACTGAGTTGACGAGACTGCAGGATGGGGCATCTTCACTCGTGCTTTCGGAGGTGGCACTTCCCTACGTCCAGGGCACGATAACCTGCGATACCTCCCAGGCAATCCCACGAACTTTTGTCCCACTGAATTTTCGTCAAGTGGTCTTCAACACTTTCCACTCCATCAGCCACCCTGGTGTCCGCGCCACCCAGTGGCTTATAACAGAAAGCTTCGTTTGGCCCGGCGTCAACGCGGACGTGCGACGTTGGGCTCGGACAGGTGAAACGTGTCAGCAAGTGAAGGTGACTCGCCACACTCGGGCTGCACTAAAAAATTTGGGACTCCTGAGTCGCGGTTTGACCACGTTCACCTCGACCTGGCGGGACCGCTACCACACTGCCATGGTTTCAGGTACCTGCTCACATGCATCGCTAAATACAGCCGATAGCCCGAACCTTTACCAATTGCAGACATATCAGCTAAAACCGTCACGCAGGGCTTTATTCAGACATGGGTGTCCCGCTTTGGCTGCCCCACCCGCATAACAACTGACCGGGGACGGCAGTTCCAAAGCAACCTCTTTTCCGCGCTTTCGGCCCTCCTCGGCACGAGGCTGCAGCATACAACCGCCTACCACCCCACCAGTAACGGAATGGTGGAGTGCTTACACAGGCAAAGGTGCACTTACAGCAAAACTCGATCGCCAGCACTGGGTGGAAAAGCTTACGCTCGTTCTTATTGGCCTAGTCTCACTGGTGAAGGAAAGTTTCGGCTTGAGCGCAGCGGAAATGGTGTACTACTACACAGTGCGCATCCCGGAAGATTTCTTCTCCCACCAGACACTTTCCTCCCCACCAGCCGCCGACCACGTCGAGAAGCTGCGCGCATGGCTTGCGCAACTCAAGCCAAAAGCACCTCGCATCGCCCTCGACAGAAAGGTTTTCTCTTTTCCCGACATCGACTCAGCTACACATGTATTCGTGCCAAATTCCGCAATGAAGCCGCCTCTAACTCCGCCGTACGACGGGCCTTTCAAATGTTTGGCACTTAATAACAAGACCATCACAATAGACGTGCGGGGCAAACGAGAGGTCATCGCTGTTGACCGCTCCAACCCTGCTCATATTGGCGCGAACCATGCATTGCCTTGTTTATTTGTGTTTTGCTTTTTCCGCACGGCTGCGCCAGTCTGTGTTATCGGTGTTTTCTGTGTGCCAAAGGAAGCGCGTGTTCCATTCTATCTGTGCAGCATGTGTTATCTCCTCTGATAGGGAGAGCATTCCGAACTAACCTGAAAAACCTAGAATAATCTTTGTTGATCTACAGTGTTCTGGATACGATTCGACGATTCGAGATACCATTGCGCCGAGTAATAAATTCCCGCAGAGCAGGTGCCTCGGCATTCGAATCGTCGACGCTCGCCTTCGCATGTCACTTTGTTTTGACTCCTGCATCGCCAGCGGTATTCTTTGAGCTGTTAGGGGAGCACAAGTTCACACCAATGAACTTTCCCTTGAAGACAACTGCATCGTCTTTGGCTTCTTGTCATCTGGTAGGTGCTGGGTAAATGCACCCTATGCCCTCGTCAAGCCGCCAAGCAAGTTCTACTCGTGCCAGCCGCCGACCGCAAGGTCTTTAGCCGGAGTTTCGACTCCCAGGTGGCACAGAAAGTGTCCAAAGACCGGCCCATCTATGGCCGCTTTCTGGCATGTCCGGCCAGCATTCAGGTTCTGGCACCCACTGATCATGCGATGAGCGGCCCACATTCGGCAAGCAGCTGTTCGGTATTTCTCCGGCCGCCCGTGTTCAGATGCACAACGGCAGCTACCCGGCTGCCACATATTCAATTCATTTTCGGCTGCCGATGTTGAGAAAGAGAACGGCCGAAGTACGGCTTTAGGGCATCCGTTTTTCCTACGTGAAGCGGTGTTCTGCCGAAGCACGGCAAGCGACCGGCCGCAGAATATCGGTATTAATGTGGTCGTTAGTGTTCGTAAGGAGATCGGCCGGAGTGCGACTGCCTCGCATTCACTCTTTCAACGATGAACCGCGCGTCCGGTGGCAGCATATTCGTTTTCTTCGGGTAACCGGTGTTATGATGGAGACCGGCCGACGTAGAGCCCCAGAATGTACGTTTATCATTCGGTTAGGGGTCCTCGGCCGAATTTACGGCAAGCGAACGGCCACAGAATTTTGGACAACCGGTGTTGAAGGGGAGACCAGCCTAGGTAAGGTCTAAGGTTATGCGTCATTCTTTCGGTAAGCGGCGTACAGCCGAACAACAGCACGGGTCTCGGTGCCGAAATTCATGCACAGGCATGTTTGAAAGCACACCCGCCGGTGTAGGACCAGTTTTTCCCTGGGTGAAGAAAGAGACGTTAGGTAGCCGAATGACGGAGACGCGTTTTTTATCCGCTCGGCGTTTCTACGTTTTAAATGACCAAACTTTATTTGTCAAACAGTAATGAGTGTTCTAGGTGAACGGGCAAGGTGCAAGGACTCACTGGACATTACCACGCAACCTTTTAGGCCATCGGAATGCCATTTATTGCAACAAGAAGACTGTGCCACACCGACGGGTGAGCTAAGCCTCGCCAGTCATAGCCGCTACCCCGCCTCGCCCGCCGGCTTCGTCGACGCATCAGCTCGAGGCTGATGGAGAGCATTGAAGACATCGACGCGGCAGAGATGTTCGATCTGAAGTGCTGGTGGTTCACCAAAATAGGTGGCCTTAAAGGGTGTCGAGCAAGTGGCCGCCACGCAGGAGCTCAACCTGCACCGTGTCAAGGATTCCCCCCCAAAGAAAGGCAAGGGCGCGCAAAAGCGCATGTTTGCGGCGCTATTCTTCTAACAATAATACTGCGAAAAACAAATTGCACTATTTTGTTGGTGATCAACGCACAAAATTCTAAGCTGGTGCAGTGGTAGGCTCGATTTTGTGCCCGACTTCATGATATTTTATGAATGTCTATTTTGAAACACGTGTTATTTCAAATGTGCCATAACAAAAGAGCCTTGTGAAGGACGAAGCCTGGATGGTAATTTAGTTGCGGTGTTTGAAGGTGAGCTTAGCTACACTTCGGAAATGACTCATTTGTGTGAACATAATCGCCAGCATCCTATCAAACACGGATTTCGTCGGGTTTTTCTTGCTCAACGCAGATTGTTGCGTTCACGCACGATTTGGTTCTAGCAATAGATAAGCTTAAAGTAGTTGACTGTGTTGTCTTGTAATGCAAAACAACATTTGGAGGTGTTCCATATCAGCTTCTTATTAGTACTTTCCGGGCTAGAAACTAAATGAATCGATTATTGCCTGGATAGCCGAGTGTATCTTTCTAACACAGAATTCGGTCGCTCTCAATGGTTATTCGTCCGGATATATTCCCGTGACCTCAGGAATTCCCCAAGGGTCAGTTGCGGGCCTTTTTTTGTTTCTGTTATATATAATTGTTATTACTATTGGCCTCAAATATTTTTTCAAAATGTTCGCGAATGACTGTGTAGTTTACAGGACTATAGCGAATGAACGTGATTTCGAATACCTGCAGCTTGATTCTAATTTAATAACATCCTGGTGTGCTCATTCAGAAAAGTCGTAGAATGTAAAAAGTGTGTTAACGTCACTTTTACCAAAAAACCGTTATTCCAATTGAATACGTATACCGCAAATTACACTGCTTTAAGAACGGCTGGGGAATATAAACAACTAAGAGTTTTTTTTAATGAGAGGGGAGAGGTAAATAGGCACGTTCAAGACAAAAAAGTTACGGCTGCACGTGTTTTTGGCTTTCCGAGATAAAATTTCAGCAAACGTCCATCTACCCTAAAAGAATAACCGTATTTTACTCCTGTGCGCTCAATGTTGGATTACGCATGTGTTTTCTGGGATCCCTACACCAAAGAGCTGGTTGATACGCTCGAAAATATACAGAATAGGGCAGTGCAATTCGTATTAGCTAATTGGCACGGTCAACTTAGCATGAGGGAAAGTAATAGTAAACTTGAATGGTAAGACGGGAAAGATCACAGACGAAACTTCAGGTTGAAATTTTTTGTAATATCTATCATACGAAAACTAGAATAGAAGGGGAGAATTATATCCAAGGGCCATTCTAGACATCCCAAAGTGGGACCGCTAGCTGAAAGCAAATGAATAATTTTCCTTTAAAGGTGAGCCTTGCGCGATTCATTGCATCTTAGATCAATACGAGAGTGTAATTATCTTCCACGTATGATTGTACCAACTATTTATAATTATAGTTTTCACCGCGCTTTGTGGAAATATTTTGTTATTTGGTCTCATATTTGATGTTTAGTGTTATGTATCTCCCTGCTGTAATGCATCCAAAGGCAAGCAGGTATAACATAAATAAATAAATAAATAAATAAATAAATAAATATAAAAAATAAATAAATAATAAATACAATTAAAAAAATAAAAATAATTATAAACTTGCGGAGCCGCAAGTTCGCCTCCGACGGGTTGAGAACCTTAGGCATTCAAAGTTGACCAATGAAATATTTATTGTTTTATTCGTTGCAGTATGGAAGGTTTGTTGTATGAATGTTATGTTATTGCTATCTTATTGGTATGAAACAAGTGATGAAACTATTCTTACGCCTTTCATTGCGTGAACACAGAGGGATACAACTGCAAGGCGTAATTCGCAACGCCTCTAGAATTTTGTTAGCGTAGTACGGCATTACGTGATGATTAACGTATTTTGCGATAATAAGTGGTGTGCACGTAACTCGTGAAAACAACATAAAAATAGATTGAAAATGAAAGTACCTCTTTGATCTCTCCTAGGATCAGCCCTGTGAAATATAGTGAGAAAACTTGATCGAGTAGAAAATTTCTTCGCAAAAAATGGGCAAATACTGGACATACGTTTTGTCCGAAGGAATTTATATTGAACACTCCTCAGTTTTTGTGGAGTCCCAAAACACTTCTTAAAGGCATTCCCGCCGGTTTTATATACAACAAAACTGGTCAAGCAACTTCTGTACAAATAGTTGATTTAGTCATAGGAAGTGCTCAGGAAGATTTTCCTAAATGAAATTGGCTAAAAGCGGCACTTTCAACTTTGTGAAGTTCAACAGCCTTCTGCGCCTCCCCCCTCCTCCTTCCCCGTTTATTGCAGGTAAGCCACCCCACAGAAGATATAAGGACATGGACAATACATCTATTCCAACTCTACAAAGAACTGAATATTTTCTGTATTCGACAGTAAAAGAGGCACAGCAATTAAAGGAACGACCATTTGTGAGCACTCTAATAAATGAGTTTTGGTGTCAACTGTCGCAAGGCTGTGCTGAAGGCTGGACGGCTAGTGGTTGCGCGCGGGCTGACTTTGATGTGGCAGCATTGGACCCGAAATGCTGGTTTTGTGCTGCTGCACAGCGCGATTGAGTCATCTGCTTGCGCGACATGCAGTGACCGGCCTTAGTACAGTTAAAGCACTGTGGCTGAACTCCAGTGCCCGTAACACGGCCGTATTTCCGGCAGCTTTAGTCCGGCTGGATTCCGACGACCGCATCTCGGCTGTGCTCCGGTGGCCGTATTTCGGCCGTACACGGGTGGCTTTAGAATGGCCGGAGCCCTACGGCTGGAATCTGGCCGTATGAACGTAAGCCGGTCGACTGGCCGACGGACACTGGCCGTTGGACAGCCATTGGGATACGGCCGTATACGGCCAAAAGGCCCACATTTGAACACGGGCCGAACATGGCTGCTGGAAAGAGGCCGGAAAAATAATCACCGGTAAAAGTACACGAAGCCGGACCGTCCTGTGCTGCGTGGGCTGCTTCCGGATAAAGTGAATTATGAAGACGTCGTGACCACCACCATGATCAACGCAGGCACCAGGACCAGCTCTACCAATCCTGCCATGGTTCTTCAACAGCCCCGGGAACCACCATCTGTTCTGTGGTTCCCTCGGCGAAGACCCTGAGGACTGGTTGGAGAAAGTGGAGCGCATCCGCATCTTTAACTGGTGGGATGACAAAAAAACTTTCCGCCACGTTTTCTTCTATGTAGAAGCGACAGTCTGAACGTGGTTTGAGAACCATGAAAGCTTCCTAACCGACTGGACTGCCTTTAAGAGGAAGTTCCTCAAAACATTCGCCACCATCGTGCGGAAAGAACCAGCCGCATTTTTGGTGGAAACGTGCAGACAACACCCCAACGAAGGGGTCGTGGTCTTTATTGAGAGATGATGAAGAAAGGAGATGAAGAGATTGTATCGCCATGTAGACCCGGAAACAATTAAAGAAACTGAAGTTTTTAGTGCGAGGTGTAAAGCAAGAGCTTATTGCCTGCCTTGTCCGCAACCCCCCCATGACGGTAACCGAATTCGCGTATGAAGCCGCGGCGATGGAGAAGACGCTCGAAATTCGAACGAAGCAATTACGATCGCCCTGTCAACGCGCTGTTATCACAGGCTATCGGTGCCGGAGCTGTAAGCTGCGATACATTGGGCGAGATCATCCGAGCAGTGGTCAGAGAGGAGCTCCGGAAACTTTTGCCAACGACGCCGCCACCTCAAGTCGCTTCCCTGACGGACGCCATCCGAGAAGAGGTTCAACAGGTGCTCGGCACTTCTACGCAATCCGAAGCCCTCCGTGAGCCACAAGCTGTGACCTACTCCGCAGCCGTTCGTCGACCCCGCTCTTCTCCGACCCGTCATCAAGAGGCACCGCCGTACCGCCGTCCAATGCCGCCTGTCCAAACCAGACGCCGAGGAAGCCCGACGTGTGGGGAACGCCCCCTAATCGCCCGCTGTGATACCACTGCGGAGAGGCTCACCACATCTACCGTTGCTGCTCATAAAAGAGATTCGGACTGCGTGGTTTCTTCGTCGACGCCCCTCGTCCTATGTCTCGCCAACGACCACATAAGATAAATGAGTATCTATCCGCAACCAGCCGTGGCCAAGCCCATTTCAACCGTTCGCCATCGCCCTACCCATACCAGTCGCCCAACAGCCGTAGCAATGCTGACTTCGCACGTGGAAGGTCCCCCATCCCACGCAGGGGAAACGAAAAGCGGCAACTTCGGGATGTAAAGTTGCATAACGGCGCAAAAATAAAAACCTTCCAACGACGCAAGGACGCACCGAACGCCGTGGTACACGACATGCTCTCAGCCCGACGACCCGATATAACTCGGACGTGACTCCCGAACACGACGACAACTACACAGCGCGACGCGTACCCGACATGACCAAGCCTGAAAATATGAGAAGATCACTCTAACGACGACACATAATGCCCCACCGCCAACGTGCACAAACGGAGATACGACGCCCCGACGCGCCGGAAACTCGAGGAAATGGCGTCCGACGTCCAGTTCTCAATCGACGGCTTTGATGTAGTCGCCCTCATAGACACGGGACCCGACTACTGAGTAGTGAGCGGACCATTTGCGTCTAAGCTGAAGAACTTTATGACCAGATGGGACGGTCCTCACATACGCACAGCAGAAGGCCACCTCATGATGCCAAGTGGAACGTGCACATCCCGAGTCACCATAGACGGCACGACGTACCCTGGCGCATTTGTTATCTTGCCTTTCTGCTTCCGCGACGTAATTCTCGGAATGGACTTTTTGACGGACAACAGCGCAATGATTGATCTGCAGACCAAGTCGATACCTTTTGCATCCTTTCACTCCATGACACCGGAAACGAACAACGAACACCGTGCAGCTGTAAGGATCCCCGATGATCATGTCACCCTGCCACCCCGCGCAAGCTTGATGATCACAGTCTACTGTGATGGTGCTGCTCCTGACGTCGACGCTATCGTGGAGAGTGACTAAAGATTGCTTCTCGATCGCGGTGTGTCTGTCGCAAAAGGCATTGCGTGGTTTAAACAACGCGAATCCCAAGTTTTGGTGACCAATTCCACTTAGGAGCACCAGATTTAAACAAGGGCGCTGCAATTGCGTTCCTCGAGGAAACGCAACAAGCAAGTGACGTGATCCAGCCGCTGACTTTGAACGCGCACCCGAAGATACCTTTAAGCTTCCGCATCCCTCCGACGTGAAGCCATCGCTACCGCAAGAAGAAAGGAACAAGTGTTTCAGCTACAGCGAGTGTTTTTCGTCGAAATCAAAGTTATCTCAGACACCTCTGGTGAAGCACCGGATTATAACCGAAGATGGAACCAGACCAACCCGACAGTCACCGTACCGCGTCTCTTCACACGAGCGCGGACCCATCCGCATAGAATTCGATAGCATGCACGGCGACGACATTATACAGCCATCGAAACGTTCGTGGGCTGCGACGGTCGTACTCGTGAAGAAAAAAGACGGCACTTTAAGGTTCTGCGTTGATTACCGGAGACTCAACAAAATCACCAAACAAGACGTCTGCCTCTGCCACGTATCCACGACGCCCTCGACCACCTCTTCCATGCAAAGTACTCCTCATCGATGGATCTGAAGACCGGCTACTGGCAAATTGAAGTGGACGAGAGATACCGAGAGAACACTGCATTCATAACACTGGACGGTATATACGAGCTGAAGATGATGCGTTTTGGGCTGTGCGCGGTGCAAGCAACGTTTCAGAGTGTCATAGACACTGTGCTAGTTGGCCTGAAGTGGCACACCTGCCTCGTATACATCGACGACGTTGTGGTATTCGCCAGGACTTTCGATAAACAGCTTGCAAGGTTGGAGTCTGTACTCAAGGCTCTTCGCTCGTCGGGGTTAACGCTCTAGCTTGAAAAGTGCCGCTTTGCGTACGAGGAACACAACTTTTTGGGCCATGTCGTCAACGCCGCGGGAGTCCTACCTGACACGGCGAAAATGTAAGGCACAGCGAACTTCCCAAGACCGAAATATAAGAAGAGCGTGCGAAGATTTTTCGGACCGTGCGCATACTACCGGCTCTTCGTCGCAAACATCTTCACGCATTGCAGAGCCACGCACGCACATGACGAAAGATAGCACCCCTTTCAGCTGGGAAAACGCCCAAGAAAAAGCATTCGGGTAGCTGCAACAATGCCTGCAAAGCCAGCCCGTCCTCGCGCATTTGTGCCAAAGCGCCGAAACGGAAATACACACGGACGGCAGTGATACAGGCTTGGGTGCTGTCCTCGTTTAAAAGCAAAGCGGTTGCGAAAAAGTAATCGCCTAGGCCAGCCGTGGTCTGTCCAAGGAAGAAAATATACTCAGCCTCCGACAAAGAATGGCTCGCAATTATATGGGCCATTTCAAAATTCGCCCATACGTGTTTGGATGACCATTCAAACTTATTACAGACCACCATGCGCTGTGTTGGCTCGCCATGTTGAAGGACCTCTCTGGCCGTCTTGGACGGTGGAGCTTGCGCCTGCTTTAGTTCCACTTTACAATCGTCTACAAAACCCGCAGGAAACACGCCAATGGCGACTGCCTGTCCCACGCCCCCGTCGACCCACCGTCACAAGCCTCCGATGAAGATAGCGTGCTCT
Organism: Haemaphysalis longicornis; assembly: GCF_048455015.1. Classification (NCBI taxonomy): domain Eukaryota; kingdom Metazoa; phylum Arthropoda; class Arachnida; order Ixodida; family Ixodidae; genus Haemaphysalis; species Haemaphysalis longicornis. The sequence continues at coordinate 147,478,540 of NW_027526407.1, forward strand.
TCAGAGTCGTTACGGAGAGCGATCTAGCCGCCCAGCAGCGTTCCGACCTCGCCTTGCGCGTTATGATCGACTACCTCGATGGACGCAGTCACCGCGCTTAGGGCGTTCAAGCTGAACATACCAGCATTCAGCCTGAAAAACTCCGTTCTCGCGAACAATTCCAGCCCCGGAACGAGAACGAATTATCTGCTTCTCATCCCGCAAGCTTCATGACGAAATTTTGGCAGTGTGCCACGACTACCCGCCGCCTTCCGGACATTTCGGCACTGCTCGCACTATTGCAAAAATCAAGGCGAAGTATTCTGGCCCCGCCTTACATCCGACGTCACCCACTACGTTCAGAGCTGCCGTGACTGCCAGCGACGAAAAACACCGCCGACAAGACCCGCCGGACATCTGCAACCGATCGCCGTTCCGTCGAGGCCTTTCAACAGATTGGAATGGACCTTTTAGGCCCGTTCCAAACGTCACGATCACAGAACAAGTAGATTGTCGTAGCGACAGACTACATGCCGCGCTGCGCAGAGACCGCCGCTCATCCGAGGAGGACTGCACAAGGAGTCGCCAAGTTCTTCATAAACCAAGATGTGCTGCGACATGAAGCCCCTGAAGTCCTCATCACGGACAGTGAAGGGCCTTCACTGCCGGACTCATGCAAGGTATCTTACGTTACAGCAACATGGATCAGCGAAGAACAACGGCGTACCACCCCCAAACGAACGGACCAACGGAACGACTGAACAATACAATCGCGGATATGCTGTGTATGTACGTCGACGTTGAATATAAGACTTGCGATGAAGTCCTACCGTATGTAACGTTTGCATACAACACGGCTATCCAGGAAACTACGCATGTGACACCGTTTGAGCTTGTCTACGGAAGACGGCCGACTACGATGTTTGACGCCATGCTTCCCCACGTGGAAGACGATGACCTCGACGCCGACGTATAAGGACACCTTCAACGTGCGGAGGAGGCACGCCAGCTCGCTCGAGTTCGCACAACGGACCAGCAGCTGGTGGATGTGAGGCGCTACAGCCTCCGACGCCGAGACGCCGACTACCGGCCAGGGGATTGTGTGTGGGTTTGGACTCCCATCCGACGATGTGGACTCAGTGAGAAGCTTCTACGATGGTATTTCGGACCCTACCATATTCTGCAACGTGTTGGCCACCTTATCACCAGGTGACCCCCGATGGTGATTCAGGAACATCAATACGACACACGCAGCCTGAAGTCGTACCCGTAGTTTGCTTAAAACCTTTCTACGCACGATGACGGACTTTTATTTTTAAATGCAGAGCATTTCAGTAACTCACGATGTCACCCACGTTGTCCCGTCGTAGTCGGCACCGTCGTTCTCCCGCACCATTCCCCCTACACTATATAAAAGAAAATACAATCCGGCGCCAGGTTTCGATCCCTCGACCCTGCGGGCGGAACGCAATGTACATGGTGCTCTACCCACTGTGCCACAAAGCCGACACAGAATGGGACGCTATGAACGCGCCTTATATCGTTGACTTATTCAAATTACTGCTGACAAGCGCTCTCTCGTCAGCAGTTGCCACAAAAGCAACAACATTAACGTAACGCAAACTACTTAAAGTCGTGCGCCCCCGGAAATGCTCTGCATTTGATCGTGCCCCTCGCGAGGGGGATGGACTTTTTTGTAGTGACGTGAAGCAGTGTCAGGCTCGTTCTTTCTTTTTGTGACCCTGTGCAGTAAAGATGAGTTGCTAATCAGCGCTTCAGTTTGTCTTTCTTTATTTTTTTTTCTTCGTTTGTTCGTCAGTTTGTGTGAGCGGCGGCGCCTTGGACGGGCGTACGGAGTTCTTTTGCCGTGAAAGAACTCTTTTCACCTGTTTTAGCAAAGCGTAGATGCGCGTTTGCTTCTTGTGGGATTATCTGCATTCCACATTGCTGTTCTACTGTTGTTATTATAGACAGTTCACGGTATCCTCAAGGAAAGTTATGTATGACGGGGAATAGAACTCGCAGCCTTGGGCTCAGACCACGGCGGGGTGTGCCAGTGATAACTGGAGTAATGAAGTTCACGAGTGAACGAAGATAAGGCCAAGCCTGCGTTCGCTTGATTTGAAGACTTGTTTTAAAAGTTCGCTGTGTACAAAAATTTTATTGTTCTTTTTATTTGTTCGGACTCGCTTATGTTAGCATCCGGTCGATGCACTCTTAGAGAAGGGTAATGCCACGAACCTTGCATTGGTTGTTTAGTGGCGTTTCGCTTTTGCCGCCCGGCTGCAATGGTCTGTGTCATCGGTGTTGTCCGTATGCCAAGGGAAGCGCGTCTTCCGTTCTTTCTGTGCCCCATATCTCTTCTGATAGGGACAGCGTTACGAAATAACGTGTACAGCCGAGTTGATCTACAATGTTCTGGATACAATTTGACGATTCGAGAAACCCTCTCGCGAGGGATAAATTCCGGCAGAGCAGATGCCCCAGCATTCCAATCGTCGATGCTCGCCTTGCATGTCACTTTGCTGACTCTTGCTTCGCCGCCTGCATTCTTTGAGTTGTTAGGAGAGCACACGTTCGGTAGAATAAACTTCTTTCCCTTGAAGACAATTGCGTCGTCTTTGACTTCGTAACACCATTGAGGTTTCTGTTCATGCATCCTCTCACGTACGTTTTCAGTGATAACCAGTAAACTCTGACCTTTCGCAATTCAGCTGGTAACTGCAGCCTTTTTAAAAAGCTCTGCAATCTAGGTGGGGAGCCTCTGTAGCGGATGCCGCTCGGCACCCGCACGCATTCCTTTCTCCCCTGTCTGCCGCCGTCTCGACGACAGTGCGGCATTGTTGAAGACGCATTTTGGCGAAGCCAACGCCGGCTTAGGGTCCTTCCCCCGCGCTCTTCTATTATTGCCTTTCGGGGGGAGCGCTTAACTTGTTGTCCAGCCGACTCCTGGCATTAGTCCTGGCGCCGGTGTCGTCTGCTCGCTCGGGGGGCCTTCTTCCTCTCTCTTTTGAAGGACGCGGGGGTTCCCGTTTTTTCCCTCGTCGCGGAAAGCTCTCGGCGCACGCATCTTTGGAAAATAAACAGTCTTGTCTCAAAACTGCAAACACGCTCCACGTCTGATTTCTTGCCTCCTTCAGCAGCCGACATTCCGGTTTGGTACAACGTAGGTATTTTACGAAGGTATTCTACATTCTGGGCTGCTACAACCAAGGTATTGTTTAAGAACTCATCGGCGCTAAACCACCCCAGCCGCTTCAGGAAAGCACAACACAAGATCAAATCACTGACTTCCAGTGTGCATTCCACAGAGCGTTTCGGATTTCTAGCCTACTCACGGATATATCACTCCTACAACCAGGAAAACACTATTCTCATCACATATACCACATACTATAACAAAGCATAACCTAAAATAAAATAATAGTTCACGGGCCAGAGTCTGTGCTCTTTTTATGAACTTTTTAAGACACCCTTTTTAAGACAATACCAGGCACGATAATGGGGACTTCTCTACATGAACACAACATCCTCATAAATAGTTTCCCTAACTTTTGATTCGCGTCAAACGTGTTTCAGTGCCTCTGCACGCACATTGCGGCGTGCAGTGGCAACCCAGCGGCTCTCTGTGTGGCAATTAAAAACTGTCGCCCGTTCAACGACCGCAAAATCAATGTTCACTAGAATTTATATTTTTATGTCCAGTAACGGCGTTCGCTCCCCTTAGTGGGAATGTTTGTCACTTGACCCAATATTACCTATACCATTCGGGGTGATGAGTACGTGACGTAGCAGCGCATAAAACGCATGCTACTCTGGTTGCAGCCTACCAGGCCACCGCTCGGGGCTTTGCAGCTGCCTCTAACACCCCAATCATAAATTGATTGGTTCGGAAAGGCCTTTTTTCCAGAAAAAAACCATCGTCTGTAGCTGACAAAAAGCCGGAAAAATAGTTTCCAGTGTGTCGTTGGGACTGAGTGTAGCCTTCACCCTGGCGTTGACCAGGCTGGGATTGAAAGTTTCATGGCCCGCAAAATCAATGTTCACTAGAATTTATATTTTTATGTCCAGTAACGGCGTCCACTCCCCTTAGTGGGAATGTTTGTCACTCGACCCAATATTACTTATCCCATTCGGGGTAATGAGTACGTGACGTAGCTGCGCATAAAAAGCATGCTCCTCTCGTTGCAGCCTACCAGGTCACCGCTCGGGGCTTTGCAGCTGCCTCTAACACCCCAATCGTAAATTGATTGGTTCGGAAAGGCCTTTTTTCCAGAAAAAACCATTGCCTGTAGCTGACAAGAAGCCGGAAAAATAGTTTCCAGTGTGTCGTTGGGACTGAGTGTAGCCGTCACCCTGGCGTTGACCAGGCTGGGATTGAAAGTTTCATGGCCATTCTTTCTATGGAAGCAATTTTGAGAGCTGCTGCTAGGGAGGCTGAATCAAAACGCGTCACAAGGGCCAGTCCTATACCGCACACCATGTCGCATAGTAGTTGCACCAATATGAGTGACCTCCTGCTGTCTTTCATTCTGGAATTCTTTTCTCATACGTAGTCGCTGCAGCAGCCTACATTGGATTTCCAGGAGGAAGTTGGTCGTCATTTTAACTGGTGTCCTCAGCCTTTGGGGTGAAGGAGATTTTACTGTCTTTAGTATCTAATGCAACTGCCAGAGAACTAAAACTAAACCGTCGAAACAAGTTTTCTGTGTGAGCCAACCGCAACTTGTTACCTAGAGGTTTGAGAAACTGAGATGTGCTGGAGAGGATTTCCTGAATTAGGCAGCTTACCTTTTTCTGCAGCAACCTGAAAGACACAAAAAAGCTGTATCAAAAAAGTGTCATGTCGGCTTAGAAAACACACCCATGAAGCACCAGCCCACTTCAAGATTGAGCACAAACAAATTGTTTTTTTATATATATACCAGACAAATACATGCCTATTTATCATCTCCTGTTCTAAAACAATTCATGTTTACATGACTACCACCAAAAATCTGGCATTGCTCTTTTACAAGGAAGTCGTCTACTACATAAAATGCTCTACATACTAAGAATGGAGCAGTGGAAAAGCTACATACACAACCACAAATGTTCGGAGTTTCTAAGTCGTCAAGTAAAATCAAATAATCCTGTGTAAATCCGGAGCGCTGCAATCGTTATTCTTACATATGGGTCCCGTATATGCGATATCATCAAAAACACCAGGAACAATGCAGGCATAAAAATTCTGCCGATACTCCCAAAATGTGCCACACAGGCTTTTGTTTTCACAAAATGAAATGTTTATCTGGACAATCAGGTGAGTCGGAAAGGTATGTATGGTTCAACATATCTTAAGATCACAAGCACATCGGTAAACATAGCGACTGATTAGGGGAAATTGACCAAGCTCAGTTTCCAGAAATTTAGACACCACATGAAAGCTGGTGTATAAGGATCATCGGAGAAGCGTGTGTAGCAACGTTGCCGTCGCCTAAGTGCCATACAAAACACTGAGGCCGTCCTCAGTTGTCATTCTAAAGTATCCTGGTTAGTGCATTTCTTGCCCCCCAAGTGCCCATCCAAAAGGGAAAAAGTGTGGTTGATTCCTCTTTCATAAGAATCGGGAAAATACGAGAGTGAAACGTGCCTTCACAGGAGCAATTGAATGTTTATTGTGCATCGATGGGAAAGTGCAAATGGTATTTATATTTCACCGGTATGGCACCGCTAGATGCATCAACATGAACACTCCAATACATGCGCCGGAGCATTACCTAAATCCCACTGAAACCGCGGGCGCTCACAAACCGTGTGAACGAAACCGACCTGGTTGTCAGCGAATCGTTTGTGGAGTCACGGTCCGCTGCAGTGAAAGGAGCATGATTTGCGGGTCGGCAGCGGCCTTGTGGGTGTGCTTCGAGGCCAAATTCCTGCTGGCGGGTCTTTTCGACAAAGGTGCGATCACTTCGGTCCTGATCCGTGGCGTGTACGGTAGACAGTTGCGCTCCGACGAATTCAGCTTGTGGAACGCGAGAGGCAGAGTTTGCAGCTTTCGCAGTGAATGCGTGAACTCGTCGGACCAAAGCAGTGTTGAGCGCGACATTCGCCAGGCGGCATCGCTGACAGTTTTCTTACGCAGGGCCATCACACCCGCAGCACTAGCGCAAACTATCAGAGTTTATTGGTGTCACGACGCACTACTTCGCTTTACCTCTCCTAGGCGGGAGCCCCATCATAATGGAGATTGATACAGGGAAGGGCATAAGACGACTTCGTAGAGCTAACTTGGCGTGAGTTCATAGCCCAGTTGGCAGGGCGTCTCACACCTCCCGGTGCGGGTAGGGCTGTCGTGTGCTCGAAATCTGGCACCGCCGCTTTAGTTGAACTTTTTCTCGCGATGTCACTTTTATGACGGATATTACGTCGGTGAAGTCTTTGTGTACACCGCCATCAAGGACTTTCGTGTTAAAAGAAAGCCTCGTCGAAATCACCGCAGAAATCCTTCAGCATTCCGGTGACAACTTGCCATTGAATTGGGGACCTCTCAACGTTGTGGAATTGGGGAACGTGTGCCACCAAGACAGGAAGTAGCAGTGTTCACACTAGAAAAGGCCGCAGGAGAAAATGCCACGACCTCTGTTATCTAACAAGAAAACACCGGCCTGCAGCTCGACGAAAGTTCAGGTTGGTGTCTGTTAACGCGTTCATGGTTTTTATGCAGAAAGATTGTATTCCCTGATTCCTGATGCCGAGCTTTAGTAGCTCCTGGTTTTAAGGCGAATGAGAGAATATTTTAGCCCAATGCCACGGGATCCGCGGAAAGCTGGTCAGTAAAGAACGAAAGAAATGATGGTGGGTATCATATCAGTTTCATATGAAAACAAACTGGCGTAGCTTCACCTGGTGGGGCAAGGCTGGAGATACAGCAGCGCTGGCCGTCACTCGCCCTCAATCCAACACCCGGTTGTTACGCCTCACATGGATTTCCAAACTTAGCGCTGGAAGTTCTTTTATGACTGCCAGGCGCGGATTGTTTTGTGCTCAGGCTTTCACAACTCTCGCAAAGCGTACCGCGTTAGTACGTGCTAGAACCCGCGGCAACCGGCTTCGCTGAATAGGCGCCTGTAACGCGAACTCGGCGTCTGTGGCCCCCACAACAGGTGTGAAAGCATGTGCACTGGCTTGTAGAATAGCACGCGAAAGAAAACACCAGGAATGCAATCTCAAAAAAGCCGGCTTCACATCACGAGTGGCCCAGGTTATATTCCGACCAAGGGAAGCATCTTTCCCAGCGTACCTGATGTTACTGGCCGAAATTGTGCCGTTGCAGAAAAACAAATAACCAGAAAATGCCGACCGCTCGCCAGCGCGTGCCGGGCGATGACCGCGGAGAGTCGTCGGCACGCGCAAGGAAAAAAAAACTGGCAAAAGCTGTGAGGAACGATATAAATGGCGAGCGCTCGTGAGCGCAAACGTCACGGCTACCGCCGAGTCTCCGGTTCGCACCGTGGCTTTTTGTTGTTGTTGTTGCGAAACGTTTATTCAAAAAAAGGGAGAAGGGTCGGCAGAGAAACAGTTAGGAGTGGTGGGTGGCCATCCTAAACGACTCGAGCGTGGCCTGTAGGGGCGCCACTGAAATTCCCCTAGCGGCCCATTTCGAAAGCAGCGGCGGGAGTCTCCATCCCGCTCCCCACTGTCGCCGCTGCTTTTGCGGCACGTTTGCGACTGAGATTTACAGTTTGTGGGCGTTGCAAATTCATGTTTATGTGGAGCAGTCACTCTGTTCGCAAATGGGGTGTCTTTACGAGAGCGTAAATGTTTCTCGCGCAATCTTAGTGTGGTATATTCGGTCTGTATAGGCGCCAGGTGCGTGTCACAGGCCAGAATCGCGGAACTGGCGTATGCATGAAGCTGATTGTAGTTACACTGCGCTGAATTTACTAGCAGTGTCTCCCTAACCACCGGTTCCTCACGATGTTCAGTCTACGGCTATACGCAATGATATAAATCAGTTTTGCGCGCTTACATAATCAGCGGAGCACTTATACCTGGCAGCACGCCAGTTACTTTTGGCAATATTATACCTCGGATATTGATCACCACCACTTACAAGTCAGTGTGTGTTAATTTCCCGAATATTCAACGAAAGCACAAATCGGTAATGCAAAATTATACTTGGGGATCACCACTCGACAAAAAGTCGTCTTGTTTTAAGGTGAGCGCCCACAAACATTCATGTGCTACATCTATCCTCCGCGAGCAGCACGCAGACGGGCTTAGAATATAATCGGTGTCCGCGACTAAACGCTTCTTCGAAACATCGTCATTAGGCACAGGGAGCCTGCAGAATAAAGCAGAAACAGAAATGAGAGGGCCTTATCACATACCACACTCTTCTAACGACACCTTTCAACGAGTGTGAACTGCCTACCCTGTATACTTCCACAAATGCGCCCGCCGAACGCTCAGCTGCTCGTTGAAGTCGAAAACAAACGAAATGTGAACGCGAGACTTGTGTGTGTGAGTACTAAAGCGTTCATTGCTTGATTCTGCTCCACATTTGTACACAGCGTCCCCCTTTCCTTCCCCCCACTTTTGTATCACGAAATAGCAGTGCATTTCGCGTATAGTTGGTCTGGTGACCCCCACTTGGCTGAAGTTTCGACAGACGTCTTTAAGATCCCGCAAGCTGCACTGTTTTTTTTAGCTGTTATGTTTCTTCCGCACCTTCACAGCATTTATTTTGCCATGGCATCATTAACTTGTCTAAGCGTGTGTAGGCACATATTTAACGACGCAGAGACTTGGAATATCGTTAAAATTTTCGCATAGTTTAAATCCTTATGAAAGGCATTAGTTATTGTCCGGGATTGGGTAATCACCTCCCAGAAACATAATTTCTGCGACGTGTATATTCGAAACGAAGCCGCATTCGTTGTCCACGCTGCAAAATGAAGCCAACCTCTCACTGTGTCAGTATCATGTCTAAACGAGGTGACAGCAGGGCGACCGCTATTGCGGCTTCTTCTGCCGTGCTCGTTGATGCTGTTTGGTGGCGTGGAAGCGCGCTATGGAAGCTACGTGTGCTCGTTGTCGTGGTTAGGGAGTGGCGTCGGTGTAAAGGGCAGTTGAATCACTGCCGCATTTTCGAAGAAAGAGGCGGGTCCGATGCTGTCGTCGTCCATATTGTACGTGGGGCGCATATGGCGTGGGATGGGAAGCACCAGGATGTTCGCGCGTTGCGCAGTGGGTATTCGTTGGTCGGTAACGGGAGTCTGCGCTACATCTCGACCGAGCTTATGCCGTAGGTGTCGGCCCGTTGGGGTGAGCTACAGTCGTTGCAACTGGTTGTTTATGTGGGCCTCCTTCAATTCGGTGAGAGCGTTATGGAGACGTAGCTGCAGTAGCCGTTCGGTCGAGGTGTACACTGGCAAGCCAAGCTCTGTCCTGAAGGATTTCTGAATTACAATGTCAATCTTGGCCTGTTCTCTCCGTTTGAGGGCGAGAAATGGAGCTCCGTATGTGATCAGACTAGTTAGCGTTGCTTGGAGAGTGCGGACAGTGTCGGCTTGTCTGAGACCGTGTCTACTCGAACAGGTTCGCCGGATCAGGTGCGTTAGTTGTGACACAATAGTTTGTAGTCTGGGGAGATATGCAGCTCCCGAGCCGTCGTGGTGGTAGTGAACACCCAAAAGGCGCAGGGTCTTGACAGTGGGGCTCTGGGGATGAGTTGGCCGCCGATGGATATTGTGGGGTCAGGTCTAGTCGTCGTCGGGTCCTGCTTCAGAGAACGAGGAGGGCAGGTTTGGATGGGGCACATGAGAGACCATCCTTACCGAGGTACTGCGAGATGACGGTAACTGCTTGCTGCAAATTGTCTTGCTGGTAACCTGGGGCGCCTGCGTTAGTCCAGAGCGTGAGCTTATCAGCATAGAGCGTGATGTATGTCAGGTATCTGTGCAAGTTGCGATGGAAGGCCTAAGAGGAAGATGTTAATAGCAAAGGGGAGATTACTGATCCTTGGGGCGCTCCCCGGGTGGTGATGTGAAATTTCTCTGTCTTGTACCGTCCGAGGTGTAAGGTAGCCGTCCGGTTTGTGAGAAGGGCGCAGAGAAATTTGTAAGTTGTCCTTTCAACATCCCGTGGTTTAGAGTTGTTGTGGGATGGTAGTGTGTTTAACGTTGACGAAAGCCCCTTGTATGTCCAGGGTTACGATGGAGCTTGTGTTCGTTTTGCTGAGGTGGTCGATGATTGTTTCTTTCAAATGTAGGTGTACGTCTTGAGCAAGCCAATCTGCCCGGAAGCCGAACATAGAATTTTGAAAGCGACCAGTATCTTCTAGGAGTTCTGTAAGGCGTCGAGCTATCGTGCAGTTTACCCACGCATGATTAAGGAAATGGGTCGTAGGTTGTCGATCCCCAAGGACATGTTTTTATTCGGCAGTAAGGTAATATCAGCACGTCGCCACTGCGAGGGTAGTTTTCCTGCTTTCCAGTGCCGGTTGCAGCAGTCACGGAGGGAATCCAAGTGTTCATTGTTTAGGTTCTGAAGCAGCTTGTATGTAATTTGGTCATGCCCAGGCGCCGAATTCCGTCTCAACATTGCGAGTGCTTGTAAGGGTTCCTCGCGTGTGTATGGTTCGTCAAGGTTGCGGTTTGTAGCCCTTTGATAATCAGCGTGGGAAGCAGATGACGGAGTTAGCAAGGAGCCAAAAGGCTTCTTTTGAAGAGAGGAAACCAGCTGGTACGGTGGTTGGGACGGATTGTGAATGAGGCGGGTGATGTGCTGAGTAACAGCGGGTTTGGATGGCGTATTGCCCAGCAGCTGCCGAAATATGTTTCATGATTTCTTTGTTGTGATGGATTCGTTCAGTTGGTCGCAAAACGTGCGGCAGTTTTGGTTTAGGAGATGTTGGGCGTACGTGAGTGCTTCTTGTGTTAGTTATGCGATGCGCTGTGTGAGTGAGCGATTGTCCTTGTGGCGACTGAATCGATCCAATAAGCCGCCACGGGCTTCCCACAAGGTGGGTATCGGCGGCTGGGAGATGCTGTGAGAGCATGATGATCTTGGTGTAAGCCTGGTGCAGGCCGGCCAGCTGTTGAGTCCATTCTTCAATGTCTTCCGTGGGTACACTATTAATCCGGATCCACTTAAGATCCACTTAGTAACTGAAACTTTTTTGCAAAAAAGTTCCAGTTATATTTTTGGAACCATGTTCCACATACCCTGCAAATTAAGTGGAACAGTTCGCCACATAGTTTTGCAACTAAGTTATGCGGATCGACGTTCCAAATAAAAGTATAAGGATCACTGTTCCAAATAAAAGGGTAGTTTAAGTTTGGCGAAGCTATCAAAGAGCCCATAACGAAGATCGACGTTGAATGCTGTCACCGTGTACCGGTCCGGAAATCGGATAATGGCAACATTATTGTGCAGCTCAAGTCAAGGGAAAAACGCAATGCGATCCTACAGAAGGCTAAAAAAGCGCGGCTCACAAATGATGCCTTGGAACTGCAAAACAGCGAGCCAATATACGTAAACGAACACCTCTGCGCGGCTCTTAAGAAACTGCTAGGCATGACCGTCAGCAGGAAACGAGAATATGCGTGGAAGTCGGCCGGGACATTCGATAGAAAATTTTTTTGCGAAAAAGACGGACGACTCGCGCATGATACAGATTAATAACGAAAGAGACCTAAAAAGATCTGCTGAAACGAGCGCAACAGATAGCGCACCAGACCAATTCTAAAATGCGCTATCTCGAACTTGACTTGCCCTCTCAAGTTAAGCAGTTTCAACCTTCCAGTGCGTCTACGTTACACTTCAATGCACGTTCTGAAAGAAACAAAGTTGATGAAATAGATCTATTCCTTCACCAGTTCAGTTTTAAATTTGACTTCATCATGGTATCGGAAACGTGGTGTCAAAACGATGTTGGCCTGCCTACCATAAGCGGATACCAGCCTTTTTCCGTGAACCGAACAAGTAAACGAGGCGGCGGTGTAGCACTTTACGCGATAAATTGTCGCCACTGTGAACTAGTACCATAGTTTTGCTCATTAATGCCGGATTACGAAATAATAACAGTAAATACTGGCAATGAAATTATTTCAACACTATATCGCCCCCCCCCCAACTGAAAACATTGAAAGGTTTTGGAATTTTTTTGACGGGCTTCTGGAATATGTTTCGCTCAACCGTTTTCTTGTTGTAAGTGGAGGCGATTTTAATATCGACATTCTTGATGATAATAATTATTCATACGTATTTATTACGAGGCTTTTTTCGTCTGGCTTCATGAGCGCGATAACCACGCCTACGCGTGTTACACCTTCGAGCTCGTCTTGTCTTCACCTGCTCATTACAAACTTTAATGCTGATATTTTAACGGCAGGAACACTTTCGTCAGACATTACGGACCATTGCCCGGTGTTTATGATTTACCCTGGTACAAACAAATGCAATTATTTCAGGCTATCTTTTAACGCTCTGAGAACGAAATTTTGATATCTCCAGCTTAATGCATTCGTAGGCGTACAAGTGAAACCTGTACAGCTTTCTCAGAAACTTCGCAGCTGAAAAAAAAAACAATCCCCCTCGCAAAGGGCACGGTCAAATGCAGAGCATTTCCGGGGGGCGCACATACCCGATTTTATCTGGTTCGAAAGAAACTGACAGTGAGAGCGAACGCCGATAATCGCCCCATCACGGCACGACCGCGCCACGACCACGTCACGATTACGTTACGATCACGCCACAAATGTTGTTGCTCCCGCGCCAAACTACGACGCATGCGCGCCCCACCTGTTGCTTAATGCGATCTGAGCACGCAGAGAACACGCGAGGAGCAGCGGAGAGCAGGCGAGGAGGAGTGGGGGAGAGGGCGCACCTGGAACGGCTGTTTCGGACGCCGAATCACGCCGACAACGCCGGGTGACATCGTGAGTTAAAGAAATGCTCTGCATTTAAAAGAAATACCAGCAATTCATTCACGTTTCAATTGGTTTCTGAGAACGGATTAGAATCATTTAAACAGGAAATAAGCACGTACGATTGGCGCTGCGTGGTGCAGAAAAGGGATGTCAGTGAAGCGTACGTACGTTTTATAGAACCTTTCGTCCGCATTTATAGCAAACATTTTCCTTTCACTACCGTTAAACGCTCGAAAAGACTCAGGAAGCCCTGGATACCGTAAAAGCATAAAAAAGCTATAAAAGAAAAAAACCGCCTTTAACATACTTTCTTGAGGACACGTTCGCAGGAAAAATTGAAGGAATATAAAGTAATTAGGAATAAACTTAATAGAACACTGAAGCAAGCTAAAGTAGTGTATTATAACAACCTCTTAACCAGTAATGATAAAGTACGCCCTGATACAGTATGGAAGGTCGTAAATAGTAGTCTTGGTCGAAATAAAGAAAGCCATTTTCTTCAAACGATAAACGTAAATGGCCCTGAATTTCGCGGAACGCAACTTGCCGACTACTTCAATTCGCACTTTGTAAGCGCAGCGTTATCTGATGAGCAATATCATCAGGATCTAACCACGCTAAAACAGTCCCATAAATAGCTTGTTCCTTGAACCGACTGACGAAACTGAAGTTTTCAACATTCAGGAGCTTAATGAACAACAGGAAAGCTTTAGACAAGGACGATATACAAATCAGACCAGTAAAGTATGTCTTCGAATCAAGTGCTTCAGTCTTGTCCTACATTTATAATTTAGCTCTTGCATCGGGCACGTTTCCCAACGATATGAAGGAAGCTAGAGTTCGTGTAATTCATAAAGGCGGTCATAAAAACGATAAGAATAACTATATGCCGATATCTGTGCTTCCCACTTTTTCTAAATTTCTAAAGGTTTTGAAAAAATTATCTTTTGCCGCATAACCGATTTTCTTAATAAGAACCAAACACTCACTGCTTCGAAGTTCGGTTTTCGGAAAGGAAGATCTTCCGAAACTGCCATTTTAGCACTTAAAGAGCGTATAGCCCAAAATATTGACTCTGGAATATTTTCGCTTCGCCTTTTTATCGATTTTACCAAAGCGTTCGATTGCCTTAATCGCGATATCTTAATAAATAAACTTTCGTTTTACGGCATACGTGGAAGCCCCCTAAGTTATGACATCCTACCGAAAATTTAGAACTCAATGCGTATGTATAGGGGATCAAAATTCACCGCTTCTCCCAGTACGAAGCGGTGTACCACAGGGTAGTATACTGGGTTCGTTATTGTTTACATTTATATTAATGATGTAGTGAATATTGACCTCACTCTACACTACTATATATATGCAGATAACCGCACCCTGCGTTTTACTGGCAGTGACCCTGACTTCCTAGTGCTGAAATGTAATAACACTTTGGAGAAATTACACAAATGGTCTAAGTCAAGCTCTATTAAAATAAATCCACTAAAAACGAAGGCTATACTTTTCAGGCCTAAAAACTAAGGGGTTCACCTTACATCAGAAAATATCACTCTGTGACAGGGACATTGAGCTTGTTGACGAAGATAAAGTTCTTGGAGTTACACTTACTTGCAATCTGAGTTGGAATAGTCATATACAATCTCTATGTCGATGCCTGTCTGTCGCGGTGGCCGCATTATCTTGCAGTACAGCATTGCTGCCGGTTAATGTCAAAATTCAACTATACTATGCTCTATTTGCATCTCAGGCTAACTACTGCAGTCTCGTTTGGAGTTCGACTACAAAAAATATTATAGATAAAATCACTGTGCTTCAGAAAGCAGCTTTACGCCATATAGCACGTGTTGACCGAATGGCTAGCACTCGAGAACTATTTCAAAAATATATTATCATTCGATTTGAAAACCACTATAACTACAGGCTGATGCACTGTTTCTTCTTTTCCCAATGTAATTGAAAAGATTGTTTAATACTGTTATCATCCCTACGGCCACACGATACAGCTGTCCACACTAGAGATCCTGAACCATGGTTCGTTCCCCGTTTTCGTACACAATACAAAATGCAATCATTAAAACACAACCTCCTCTGCTACTTAATAAATATAAAAATGTAACTATCGTTAGTCGCAAGTGTTTACGCGAGTATTTTATTAACTTACCATGTGTACCTTAGTGCGTTTGTGTTATAAAATTTTATTGCTTGTGACGTTGCGTACTTATGACGCATGTATGTTTTATGTCCCTGTATAGAATTCTCCATGTGATGAGTGTACATTGATTGCATGAACATTACTTAGGCCAGTGAGAATGTATCGGTATTTTTTTTTTGTTTCATTACTTCGAGTGAGATGTAAGCGTACAGTAATTTATTTTCTTCTTCCTGTAACTTGTCAATGTTGCATTGTTGCCATTAATTACAAAGGCTCCTGGGCTCCTGTCAAGCTGCTCATTGCAGCTTTTAGCCCAGGAGACCATCCCGAGCTACACTTGTGTGAATCTGGTAAATAAAATTTGACTTGACTTGACTTGACCAGTCGAACACCGTTCCCCGTAAAATGATTAGGAAGTTATCCGGTGCGCCATTCCAGGAACCTTCAGACCAGCTGTTTATATAAAATGATGTTCCTATAGACGTTGGGAAGCTGTTTATAGGAAACCACTTTTCCAAAATTTCTGCTTTTCTGTCGGTATAAACCTAGGTTATAGCCTGGCTGGCGGATGGATTGGTATCAGAAGGAAACCGCAGCAATAATTCCACACAGCCTTTATATATGACCCGTAGTGATACCAACAATTGGAAAGCAGAAACCACCGCAGCAGTGTGGCCCTGACAGTTCCCAACAGTTGCCCGTCGGAACACAGTTCTATATAAAAGTTGGTCTGAGGCACCTAGAGCGGCAAACAGAGCCTCTGGCTTCCCCCGCCGAATCCTGTTCTCAGTTTTCGCTGCATGTCAAAGAAACAAGATACTTGCAATAAAATGCATACTAAACCAACTATTTACACTCATACACTGCTTTTCAACATACTGTGCAAGTTTATTTGGTGGTAGTATGCGTACATTTTAGATAGGGATAGCTGTCTGTTTTAAATTGCACATGAAATGACCAACGACCAAGGAATAAACACCATAACGATAGCACTAGGCTGTAAATGGGATTTTCACATATTCACCTTTACTGAAAAGCAACGGTACTAAAGACGGGTTAAGGGGCAACTGCGTCACAAACATACTTATGCATCTACAGCGGCACTGACATAGACATTATACAGCAGTGATCATAAAATATGCTGCCTTATCAGATAAAATAAGGCACCTCAAAGGCAGAAGTACCAACTGCGCTTGCCATACTATGTTTACGCATCACTGTTCGGGAAAATGGTTTGCTATTAATTTGTAAAGGACAAAAAACAATCCATACACAGTTACAATGTCACAAGGCCTACAAAAGTGTAGTTCAAGAGTTTAGGAAAAGAACGCCCGGGCCAATATTAACAATAAAAGGCTTTGACACGAGGGGTCGCATGTGGCAGTATACCACAATTTTAGCATGAATATTGAAGAGAGTAGGTTTTCTCACACCAAAAGTAAGTGCAGCATTAAGCTAACAGTAGCCAAAATAGACTGTATGAGCGCCCTGAAAAGGCCTTTGACCCAAGGCCAGTTACCTGCCCCAACACTTTCAATTTGCTAAAATATTTCATTCAAAAAACTTATAAAAGCCAATATGAACCATAAAATTTTACAAACTGGAGAGCTGGGAGCATGCCACACATATCAAAATTTGACAAGCCGACTTAATGTATACACGCCATCAATTGCACCGGGAACAAGTCAGATATCCTTAGGAACCAAACAAGCCAAACCAAAACAAATAAGAACTTAACAAACACGTGACCACTTTTACCAAGCAAACTTGAAAGCATTTCACAGTTATGTGCAATAAACACCCTCCTATCTTGCTGTCAGTGTAATTTTGACCAAACCCTGCTTCTGCCAAGCAAGAAATTCAACTTTACTCAAAGAAGAAAGCTTGTTGAATCCAAATACGCACATTTGCAATTCTTCTGGGTCATGGGTGTCAGCTCACATACAGTACTGAAATTGATCAGGGAAACCCGAAGCTGTTTCCGCAAATAAGCGCTGTCACTTTTGCATCTATCAGCATGCCATAAAAAATATTCTCATGAAAAGAATTCTCAATATTCTTCAATAATAAGGATGTTACAATGCGGTGCCCTTAGCTACATTAACAGTGTAGATATAAAAGCAGCTTGTGCTTTGTGCCAAAGGTGAAAAATCGTAAAGGAAGGCATGACTTCAGGTTTCAGTTGACATGCAACTTGCATGTGCCGGTAATTTAAACTTCTACATCAGACGCGACCCCAGTCATGCATTTCAAGTGAGACTTTAATTTCTACCAATATTTTAAAATCACAAGTAAAGCTGACCACTTCAATTATTTGAGCAGTGACTCCAACTTAGATGACCCCAGGCCACTTTCAAATGGCTCTTCTTACCAGGACCTCCATAAAAAAGTCCGAAGAACTCTTCAAAGGCACATAAGCATAACATTGAGATGACATATGTGGTGAAGATGATGACCGCATCCTGAAGTGACAGTGCAGGCGACGAATCTATGATGTGTTTTTGGCGGACAATACTGATGTTCCCATTCTCTTCTCTCAGAATAACTGGGCCTCTAGAAGACTTATTGTTCACCTCATGAACCTTTAGGAAAGAAAAGAAAATTTTGTTGCATGCTGGCTTTAAATGAGTAAGTTGCGTAGGCCCTTTCATAACACAGTAAATGATTTAAAATCGGTGATTTCTTGGTTTCTTTTCTTGAAGTGTTGCTAAAGGTGCAAGTGGGCGCGAAAAAATATAAGCACAGACAAGCAATCACATGGCTCTGATTCTGCAAAGTAACACACTTTACTGGCTCGGTAGCCTGAATATCAGATTTTTTATCATTGAGAATCTTCGTTTATTAATCAAATAATATAATGAACTTTGGGCATTATATTTACACACCTTACTGCAAAACAATGTTCTCTGTACCCTTCTTGTAGGCTAAGCGCGGGGCAGACACAGGACGAGACAAGAGATGCGACGAGGACGAGCGCCCTTCCTTGTCTCGTCCTGTCTCGTCCGGTCTCTGTCTCGCGCTTAGCCTACAAGAATGCATCAGCAACAAGCCCAACTTCGCACTCTCTGTACCCTGTATTGGGCTCTTAAGAATGCTGTAGTGAGGCTGGCATAATATAAATTACAGCTAAGCAATGTTCACCGTAACAACACTCGTAAAATGCAATCAAATTGTGTCCACTAGATGATGCTGCCCCAAAGAAATAAATTGCCAGTTAAAGGAAATTATGAATATCACACTGCGGCAGAAAAGTTGTTTTATGGAGGTATGGCCACCTAAAATATTTCTCTCTCGATGTGTATTACCTCCATTGAGGCGTAGTGGTACGAACCAAATTTTTAGCTCACTAATGCTTAGAGTGCAACAGTGTAATGACTGTTGCACAGTTTTCTTATAAATCACAATTGTAGCAAATTTTATTGCAGATGTCACTTTCTGTGTTCTAAACGATTCCTTTCAAAAAGGAATTAACCGTTATTTAGCCACCTGTAGAAATCCAATGCAAACATTGCTCATGCTACACCTGTATTTTGGGGAGTATTAGGAGGCAAATTTAAACCTTCAGTTGCCACCGTATTGTTTCAGCAGCAACCACGTTGGGCGTGTCGGCTGTGCCGTCATATCACAGCAAAATAGCTGTATTTTTGACCACCTGTTCGAGGATCCGAGGCTGAATGTGAACACAATGCCCAATATTGCCGCTCACCATAACTTCTTAACAGTGAGATTTCATACAATGAAGACTCCCACAAATTGAGCCCCGCAAAAACAAAATGCCAGCTTACCCAACCAAATTAAGATCTGGATGTTTCTACCAGGGCCGTCTCAAAGTGCACTTCCAGGAACGTTTTGCCAACGTGTTCCAAAAAGCTCCTACTGTCACCTTAAACCACAGGTTAAGCTGTCACTGAAAAGATGTTTCAAACCATTATTTAGAAAGCAACTGCCTAAAAACGCACCATGAAAATCCCAAAAATGGCCGTGCATACCTACTTGTAAAATGCAATTATTTCATCCCGTAGAAGAGCTTTCATGTGTTGCTTTCTGATTATACACTTGCAAGAAGGGGTTCAAATAAAATTAGAATGGCCATATGCATTCCTTGTTCTGTTGTTGTCGGTCTATTCTCGGCCTTTTGCCTAGAAAATAAATAGTAACAAACTTATCAAGGAACAAATTTATGCTTTCCTTTAAGCAGGGAGCACGACAAAATATTGAACAATACGTGATTTCCAATGCGAAACGAATGTTTTTTTACAATAGGAGCCTCGGTAATGTTTTCTTGCTAAACAATTTGAGATATAAAAATATTTGAACATACTTTAGGCTCACGTATCCTTGGTCCATCAGAACTGTTGAATAGCTGCACAATAGGCACCCCTCAAGCGGTACTCTTTTGTAGCTTATGAGCTCCGCAGTGCATTAATACGCCACACTATTCCAGACGACCTGTCAAGACGCCGAAAATGTCTTCAGCGATAGTGAATGCTACAGCCATGACCTCACCAGTTCATGTAGGGAATAAAAATAATTTGTTTTTCTTTTTATTTTGCAGAGGAACGTAAACATTTGTCAGAAGCTATCAGTTGAAAACCAAATGTCGCCACAGTCAGCCATAGACTGTTTCTGGGGAGGTCATAGAGAATGAATGCAGAATGTAGCAATCTGCTATCGCAACATAATTTCTAAGTTCAATGCAGAACAGGAAGAGAATATTATTTGGTGCACATCGTCATGCAACAAATTTGCACCTAAGCGTTTTGAAAATTACTCCGACTCCCGGGCTGCCACTGACATTCACGGCATAAAATTGCAGAAATGGGTTATTTTTAAACGCAGTTTGGGATGTTACAACTTCTAATAGTAAGCACGTGAGCTTTATGGGCAATTATCCTGAAGTCTCACGTTACCGCTGAAATTGACAGCATAGAAGCGGCACCACACTTTCTGCGGGTTTCCAGCTTTCTTTCCCTCCAACGCTACTGCTAAGACAAAGAACCACTGTCCCTTCCATTTCTCTACCGTCAGGGAGCGAACTAAAGTTGACTAGTGTAAATAGAACATCTGAACTGATCAAAGGCATTGGAAGAAACATGGAACAACTACATCACACACAGCCCAGATAAACTGAAGCAGTGCGGCCACTAACGCCTTGAACGCTCATCAACTTTAGGCGGAAAAGCGTGACCTACCTCTGACAATCTCCTCGGAGCATTCTGCGTGTTGTGCACGCAACGGGCAAGGTCGAAGATTCCCTGTTTGATTAGCACAGTAAACTTACGCTACTCACGATACCAACACGACACCACAATTACACGAAAAACGTAAAAATACCGCTAAGTCTATGGACGGACCCTCTGACAAATTTGCTTGAAAAATGTTGAGCGTGTGTGCACGAGGCGATAGTGACCGACTAACCCGAGAAGATTCAGTACCACAGGTAGTGAATCACACGCATACAACTAAGCAACACCACACCGTAAGGGGACATGCATACTCAAGAATGCGCGCATCAGCAACTTTATAAATAGCACTGTCTAACCTACACAGTCAGAAATGTCAAGCCGACTCCGACCCACGAACAAGCAAACTTAGGTGAATTACGGCAGCAAACGTTCTCTCACACAAAAACAACAAGCAGCTGGCAGGCATGTTTATCGGACGCAGTGAGGGACATGTCACTGAACAACAACCGTTACGAGAACATAAATAAACAGCACTGACCTTTTCTGCGCCTCCGGGCAAAACAACATTTCGTCGAATGCAGCCCGAGGATATGAAGGAAGCCACAGTTTCACGCCACAACCAAACTGCTAACGGTTCCCGCCACTCTGACTGACAATATCTTTAGTACATCAGACGCATAACGTGATCAATCGAGAAAACCGCTTTAGAACGCCACTAGTGGCGCTGTATGCAGAAAAACGTAAAACTAGCGCAGTAAACCTTGCTGCTCCTGTCGTTTAAGGGGCGCTGCTGTGATTTAAATGGTTGACACAGTACTTTTTTTTTCTCATCGTCGTTGTACACGTTGCAGTCCCACTATACCAATTATCAACGCAAATGGCTGTGCCTTGCTTTCTTGCGACTGCCGACGCATGCGCATGGCAAGCCGCACTGAAGTGGTGGTCGTACCGTAATTGTTTCGGCCAAACGTTCGTTCCTCCATGACTTAGTCGATGCGCGCCGTGGCCACTGACCAGTACGCTGAAGAGATTACAAACTTTGCACACTTGATCACTTTTATTTGCTTCGTAAAACAGGAATATGCCTCTAAGCGGGCGTCTAGGTGGCTCGGAGGCTGGAACAAAAGCTCAGATATTAGCCTATTTAACACATTAGTTGGGCTGAAGTTGTTTCCCGCCGCGGGCCGTGAGCGCGTTCGACATGTGTGCATAAGCTTTGATGACAGCTTTTCCGCATTGTTGTTTGCAGTGAACGCAAAACGAGGCTTCTTTATTGACTACGTTCTCTTGCCAACAAGCCTTTCCAAAGCAAATAAAATAGACAGCAACGCTCTTTGATACCCACGTTATACAAAAGTACTATAATCTTATAGTAAAGTCAGTGTGACAAAGCTAATGAGCGAGTAAAAATACGCCTGCCCGTTTCTCAGCTGGTGAACGTGAAATAATAACAATGCACAACATAAAGGAAGGCTACTCTGTGGTCTTTCCCTGCAATGCATGATTTGAAATAAGAATTCCATGGAAGTATTAATACATACAACGTAAGGCAGATACCGCGTGGTAGATTTAGTTCTACAAGTTTTGTGTAGCTCTCCTTCTTAATGGCACCTAATCAACTGTTTTCTGCAATGAGGCTTGTATTTTTGCTTGTGGGAAGTAATAGCCGGAACCAGACGCAAAGCATAAACGAGCTTCTGCGCCTATAACTGCATGCGGAGCATTGTGTGTGCGGTGTAAAATGTGGCGCAGTTGGTTAACAGTATGTATGTACCGCTCACCATTCAAGTAACGGGGATAAGTACCTATTGAACCGCAGGCTGTAGCCATTAATACATTTCTATCAAGCACTGAAAATTGTGCGCGTACTACACCGCTCCGAGACGATGTCTGAGCGTTGAACAAAAACTGCCGCTTCTGCGACTCTTTATAAACCAAATGCACAACAAACCTTAACAAGTATTTCGTATTTCGCTAAAACACCATGAATTGTTCAGCACTATAGCTGTTATAACTTTGCCCGAACGGCAGAGGGCGAAACGGAAGGCGTTTAGTCCTTTTCAAAGTCAAGTCACTGGTGATTTTGTAGTGCACGCCTCAAATAAGCAAAACACGGTGTTCACAAACGGTGTTTGGGCGCCGCCGAACACCTGGAAATGGGTTCCTGAAATTTCTACTGTTCCCTAAAGTATGCTTCGACATATTTTAAGCTCTGTACGGCGTTGGTGAAGGAGCGGGATTCCGTATCCTTCAAAGGACATCACTAACAATACCTCTAAGCTGGAATATAAAAGTTCACTGCTGTAAGGCAGTTTTATAGATGTCGGCGAAGTTAACCAAATTTTATATGCAATGTGCGCATGTAGTTTAAACGCCTAGAGCATCTTTGTTCAAGAAGCACCAAATATATATGAGGTTAATCGTTCCAGTTCACGCACGAAACTGTGTATACTTTACTGCCGTGCACGAGTAATGTGAAACAAAGCACGAGCAAGAAATATAGAAACGCACTCTCCGAAACTATTTACTGGAACATAAGTGGAACAGTAAGCGGAACCCCCGAAAGCGCATGACCCCACTTAGTCGATTCCAGATAAAAAAATTCCCCGCATTTCCCCGAGGGGAAGAATGTGAAAGTGCGAATGCCGGAGTTGAATTTGGGCGGTTCGGTAATGTTCGCGAAAAAGAGATCACACACACACACACAACTACAAAGAAAGAAAGATGCATTTATTCACAGACACCTATTTGTGTTGTCGTTGTACTTGATTGCTACAGCTGATCTCAGCTTTGAAATTTCGTGTCAGTACTCCTTTAAGCGGGTGCATTAGCCCTTCTCACTCCCGATTCCTGGCCAATCCCCCACGTGGGTATGTGCCATGCACAGACACCTATTTCTGTTGTCGTTGTACGTGGGTATGTGCCATGTCCGCGGCCAGGCAGCGCGCGCCCATCTCCCCCCGTTGCCAAGGAAGACGAGGAGCGCGCGCACCCGCAGCCGCTGCTATGTGTACGACGGCGGAATGCGGACGGCGGCGGACGCTTCAGGCTCGCTTAAGAAGTGCATTCGCACTTAACACAAACAGAAAGAAAATAAGTTGGCGGTTCTAGATAAGATACACCTATATGTCTCGTTCCAGTAATTTTTCCTTGGGATCCACATAAAATATGTGGATCACCCTTTTTAACTGGGACTAAAATGGACCGACATTAAGAGTGTAGTATAGAGGGAAGCAGGGATTTCCAGAAGTCCTCCCATTTGGTTAGTCGTGCCACTCCGGTGAGCTGGCGGGATGCATGATTGGAGACACATAGGGCAATTATGAAGTTGTCGCTTCTCAAGGTGTCCGGCTTCTGTTCCCAATATATTTGCGGGACATGTCGTGCAAACGTGAGGTCGGGGATGGAATCGCACGTTACACTGTTGCCGAGCAGGGTAGCCTCGGTGAGGTCATTTTGCAGGATGAAATGGCAATTCTGCGTACCGTGAAGTAGGGCCATTCCTTTCTTGATGCGTGAGGATATCGGTGAGAGATGCGGTGAGGTAAAATCCCTGAGGAGTATGCACGAATTGTTTCCAGTGAGTGGGGCCACTGTATGAAGTAACTGTTCTATTACCGTGGGAGATTCTTTGATAAAACCAGCGCTAACTCAAAGACGAAGGATGTGCAACACAGAGACCTGGTCTATCAACTAAACTTTAATACGTGGAAGGGTGAATATAAATATTCAACACAAACAATAAATTACTAAAAAGACAGTGCGCATGGCCGAAACAGTTTACAAAGGTCACGATAATACCGCAACTAGATATTACCGCAAACGGTGACCTAGCTGTTACCTAGACGTCCAGCAGCGTGCTGACCCCGACTTGCGCGTAATAATCAAGTACCTCGAGGGATGCAACGTAGCCGTTCCTAGGACCTTAAACGCAACTTACCAATATTCACCCTGAGAAACTCCGTCATCGTGAAGAAGACTTTCAGCCCCAGATCAAGAACGAATTGCCTTCTTGTCATCCCCGCGGAGCTTCGTGACGAAATTTTGGAAGCGTGCTACGACGACCCGTCTTCCTGACATCTCGGCACAGCTCGCACTATTGGAAAAATCAAGTCGAGGTACTTCTGGCCCCGCCTTACATCCGGCGTCACCCACTATGTGTAGAGTTGCCGTTACTGCCAGCGAAGCAAAACACCGCCGACAAGACCCGCCGGAGTTCTGCAACCGATCGCCCTCCTGTCAAAGCCAATTCAACAGATTGCAATGGACCTTTTAGATCCAGTATTAAGGTGTACGATTGGAGACACTACGAAAGACCGAAATAAAATAAATACAAATTACGGAAAGAAGACGTGTATGAATGAAGAGAGATATTGGCACCACAGGGGGCAGATAGGCTCATGCCTCTGTGGAAATATTCGAAAACCCTGAACGTTTCCCGCGCTACTGGTAGACAGGGCAGTTATGTTGGGTATTGCACTGACTGAGACCACTAAAACGCACCAGTGTATTTTTAAATGTAAGCATGGTCTTCTTCAGCATGACGTTTTTCACTGCACTTGCGTTTTATAAAACTCCACGAATAACCCCTGTTTTGTGCTTATTACGGGTGCAAAACTAAATCCTTTCCCTGTGAAGTTTCAGAATGCAAGAACACCGCTAACGAAGCACCGTGCGATACTTGCCAGAAAAAGGAGCAGCATGGCGGTGTCCTCGAACATCCACATGTTGTTTTTGTGCCACATAATAGCCCGCCTGTCGGAACAGCTGGAACATGCACAACTGCTTTTTATGTTGTTCGCTTGTGCTCACGAGGAGCTACGTAAAAATAGCAGTAGTTTATTGTGTGAAAAAAGCATCCTTTTTGATAGATTGGCAATTGTTACACAGAAAGTGGAGGTGGGCAGAAGAATACCTCTGCGTGGAAGCAGGGCGCCGCTCCTTGGGGCCATTGATTCTTCAGGGATAATCATGCTCCAACACAACATCAAACCAAGTTTCGTCATTATTTCCTATAAAGATCATCACTGTCGAGAATTGGGTTACACCGCAATTCAAGAATGCAGCGCTATATTGCGAATGCGTGAGATTGTTGCCTAGGTGCCTGACTTTCCCATCTTTATCATTTTCGGGCCGTGCGTCATAAAAGACCACGCGTGGCAACGCATTTTCCGTGGAGTGCGGTAGTCGCCCGCAATGATCACTGCTCCCACCAGCAAATGGAGCAGCGCAGGAGCCCACAAGCAGCAGAATCGAAATATCTAAAAACGCCAAACTCTGCATTGAACAGTACTTTTCCGCAAAATTCAAACAACTTAGTAATTGGGCTGCAGCCATTTGCGTATCCCTTCCCTTCAATTAATAGGCGAACAAAAAGCATCGCCTGGCAAGTAGAAGTCCCGTAACTAGGCTGCCGTTACTGCACCAAAGGCGCTACCCTGACGAACTATACCGCACAGCTGAAACAAAGTACGAGCTTGGTTCATTTCAAAATTCAAGAAGTTTAACCGCACAATGGGGATTCTACAAAGGCTGCAGAAAGCCGTATTTTCTTAAAGACATACTGAGCGCTTGTCCTGAGAATACTGCACAATACCCACACACCTAGCAGGCACGATGACTGAGTCCGGGGTACGTTAGGAATAAATGGTACATGCAGGCAAAATACAAGTCTGCTTTATTGGAAAGCTTTAGTCTTTTATAGTACCCTCAGCGCTTCTTCATCAGCAAAATATTTATACGCTGAGAAATTAAACTTTTTAGGCCAAAATTTTAATCCACACGCTGAATCGTGCGTTTTCGTGACATCGACAATGACAGATCCAGGGCAGCGACCTGAACTTAAAAATAGCCCGCTGATCAGGGCAGCTACCATCCTTCAGATGGGCGTTTGGTTATCTTGGTTCATCGATTGCGCTGCAATACCGATGAAGTGTAGGTGTTAGCACTTTGCTTCTTTCGGTACTTCTATATCGTTCGTGTTTTTACTGGGCTTCATACAAGTCGTTTCCTAACGTAAGCTATGACTCGGCAAACATGCTCATGTAACCGACAGTGCCGCTTATGTTAGTGGGTCACCGTTGTGTCAGACAAGTCAAATGCGTCCGACAGCTCGGTTGTGCAGTGTCAGCTGGCAAAGTGCCGCACTAACTGGTTCGGTGTTTACGTGTCAGTTCGGAACCTTAATTTTTCTCCCACAATGCTTACTGCTATACAACGAATGTGGCTTAAATTTAGGCGCAAATAGCCTGTTCTACAAAATTATAATCCCATTTCTATATGCGTTTGCTTTTGCCGGTTTACGCTAATTGTAGAGCTTGGAGTGAAAAGCTGAAAAGCGAGGTGGTGGTGTTTCAGTTTACGCCAAAGCTGAGTTAAAATGTGACCTAATAGATGAGTATTCTGCCATCACTAGTGATTTTCAAGTGATCACGATACGCTGCTGTAGCGTTTGTATAGTGCTCATGTACAGGCCCCCGTCTGGCAAAGTAAAACGTTTTCTAGACTATTTGGACAGAACATTAGCCCATGTATCTTCTTCAAGTCCATGTTCGACACTTGTAGTTGATGTAAATATTGATCTATTAACACGTAGTAATGCCCAATGTGAATTATTTTTGACTGTGTAGTGTTATGATTTTCAAAATCTTGTGAATGATGCTACTAGAGTCACTGCAACTTCCGAAACTTTATTTGATGTTTGTTCTACGAACTATCGTACTGAAAGAGTGATTTCTGGGGTGGGCCTTGTGCGGGCGTGAGTGACCACTTGGCTGTGTTTTGTGCTCTAGAAATTCATGTTGGTAGAACAAAAGCACCTTCTTACAAAACAAGGGTAATAAATGATACTACTGTAGAAGCGTTTGTGGAACATGTTAGACAGGCAGATTGGTCCGATGTATTGAACGAGGAGAGCTCGAGTACTAGCTCCACAATGTTCTATAGTAAAATTAAAGACGTATACTATAAGGCTTTTCCGGAGTATTCTCTGCGGAAACACAAAAAAGCGACAAGGCCTTGGATATGTTCCACACTTTATAACAAAATTCAAGAAAGAAATCGTTTATTTCAGCTTTGCCTGAGGCTCAGAGATGATACCAAATTTAAGGAACTTTGAGCTCTTCGTAATAAAGTAAATGCCGAAATAAAATGGGGCGAGGGATATGTACTACCAGCGTAAGTTTGAACAACTTGATCAACCACATAAATTTTGGAGAGTCTTTAATGAGTGAGGCAATAAAAAACGGAGTCACGTTTTTCCAGATTTTTTAGATATAAATGGTGAGCCTGTCTTCGGAACTGAACTGTGTGAGCGCTTGAATGAGCATTTCGTATCTTGTGTTACAACTCGGAAAAAATCTTGCCTAGTAGCTCCTTACCCAATCAAATATCTAAAACCGGGTTCGTGAGGTACAATTTTCATTTCCCCGACCGATGAGCCTGAAATTATGACTACTATTCTTTCATTGAAAACTAGCAGTGCTGCTGGTCCAGATGGTATGAAAGCGTGGCCAATCAAGTTAATCGCCCCCTTCATAGCAATACCTTTGGCTCACGTAAGCAATCGTGTGTTTCACGATGGTCTATATCCCAGTGAGCTTAAAATTGGTCGGGTAACCGTAGTGCACAAGGGTGGGGCAAAAAATGATTTCAAGAACTACCGGCCAATTTCCGTCTTAAGCATTTTTTCAAAGGTTTTCGAATCATTATTTATTAAAAGACTCACTGATTATGTAAACTGCTTAAAAATAATTACATCAAAACCATTCGGCTTTGTAAAGGGAAAGTCTACGGAACTGGCCCTACTTACAATCAAGGAAAAGCTTATTGAAAACATCGAAAAAAAGCTTTACACAATTGGAATATTCCTTGATATAAAAAAGGCATTTGATTCCGTAAATCACAGTATATAATTGAAAACGTTAGACAGCTATGGAATAAGGAGAAATGCGCAGAGCCTCATTGAAATTTATTTTAGTAATCGTAAACAGTATGTAATCCTCGGTGAATATGCATCACAATATCAAAATATCACTAAAGGTGTCCCACAAGGTTCCATTTTAGGACGTCTCCTTTTTTTACTATATATAAATGACATACGCAATATACGCCTCGAGATTCACGATCGCTGCGCCGCCTGCCGCCGCTTCTCCGCGGCGTTTGCGGGATTAGCGCTGCGTGCCTGATAGGCGGTCATGCAGTGTTTCGGTTCTCTTTCGCTTCTCTTTGCCTTTCCGCGCAATAAACAACTTGTTATGGTGACGTCTGTAAGCTAACTGCACGTATAGGGCACTTAAAAAAAACAGCTGCGTCTTGGTAGAGCGCTCTAACGCCAACAAGAGCTACCCGCGGGGAGGCGGTTCTGCGCGCTTCTTGGCCGCTCTTGCGGGCGTCGGCGACGGCAGCAGCATATCACCGCTGTCACCTTCGAACACGCCAGCACAAGTGAATTCTATTTATTGTCGCCTCGTTTAGACATCATATTGGCACTGTAAGAGGTTGGTTCGTTTTGCAGCGCCGACAACAATGCGGCTTTGCTTCTATGTACGTCGTAGAAAAATATGATTCGGGGATGTGATAACACAATAGCTGACAAAAACTTGTGCCTTTTATGGGAATATAAGCCACGCGAAAATGTTAAGTGCACTCAAAGGATGTGCAGTGTCATATATGTGCCCCCTCATGCCTTATAGTAAGAACCAAGGTATATGTTATTGAATCCACGGGAAAATGAATGGTCTGCACGTCAGGAATAAATATAATAGTCGTACGGGAACGAAAAAAAAAAACCGAGTGCAGCTTCTGACATGCTAAAGACGTTTGTTTGAGCAAGCTAGTATTCACCAGACCAACTAGATGCGAAATGCAGTGATATATCGCTAGACGTGTGGGGGGGGGGGGGGGGTTAAGGAGGAGGACGCTCAACTATCGTTGTTTAAAAATGCGGAGCGAAATCAACGAATGAACGTTTTAGTAATCACACACACAATTGCTGCCTTTTCACTTTTCGTTTGTTTTTCGCCTTCAACGAACGGCTGATCACTCGGCGGACGCATTTTTTGAAGAATACAGGGTAGGCCGTTCACAAGCGATACGAGGTGTCGTTGGAAGAGTTGATTGATTGATTGCAGGGTTTAACGCGCCGACGAAACGGAGACGATGAGTCATGCCGTAGTGGAGGGCTCCGGATTAATTTTGACCACCTGGAGATCCTTAACGTGCGCCGAAATCTCGTACACACGGGCTTGTTGGAAGAGTGTCGTATCTGATAAGGGTTCTGATTTCGGTTTATGCTAGATTCTGTAGTCTCCCTGTGTCATATGACGATGTTTCGAAGAGTTTGGTCAGGGACGCGGATTACTCTATAAACCCGTCTTCTTTGCGAGCGCTCTTTGCGAGCGCTCGCAAAGAAGACGGGTTCAGGCGAGCGCTCACCTCGGGACAAGACGATCCACATTAAATTTGTCGTCGTGTGCTGACTCCGGAGTGTAATTTTCCATTATCCATCGTACTTCTTTGGTACAATGTTTGTGAAATTTATGCCGCATCGGCTTTTTCATGGTACTGATCAATATCTGCTATGTGATATTGGCAGGCGTAACTTGCGTGCTGTCAGGCATGAGTGCTCCGCTGGATTTAGTAAGTGCACACACAAAGTCGATTTACATCATAGTGTGTATGGCCGCAACATGACCATCGGAGGAAACACTGCTTACGGAGACACTGCCACTAAATTTCAGGGCTGCGGAATTGCAATCAGCTGCATGCAAATGCTGGCTTCGGGACGCGGGCCTGTGACACACGCCCGGCGCTTATATAGATCTCACTAAGATCGCGGCATAAACGTTTATCCTCTCGTGAACACACCACGCTTGCAAACAGAGTGCCTGCTTCACGTTATTCGGTATTTGTAACGCGGACAAACGGTAAATCGCTGTCTTGAACGAGCCCCAAAAGCAACGGCGACAGGGGGGACCGAGCCGGGGACTCCCGCGCCTGCTTTCGAAACGGGCCGCTAGGGGGATTTCAGTGGCGCCCCTACAGGCCGCGCTCGAGGCGTATACCGCAAACGCAAGATATTATACTATATGCAGACGACACTAACGTGTTCTTTACTTGGGATAACATGGGAGATCTTGAAATAGTAGCGAACGATTGGCTTAAGGAACTCTCCGCTTGGCTATTGACAAATGATCTGGAGCTAAATACAAAAAAAACCGAGTGCGTAATTTTCAGAGCTAGAAACACTCCTTTAGATAAGAATCCTGAACTGTATTTTTAAAATGAAGGTATTAAATCTGTGAACAGTATCAAATTTCTTGGCGTGTATTTTAATGAATTTCTTACGTGGAACGAGCATACTAATCAACTATTACTGAAGCGATCTAAGGTTACTGGCGCACTAGAGAAAACCCGTGATAAAATTCCCAAGAGTTTCAGACTAACTGTGTATTGTGCAATGTTGCAATCACAATTAAATTACTGCCGTTTAGTCTGGGGCTTAACAAATCGTTCTAATATTTTAAAGCTAACTATAACGCAGAAAAAAGCTATTCCGGCTTTAGAAAATCTAGATTCCCGACACAGCACCAGACAGTTTAGAGAAGCACATGAAATACTGAATATACAACAGCTACATATGTACAACTTAGCATTATATGTCTACAAGGAAATGCGGATAAATCGTCATGAAGTTTACCAAAAATATCTATCAATGAATGATAGTTTTCAATTCAGAAAAATAAACTACAGGTTACCCCGTATTAGAACAAACTATGGCTTAAAGACCATGCACTATCTCATTCCTAAATTCCTAAATGGTAACGCAGATATCGGTGAGATTATGGAAACATGTCCTCCAAATTCCTTTAAACGAATATTACGAGAATACTGTTTTGCAAGAACTCTATTTTGGCTTATTTTATAAGTAAATTTAGCTATTGGCATCCTGTGTTGTATATGTACCTCTCTTTTTTGTATAAATAATTCCCTTTGAATTTCCGTTCTTTGTAAGTTTATATATATGTTATTGGGTGATGATATGTTGTGTTATGCTCACACTGTTACGCGAAGTGTTGCGAGTGCTTGAAAATGTGTTGTTATTTTGGTTTGCTCGGTTACCAGTTGCACTGATTTTTTTTTTTCTCATCTTGTAACTTTGTGCTGCTGCTGATGTCTCACAGGGAGCAGGGACCCAGTCAGGTACATATGTGTACCTTTTGTTCCCGTACCCTTAGTCTTTGTTTATGAAAAATAAAGAGTTTTTACATTGAAAAAAAAAAGAATACGACATCATAGGTTCTGTTGCGAGAATTCAGCTAGCGGGTCGCATGGCCATTTCCTACCTTCCTAATTATATAGCATATTGCCGCGAACCATGTATGAGTTTGTTTATTTATTATTTTTTTATTGCCGGGCCACCCCCGGCTGTGTTATCAGCGTTCCGAGCAAAGCACGTCTTCCATTCTTTATTTTTATTCCGCACGGGCTATCACATTCAGATAAGCAGACTGTTTCGCCCTAACGTGGCTAGCCCAGAATAATCTTCTGTGACCTACAATGTTCTGGATGTGAATCGACGGTTCCAGAAACACTCGCGCCGAAAGATAAAAGCCTGCATAGCAGACGCCGCGGCATTCGATTCGACGAACCTCACCTGCGCAAGTCACTTTGTTGACCGCTGCTTCGCCGCCTCTGTATTCTTTTGAGTTGTTAGGGGAGCACAAGTTTGCTCAAATAAACTTGTTTCTCCTTCAAGACAACTGCGTCATCGTTGGCTTTGTGACATCTGGCTGAGGTGCTGGGTACTCACCCTATATGCTCCCTAAGACATCTGGAAGCCACCAAGCCAGTCCAACCAGAGCCAGCCGCCGACTGCAAAAATTACTGCTGGAGGTCGGTCTTCTACCAGAAAGGACCAAGAGAATGAACGCTGCAACCAACACCATGTTGCGAGAAACCACGTCGCCAATCGTCCTGCAGCACTCTGGCAACCGCCATCGTTCTGGGGAGCCCGCGCTGAAGACCCCGAAGAATGGTTGGAGAAGCTGGAGCGCGTCCGCATCTTCAACAGATGGGACGATGAAGAAACTTTCCGGCATGTCTTCTTTTGCTTTGAAGATGCAGTTCGAACTTGGTTCGAGAACCATGAGAGCCCTTTGACCGACTGGACTCAATTCAAAAGCGAGTTTTTAAAGACGTTCACTACCATGGTGAGAAAAGAGCGAGCTGCGCTTTTGCTTGAAACTCGAACGCAGCACCCCAACGATCTTCGTTGGGGAGATGAAGCGACTTTTTCGCCTTGCGGACTCCGAAATGACCGAAGAAAAGCTCAGGTGTTTAATGGGAGGAGTGAAGAAATAGCTTTTTCTTGTCTTCTCTGTAACCCTTCGGAGACAGTGGCTGAATTCGCGTCTGAGGCAGCCGCGATAGAGAGTGCGCTGAAGTTTGAAGTTACGCTTGAAGTTCGAACGACCGCCCAGCCAATGCGATGGTTTCGGAGACGATCGGTACCGGGGCCATTACGCGAGACCATCCGTGAAGTGATCAGAGAGGAGCTGCGGAAACGTTTCCTGACGACGCCGGAACCCAAAGTTGCTTGCCTAACTGACGTGATCTGGTAAGAAGTTCAAAACGCTTTGGGAAATTCTGTGCCATCCGAAGTACACTGCGCGCCCCAAGCTATAACGTACTCCGCGGATTTTCTTCGACCCCGCCCTGCTCCAACACGCCGTCAAGAGGCCCCGCCCTACCGCCGCCCACTGTCGCCCGCCCGAGCCCCTGTAGTACGAAACCAGACGCCGAGGAAGACTGACGTTTCGCGAACATCAGATAATCGTCCTCTGTTCTACCACTGCGGAGAGGCCGACCACAGCTACCGTCGCTGCCCATACAAGAGCCTCGGACTTCGTGGTTTCTCCGTCGACGCACCACGCCCCCGACCCGGCCAGCGCCCATCTGAGATTGAAGAATACCTGTCCAACACCAGTCGTGGACCAGCCCGTTTCACCCGTTCGCCATCGCCCTACCCATACCAGTCGCCGGACCACCGCAGCAGTGCTGATCTCGCACGTGGAAGGTCCCCAAGACTACGCGGGGCAAACTAATGGCAGCAACTTCTAGAGGCGAAGTTGCACAACGGCGGAAAAACGAAAACCCTCCAACGACGCAACGATTCGCCGAAGTCTGTGACTCACGATATGCCCTCATCCCGACGACCCAACCTAACCCTGACGTGACTCTCGAACACGGCAATAGCCACAAGGCGCGACGCGTATTCGACATGACCGAGCCTGCCCCTCACTGTAAACGCAAACTAGCCGGCAATGGAGTTTTAATCAAGTAATGTGCCCTGAAAAGTACTCATAACAAAAAATGTACTCCCTAGGCATGATCTAAAAAGTGGACGAACCTCTACGGTAGTACCGCTGCCCATCCGTGTAGCAAAAGAGAGGATTTAGAACGACTTAACACCATTTGTGAGATGGCGTTCGGTTCCTTCTATACTACCACGTCCACAATAAACTCCCCATCTGAGGTAATCATCTCAAGTGGGCGGTCGCCATGTTAGTTTTGTGTTGTTTCCGTGTTTCAGCACTTCAACCGTGGCCTAATGCTAATTAGAACGAGTAAGCCAGACGCGACGGTTGCATGCAGCTACAAAACCGATACCGTACGTATACCCGTATAGATGCTTCAACAAGCGCGATCACAGGCAGACAGCGCGGCCGTGTTGTTACAATCTGTTTATTTTGGCGATAGGTGTTGTCAAACTCTGCTGCTTGCATTGCATTATTTGCATTGTTCATCTGCTTTGCTTGCTTGCGCATACATAGACGATTTAAATTCTCGTGCCAGCGCGCCAACGCACCCGACTGCAGTGACGCAACTTGCCCTGGCGGCACGACTGGCTGCCCGGATGTAAACAACCTCTGTGCTAACAACGCAGCGCGGCCGGTGACTCGGTGCGGCCGGAGCTTCAAGCCTCGCCTTTGGCCGTCGTTTTTTCTTATTTGTGAAGGACTAGTAGTGCCATTTGGTGGAAAGATTTTCATGTGCCCCTGTCACACGAGGAACGGCCGCAAACAGCATTTGGATACGGCGACAGCTGTGGACAGCTCGCTGGTAAGTTGTCTGTCATCAGTCGATGCGTTTGTCAAACGTTTGGATAGGGTTAACAGCGAAGTACCCGGGTACCCGTGCCGCTCACAGCACGTACACGCACGGGCAAAGAAAAAAGCGCACACTCGTATTATTTTACTTGTTTGTGGGTTTTGGGGTATGCATTCGCATTCTTTTGTAGTCCGGTTTGTAACAGGGCATTCGAGATAAAATCGTTTGTCGCGCGCGGTGTCGTTTCAAAGCAACGTGACGGTTACTTCGTGCTGGCGAAAATCAGCACAGTCAGACGGAAGCGGGCAGGAAGGTAGAGAGATCGGGAAAGAGGGCAGTAATATATGAAAGAAAGCGTAATGCAAGACGCGAAATGGAATGAAACCCACCTGCGTTTCTCCGAACTTCAGGACAGATCCGCACACGGGTACGTTGTCACAAACTCGAGCGTACCACGTCGTAAAAGTACCGTATATTTTTTTCGTTTTTCAACGTGACCTGAGCCACTTATCTGCTCATTGCCGCGCGTGCAGACCTGATTGTGTCGCTGTGTTTGAGCGCACAGCCATCCTTTTCCGACGTAAGAACCAGCAAACGCGAGAAATTGTAGTAGCCAGCCACATCAGAAAAGCTGGTTCCGAATGTATCAGTCATACCTCAATCGCCCTGCTTAATCGAGAAGTCGCATATTTAGACGCACATTGAGCGCTATTTCGGTGCCTGTTCTGGGCATGCGTGTGGGCGGTGGGAGGGAGGTCTTAATCTATGTATGATGCGGTTGTCTTTGCTGATTTTTCGTCTTTCGTGTGCCTCAAAGTTCGTTTTGTGGTTTTGTTGTTACGGTTTTTTAGTATTTTCGGCTGAGTGCGCAGAGAACTGTGACGCATTGGGGGCGTGGCAATTGGGCGCTTGGGCTTATTTAAAGCTTTGAATTGTGCAGTAATAAACTAGCTGCGAGCCTGCGCTTGTGCCGTCTTTATGTGTTCTTGTCCTCGTTAATTTGAACGCAGTTTGTTTTTCGAGATGCATCATTACCAACTCGCCCACCTCTCAAACCTTTCACAGATCCTATACTCCGTAAAAATGAGTTGCCTGTCCTTTCAGGTACGGCAAAATCTCACGCAGCGCATCATTCTGCCAGGGGGCCATATCCTAATGTCAATGCACACACTATGAAAGCAGCTTGCACTTAATGCGTCGCATTGTCTGCTGATAAGCATTTTAGCTTCGCCCCTCTCATCATCATGCACTTCGTGGAGATGGCGGGATTTTCTTTCATAGCTTGTTGTCACTGCAGTAATTAATAGCAGAATCAGTCCTACAAATCACAGAAACGGTTCGTTTCACGTTGAAAATACTCACAGTACACACTTTGCACCACACGGAGGAACAATCGGTTGCAGTGATGAGGCATAAGGGTAACTTGTTATTAAAGGGTCATTGAAGGATACCAGCAGGTTGGTTTCAAACGGAAGTCGGACCTCCGCAGAGCCATTTCAGCATTGATTTAGTGCCAACATGCCTTAAGTGCTGAGAAATCGCTGTGCAAATGCTCATCAAACGCAAACACGACTGCAGTCGCTGTTTGAATCAGGATAAACCGGAAGCAAGTGAAGCAGCGGCGATTAATAGCAGTATACAAGCAACTGAATACAACATTACCACGTACCAAGCAGTTCGGTCAATTTCGGTGAAATCGCTCATGCTTCCTCAAACTCCCCTGTCATTTGCCGTTCGAGACCACTAAGCAAAATGTTTCTCCATTGGACCCGTGATCAGTATTTACGCTTCACTGAAGAAAAACATTGGCCTTTTGAGGCCCCGCAAGTGTTGGCGTCGAACGATTTTCTCGTGCATAGCTCGCATGCTCCCTTGGAAAGCGGTACTGCCACCCCAAGTATGGACGAGTAGCACCATCCAGCGGCAGCCAAGAAAGAAGTTGCGCGCGTCAGGCCATTGAGGCCATCCGGTGAAACCGTGTTTGTGCTAGTTTCAATCTTATTTAAAAAAAAAGCCATGTGTAATAGGGGTATAATAGTATTCTCCGTGAGCTAATCTATCAAACTAGAGAGACTTGCATTTTAACTTCACTGTCATTTAAAGTTGCGCTCGAGTATATTGTGCGGAAGTAATATCTTTTTTATTGCTGCAAAAGCCACGATGGTTAGTGTACTGGCACTTGGTTTTATGAAGCCTTCGCATTCCTAATTTAAGTACTGAAATTCGCAGGGAACCTGGCCTAACAATTTTATTACTGTACCGAATTATTAAGTTCATTTAAACATTGTGTCTTTTTTTTTTAATGTTACACCCGCCGCGGTAGCTCAGTGGATAAGGCGTTGCGCTGCTGAGCACGAGGTCGCGGGTTCGATTCCCGGCCGCGGCGGCCGCTTTTTTGATGGGGGCGAAAAGCAAAAACGCCCGTGTGTACGAGATTTCGGCGCACGTTAAAGATCCCCAGGTGGTCTAAATTAATCTGGAGCCCTCCACTACGGCGCGCCTCATCGCCTGCGTTGCGTCGGCGCGTTAAACCCCACAATCAATCAATTTTTGAATGTTACATGTGGGGTATTTTTCTTTACTTTTTTGCTTTTTCCGGCAGATGTTCCTTTGACTCCCTGCCTGCATTCCGCGAACGTGGAAGTTAGCCTCCGCATCGATGGCCCGAGTGTGTTGATTGCATCATCTTTACTGGGACGATTGTGTAGTCTGTTTGCATAGTTCTGGGTTTTCAACGTTCAATATCCCAACAAGGCACACAAAGCTCTAACGTTTGTGGAACATGCCTTTTTTTTGTCTTGCCAGCACCAAACCAAGTGTGAAGTATTTAGAGCTAATTAACGTTTATCGCATCAATATCCCTCACTAATATTTTAGTTGTTTTCAATCCTGTAATCATTGGATAGTAGTCTAAAAGAATAGCGTATTATGTTTCTGACTTTTTCTTTTTTCTTTTTTTACTGAACAGGGGATCTTTGATAGGCCCTTCTGTATGCTGATAATACAGCTATCTTTTAGGGAAGCAATAATATTAAGGAACTAATATAACTTGAAACAATTATCTAAATAATGTTGGCCACTGGTGCCAAATGAATCAACTAAAAATTATCCCAAAAACACGAATTACATGGCTTTTTCTTCTCACTCTAAAGAAGCTGTCGCGATACCACCCATTCTGTTCTATATCCTTGCAATTAACCCCTGAGACTCGGTCACTTTTCTTGGCGAATTTGTGTCTTTATCAAAACGCTCTGGTATTTTCCGCAGCATATTTCTCGTTCTTTATATTACTCATTTATCCATAGCCATCTCATTGCTGTCTGTCTCCTACATAACTTATCTCTTGTGCCTTTACCATCTACAAAATGCTCGTTACCTTTCAATATCAAATCGTTACACAGCTCTCGCTCATTTCACCACCAATTGAAAAACTTTTTTGTTGTTGTAAACCACTGCAACCATTTTTTTCACTTTGTGTACTCAGTACTGATGCGTACTGATAAGTACTCAGGCGTTCTCAAGCCTCTAGTATTCTATAATGATGTCACTTACCATGCCGTTGTGTTTGTGCCTATATGTTTTTCGCATATTTCCAGTTCTGGTAGTAATATTGTTTCTACAGTTTGTTCAACTAGCACACAGCTCGCTCATTTCACCACCAATTGAATTTTTTTGTTCTTGTTGTAAACCACTGCAACCCTTTTTTTTCACTTTGTGTACTTAGTACTGATGCGTACTGATAAGTTCTGATAAGTACTGACGCGTTCTCGATCCGCTAGTATTATATAATGATTTCACTTACCATGCGGTTGTGTTTGCGCCTATCTTTGTTTTTCGCGTATTTCCAGTGGTTGTAGTAATATTACTTCTACGGTTTGTTCAACTAGCATTGTATTGCTGTCTTCCATTCCTAACTGGCGTGTTATTTAGCAATGTACCATTTGTGCTTTCTTATAGGAGGTCGCTCTAAGTTTTTATTTCGGAACCTCCTTGTGTACACCATGTACCAAGTAAACTTTTATGCCAAAGTTGGTTTGAAATATACCTGAAACCGAGAAAAAACCGTGTGAAATCAGTACTCCCGCGGGGAACTAGAAACTCTCCCGTGTGGCCTTGAAAAAACTCCTCTCGGAAGGCCTACTAAACCGCCCCAACTTTCGCAAAACTCCAGTCAAAAGAAATATATGCTTCCCTTGAAACTCCTAAAAACTCCCCTCGCGAGGCCTCCAAAACGTAAAACTCAATACAAAAGAAGTAAACGCTTCCCTTGAACCTCCTAAAAACGCCCCTAAAATAACATAAGTACTTCCCAAGGGAGCCATAATAGGCTCCTATTTAACCGCCTGAAAAGTCCATAAACAGCACTTAAAAACGCCTTGAGGAAGTAAAGAATAATCCATTTTGATCTCATTAAATTCTCCCGAACATTTCTTAACACTCCCTAACTACCTCCTTTCCACCTAAAAACGCACTGTTTTGAGTAGGTACACAAAACCTCCCTGTTCCATGTAGTGAAAAAACTCCTACAAGGAGGATCACCAGTGGACAGGCGAAAAAGAACCTCTAGGGAGTATATGGGAGGAAAAAAAGTTCAGAGTGCTGGCGTGGTCGGTAAGTCTTAGGCGACTTCTTCCCTAATGAATCGACGGACCGGCGGCGACAAGCAAAGATCTGGTATTGATGACGATGGCAGGGATGTACAAGGCAGGAGAGAGATCTGCCGCGCCACCTCTTGACGAAGAAGCTGCTTGATGCGGTTCAGTAGCGAGGGGTTTTCGTCGACTGCCAGCCCACAGAGCGGCTCCTCATGCTCCAGAGGGCGGCGACGAGTGAGGCGACGCTGCCTGCTCAACTCGTCATAACTTTGTAAAAAGCTGATCACGTCTCTGACGCTCTGAGGGTTTTTTGCCAGCAGCATCTGGAACGCGTCCTCGTCTATTCACTTAGGTATGTGTTTGATGGTGTCCTGCTCAGGCATAGAAGGATCCACGCTCCTGCAAAGGGCGACCACATCCTAGATGTAGCTGGTAAAGTTCTCGCCGGCCTGTTCAGCTCGCTCTTTCAAACACTGCTCCGCGCGAAGCTGGCGAACCGCTGGCCGGGCAAATAGCGCCGGAAAGATAGTTTTGAATACGGTCTAGGTTGTGCGATCATCTGGGTGTTTGTGATACCATTTTTCGGCAACTCTCCTCAAAGAGAAACTTACGTTATTTAGCTTCATGGCATCGTCCCAATTATTGTGCGTGCTTACCCTCTGGCAAGCCGAGAGCTAATCTTGAACATCCTTGTCGTCTGCGCCAGTGAACATCGCCGGGTCACGCTCGCGGATCACCCCTGTGCAGATGACCGCTCATGGCGAAGGCGATGTCATGTTTCGGGAGTCGCTAGTCATGGCTGGCTCAGCGGTAGTAGGCAGGGTGCGACTCCGGAGCTCTGGGCTTGCGGGTACACGGGGTGAAGCTAAGGAGCGCGCCGAGGATGGAATCTGCACACTCCACCAAATATGACGAGGTTTATTGCAGGACGGCAGCAAGGCGTTGAAACGCAGAGAGGCTCAGCTGAGTCCGAAGGGGTTTTGCTGAGCGCGCTCAGCTCTCGTCCCAACATACTGGTGATGATGATCTTGAGTCTGGCCATGATGATGATGCAGCTGCCATGAGGTAATACGCTCCACTGGCTGTTCTTTCCACTTCACCGCTGTGTATCTCCGCTCGTAGCGTTACGTCGATGGTGGCTAGTCTTCCTCGTTACAATACATATATGTATATTGTAAGGGCCTTGAAGTAGAGCCGGTACAGGACGTTGATTAGGCGTAGCAGCCCTCGCGGAACACACACTCAGCTGGCAGCGAAGAGGAGGACACGAGCCGCGAGATGGAAGATGATGATGAGGATGACTATCACAGGAAGATGAGGAAGACATATTGCTTTGCAGTGAAAAATGAGAGTTGGTGTGTTTACCCAGCGTCACACAGCACCTGCAGCAGACAGTTTGTTTTCCGCTCGTCCTAAGGCAACCTACTCTCTTTACAGAATTTCCCATCCTGCGACCAGTGCGACTATCGTCTGCGGACATGCCGGGCCAAGCAAGCATGGATCATCGCATATGTATTTCTATTTTCATTTACTTGTGTTCTCAGTTTTATAATTCCGTAATTGCCGTGTAATAAATTGATTTTGTATAGAAAACAAAAATTTCGTGTATTCTTATTGTCATTTCATGTAGCTATTTTATAATATTAGAACCGATGAAACGACGATTTCTAGGGGGAGCATTTTAAACATGTCGGAATAGGTAGTTCATTACGTTATCTCTGATAATATTGATTTATTTTTCGCATGATGCTACGTTATGGATTTGCGTAGACTTTACGCCGAAAGTTTTAGTTTCTTCTAATGAGTACTGTCTTTGGCAGTGTTAAACGCATGAGCCCCGAGCGCCCAATCAAGCAGTATCCTTCTACTGCCGCTACAATTGCCCATATGCACCCTTCCCAGTGCTGTTCTAACGTGAACGGTTACTTCCCGGGCAGGCGAGGTCGAAATCCGCAGCGTAAGCACAAGCTGAGCCGCTGCGCTTAGTTTTTTTAACACTGTCCCGAGCGCCACTACTTTGCATGCCTGGAGTGCCAGCTCCCTTGGGTACCAGTCACAAGCCACTGTGGAATTAAGATACGGTCGGCTGATCCCCGCTAAGCTTGGGGATGCACGTTACGTCGTGTGGCCAAAACGGGCATCCCGAGCGCTCCCTCTGCGAAGCGGGCGATGCATTTGGCATTGAAAAGTATAGGTCTCGATAGTTCTCCAATCGGCGAAAAGCCATCTCTGATGTTGCTGTCTGAAGTCGAAAGTGCCGCGCGGCAAGAACCAAATACAACACACATGAGTTCGTGTGGGCTCTGAACGCGGTTGTCAAGAATAAAAGCTGAGTGCGTTACCACCGGGCTACTGCTGCATGACCGCCACGGTGGCATGAAGATGTAGCAGTGCGAGCCATGCGACAGGTAAAGGTGCCTGCCATGAACAGAACAGGGCACAGCAGCGCAAACTGATTACACGTAAGTGTCGCATTTCTACCATCCTCTATGTGGAAATATTTCGCTCCAGAGGAAACGAACAAACGAAAGCAAAGAGAAAACTCAAGGATTTTGTATCACTGAATGAGCCTGGTCAATATAGTTCGCACCAACCAAGCCGGAAACGAAAGCGAATAAGGAAGCCCATGCACAACACACCAGTAGAGGAGCACTTGGCACTTGAAAACACGTATAAGGCGGCCTAAATTAACAGGGAATATTTGCAGACCAGCGCGTTCAATTTCTCCCCAAACGCTAAACGAAACAGCAAACGTAGTAGTCGTCTTTGCAATTTTCCTTGTCCGTCAACATGCATGCTACCGACGTGGTAGCCAATGTAGAAAAATAAATACCAAAATAGTAAACCTTTTCCCCTGAATATCGAAGCTGTCGGAAGTAGGAAGTGCAGAGCAGTGATCGCCATAATGAGCTGCACCGCCCTTACTCCCTGACTGCTACCACCCCATGCTATTCAAACTTCCCGCCTTCGCAGCACTCGTGCGCTCCCTGCCTGAAACTGCGCCAGCGGGAGTTCTGTTCTCTTTGTGCTCGCTTTAATTTCGTATGCTGGAGTTGTATTGCGTAATTTCGAACGCTTAATTTTTTCTAGTGTGGCTGGACGCTCTCTGG
The DNA here is from genome assembly GCF_048455015.1 of Haemaphysalis longicornis. Taxonomy (NCBI): domain Eukaryota; kingdom Metazoa; phylum Arthropoda; class Arachnida; order Ixodida; family Ixodidae; genus Haemaphysalis; species Haemaphysalis longicornis. Next base: position 147,520,594 of record NW_027526407.1, read on the forward strand.
TCTATTTCAAATGGGTCATTTTTTTTCTTGCAGGGCCGCTTTTTTCGCTTAGTAAGAACCAACCCAACGATCGTTCCTAAGTCAATGAACGCGGGCGTTGCCGGTTAATTACGTATGTTTTACCTCAAATGCACCTATGAGGTTCTTTACGCTTGACAACGGGAATATGTAGGACAAGCGCCAGCGGGTCACGAGTTTCGAAGGCTTATGACTGTATAAACTGCTTCTCTTGGCTTTTGAAGCCTCTGGGGTACGCCGCGACCGACAGCGCAACACCGGAACTCTCTGTTGCTCTACTTGGGTCCAGCGGGCGAGCTACGACAAGGCGAGCCCCTAAAGTGCTCTGGACTTAAAACTCATGTGGGACTGCGTAATTTTGAACCCGGGCGGCAAGATCTTGAGGCAAGTGCAGTAACCCCAGCGTTAACCCCGCCCGAGCAGAAAAGAATGACAAAATGTGGTTGATCCCTCTTCCATAGGAACTGATAAAAACACAAAAGCGAAATCTGCCATCACATGAGCAGTTGAATGTTTATTGTGCATTGTTATGAACTTGCACATCGCTTTTTTTGTTCGTCTGTAAGGCGCCGTTATACGCATTATTGTAAGACACTGGATTGCACGCGACACAGCATTGGGTGAATCCTACTGAAACCAGAAGCGCTCGCAAACCGTCCTTGCAAACGAAACCTAAGGGGTTGTCAGCGAATCATTTGGTGAACACACGGTCCGCTGCAACGAAAGGAGCAGTGCACCGGGCAAACAGCGTGACATTCGCAAGTCGGCGTCGATCTTACTACGTGGTCGTTGTCTTACAGGCTTCTCCGCAGGTTACGCTGCACGTCCCCCGCACACGTAGGTGTTGGCATCGAGACGCCAACTGTCGGCGCTCAATAGTGTCATAATGCACTATTTCGCTTCGCCTCTCCCAGACAGCACCACCATCTGAAGGATTCGACAAGGCGGGCGCTTGTCGTCTTGTGTACGCGTCTATTCATAGCGCACTCGGGAGCGCGTTTCGTACGTTGTGTTGCGCCACAGCAGTCTGGGGTTCAAATCCCGGCGCAGCCCCGTCAATCGTAATTTTTCTGGCGATGTCATTTCCGTGACAGATATGACGTCAGCAAGGTGTGTGTGGGCCCCGGCATCAAAACGCTTTCGTGTTAAAAATGAGCCTGCTACGTATCCGTGAAAGGTTCACGTGACGGCACGCGAAAAGCGCAAGCGCAGCACAGCAGCGACTGTTTGTAGCGTGCAGCATGAATCGGGGTCACTCTGCGTGTCGGATTCATTCGCGCCAAAGCAGGAAGAAACAAAAGGGAAAAAAAGGCGCGAGCGCGCAGTGATGTTCCGTACTGGGGAGAAATATTCACGCTCCTAGGTGCACAAATTATATATTTTCAGCAATTTGTCGCGCTGTTTTCTCCAGGATTTCACCGCATCATATTTTCCAGCTGATAGCCTTTTTATGAATTCATTTCCCGTCAAACCTAGAAACTTCCAGATTCGGCATCTGGCAGCCTCGTGTGACATCACCGTTATCTACCCATCCAACTTTGAAAGCACGACCACTTCATCCGCGCTTCGGGCCACGGAACTGCTGCTGCTTCAGTGCGCCCACAAGCGATGTATTTCCAGGTTAGTTATTACAAGTGTCCTTGTTACCGTAGTGATAATGTTTACCTTGTGGCAGCGTCGTGGCCTACTCTTTCTTCTGACTGTTTTTACCATTTGAAGCGTGCTAGTGATGTCGCGTTGTACCGCTGCGGTATCCTTCTACTTAGCGGCGATATGAAGAGAACCGGGGACCTATGACCAAGGCCCAAGAAGACAAGTTGTATTTCGTGTCTGATGTAGTTACATGACTCGAATCAAAGCATACAGCCCCCCTTAAATATCTTAATAAAATCTTTCAGAGATTTTGCAGAGAATCACTTGCAGAAAATCACTATGAAGAATGGCAAATAATAAATGAGCAAAACGAATTCTCGCGCTCGATTCAAGAACTGGATAAGAAGCGTCTCCCCACTAAACTCACAACTATGAAGAAAACCTTTCTTTTATGCAGTGTAAAACTGACGACTTTGAGAACCGGCCACGCCGCTCTAACGTGTTATTCTTCTTCATCAAGGACACTGACATACCTGAATCATGCGATGTGTCTCAACAACTCGTTAAAAATGTCTGTGCGGACAAACTGGAGGTCACCGTAACTCGCGTTGCCAGAGCCCACAGGTTGGACAAGTTTTCGGCGGACAAAAAGCGCCCGATTATACCAAAATGTTTCATCGAGACAGACGTGGAAACTGTTTTAGGCCGTCGTATAAAGTAAATTGCACAACTTCTGGGATCTGTCGTCACTATTCTGTAACCGTTCGTGAGGTGCCCGGTAAACTTCTTCAATTTTCAAAAACCGTTAAAAAGCAGGGCGACGGTGTTCGGCTTGTTTTCACCAAACTCTTGTTTAACTATGACCCCTATGTTTGGGGTGCTGGTAAAGGCCAGATGGTTCGTTTAAACAAAAACAAAAGGCATGAACAGTGTTGCCATCGCTGGGCATCAGACATCCGCTAAAAAGCAATGAGAAATCCGCCAGATTCCGCTAGATTCTAAAACATATCCGCTAAATTTCCCACTAGGGCCTATATTATTTAAAAGAACAGTGCAATTTTGTATGATAAACACCTTTATCATTCTTAAAAGCTTCCCAAAACTACGAGAGCTGAAATATTATATAAAAAAGTCTTCCAAGGAGTCTAACAGAACACTCCCGGTTTCAGTGCTGGGGTGGTCGTCATTGGTCAACCTCGTCACAGAAGAGGCTAAAAGTTATAAATGTTCCCAGTGATGAAAAAAAAAAAGAACTCACAGGTCAACGAAAAACACATCGAGGTCTTCGTCACCGCTGTCGTCGTCTGACACCATCTCCACAGGACCGCTGGTACTTGTTAAGGGACCAGAAAGGTGACTTGGTTGCACATACGTTGCAGATGTCCCGATTGCACTAACAACTGCTGTGGAAAGTTCGCAATCAAAACAACTTTTCTGGTGTCACTTCAGTCCTGCTCTTACGACAAGGATGGCGTTTGTTGTTTCAGGCTTCGGCTTGTTCCTCATCTTGGATTTTACTATGTTAAGCTGACTAAACCTCATCTGTACTTCGGCATTTGAATACGGCAGCACGAGCATCGACATGGCGAATCCGGCCAGCTCAGCGAACGGGTTTTCGCCGCAGGCGTCCTTATAGGAGTGAACTTCACACCAGAACCACTGCGTGAACGATATTTGCTTCCAGTCCAGGAAGATGATTTTGCTCCACTGGTTTCGAATTTTTTCGATTCTCTTAGAGCCGTTTTGAAACCTCACGGATTTGTTTGTCTGAGATAGGAGAAGCAGAGGACACAAAAATGGTTTCTTGCAGGGCGATTTTGAATCGGTGCACTGCGTGAGGTATCCACCAGAAATCCGCTATGTATGAAAATTGCCCGTCAAAAAATCCACTAGCCGCTAGACTAATTTTTTGCCCGTCAGAATAAAAGGAAATCCGCCAGATTTAGCGGAAAATCGGCTAAATTGGCATCACTGGGCATGATGAAGTTAACTCGGAAGCATCTCCACCCATGAGGGAATGACGTGACCATTTCTAGAGTTATATTCCAACCCGTTCACAGGAGTTACCAACAAAAAATCCCCTGTCTTTTAGTACCGGTGTTTGTTTTCTGAACACTAATATTTGGAGTGTCATAAAAAAATGTCGCCCATTCTTCTGTTCTTGATTTGTGGTTCGCAGCGACAGACTAAACCGTAGGGGAGGGGGTGTTCTTATAGTTGTCAAAAGAAAATTCTTTGCCGGTTCTATCATATTCAATTCTTTTCTTGAATGTGTTTTTGTTTCCTTAAAATGTGACGCGTTTCAATGTCAAAATTGCAGTTTTTACTGCCCTCCCGATGTGTCACCCTTATTCACAGCTCAATTTTGTAAAATCATCGATGGATGAAGCTACCATGAGTTTTCCAACTGCAGTTTTATTATTTTTGGCGAATTTAACTTCCTCAGCGTGGACTGGGATGCTATCCGTAGCATCCCATGAAAAGAAGGCAAACTCTTTTCTTCACACCTGGCTTGACCTATGATTAAATCAACTAATTAACTCCCCAACTCGTCGTTCAGCGGCGTCTGCAAACATCCTTGACCTGATACTTAAGAATCATACTGACCTTTGTTCCAATATTACTATCTTAGGGCCTCTCGGATCATGCCATTTTACCTTGTAGCAATACTCGTCCCCTGAATTACAGAAAAGCCACTAGTAAAAAACTTAGGGGATCCGCCAGAACTGATTTTGATGCCATGAACACGCAACTGTCTCGTTTCTCCGAACAGTTCCTGAATACTTACCATTCAGGCTCCACTGCGATTGAGTCTCGCATTCCGGTCTTAACCATAAAAAAATTCCCTCGCACTTCCCCGAGGGGGAGAGCGTGTGTGTGCGAATGCACGGTTGTTGATTGCGCGATTACGGTGGATATCGGGATCTTGGAGTGGAGAGGAGGCGCCCAACACCCGCAGTCATTGAGCGGAGAGAGGAGGAGGAGAGTAGCGCCCGCCGTTACGGCGAGGACTACACGAGCGCCCTCACGCGTCGGAATGCGGAGCGCCCGCTACGCGAGCGAGAGCTCTCCCGCCCGAAGTGGAGAGGAGGCGCCCAACACTTGCAGTCACTGAGAGAGGGGAGGAGGAGAGTAGCGCGCGCCCATCTCCCCCCGTTGCTAGGGAAGACGAGGAGCGCGCGCACCCGCAGCTGTTGCTATGCGGACGACGGCGGCGGACGATTCAGGCTCGCTTAAGAAGTGCATTCGCACTTAAAACAGTTGTGCAGTGCCTTGGTTCCCCCGCGCACTTCGCCGCTTGAACAATAAGAAAAAGCGCCTTTACAGGCAAGCAGGTAAAAACAGAGGCTGTTTCTTGGGTGTGCTCTGAAGAGTGTGACAAGCAGTACTAATCCCTTCTTAAATCTACTCGTCACAATTTTTACATTCACCACATAACATCTACGATAAGCAAGAACCCTCGGAAATTCCGGTGTGTAATCAATCCCAAAAGATATAGTGACATAACTATTATGGATCATAACAGCCGAAATGATGCGGAATCTGAATGCGCGCAGATACTAAACTACTCATTTGCGTCAGTTTTTACTTGCGACGAAGTATCTTCATTAACGATCACAATTGGTTTCACTGAGGGCATGATGCCTAAAATCGTCATTACTGAGGGAGAATCTTATCTTTACTCAATAAACTGAAACTTTCATCGACATGTCATCGTATGGGCATTAACAATACAGTTCTAAAAAATATTTTCTGAAATTTTGCTCCAGTACTAGCAGCACTTTTCACTCAGTCCTTGTCTGAGGGTTCAGTCCAGCATTACTGGCGTACAGGGAAAATTGCACCCTTCTTCAAATCCGGTGATCGTTCGTCATCACTAAACTATCGACCTAGCTTTCTGACTAGCCCCATTTGTAAAATTATCAAGCATATCACACATTCACAAGTTATTAGGTGCCTAGAAGATCATAACACAATTTTTAAGTTCCAAAACCACTTCCGTGAAGGTTACTGGTGCAAAATCCAATTGCCGGGTTAACTAACAATTGATATACTTCAGTAGACTGTGGATTGCAAGTCGATGCAGCCTTCGATCGCTTCCCTCACCATAGAACACTCCTCAAGCTATCTAAATTTAACCTACATCCTAGCGTTCTGTCTTGGATAAAAGATTTCCTTACTTTTAGACTTCAGTTTACATTTGTCAAAAATCACGCGTCTGCTTTCGCAAAACTAACATCAGGGGTCCGTCAAAGTAGCGTATCAGGCACAGTACTTTTTCTAGTCTACATTAACAGCTTCCCTCGTGTGTATCATCCCGTGTTCGGCTACTTTCTGATGACCTCGTAACTTACCATACCGTTTCTTCTGATACCGACCAGTCCAGTCTCCAATCTGACCTTGATACTTTATTAACTCTTGGTGCTTAAGATGGTTCATGCCCCTTAATTTATCCAAAACAAAGAAAATATTGTTTTCAGGTGGAACCCCCGATTTTGCAACTTCTTATGCTATAAATTTTAATGCAATAGATGTAACGAACACGTAGAAATATCTTGGTCTTCATTTAAGAAACGATTTCGCATGGCACCGCCATATTAACGTCATCCTTGCCTCATCAAACCGCTCTTAAGGACTACTCAGGCGTAATCTAAAACAAGCCCCATCTCATGTCAAAACACTTGCATACGTCACCCTTGTTCGCCCAAAAAAATATATGCCTCTGTGCATACTGGGATCGTCATCAAGCATACCTGACAAAGAACCTCGAATCAATATTGAACCGCGCTGTTCGCTTCATCTTTTCTGATTATTCTACATTTTCAAGCGTCACAGCATTAAACAAGTGTGCTGAACTGGATAAGTTATGCGTTCGTCGAGCATATGCTCGCCTCCCCCTTTTTTATAAAATCTAATTCCACCGAAGTACTCACAGCCATTTCTTTCAGCATCCATAGCCATTTTCCACGCAGGGATCATTCCAACAAAGTTAAGCGCCCGCTGTGTCACTTGTACTCAAATGCATACTCATTCCTGCCCCGCACCATATTTCTGTTCTTTTCTATCTTCCTTCTTTTTTATTGAACCGAAGGTTTCTGGTTTCGTTCTTGTGTATCTTTGTTTGCTTTTTTTATTTTGGTAATGCTGCTGTCAACATCTGTATTTTCAGTGAGTTTATGCCCACCCCCTTCCCTATATGTAATACCCCCCATTGTAGGCCTTTAGGGGTTCTGTGAAATAAAAATCAATATTCGGTTTTTGGCTGAGACAGCGCCGCCTATGTCTACTTTACGTAGCCTTTCGGACGCAGACACCGCTCAGTACGGAGCACTGTTAACATCTCGAAGGCATTCGGTTTGGTCGTGAAAGAAAGCACTCTAGAGAAACTGACTTTCCGTGGATCAATGCGGAAAATTCATGAAAAATTCATCAGAGCTGATACACTCGACTTTCGAGTGAGTTATCATCGGCTTTAATGTTACTGTGTTCAGAATTCTGTGAACAGGCATGGGCATTTTGTCTGAGTGTTATTCGATAATGAAACCAACTCCCGTGCGTACGTTATATTAGCCGGAAATAAAACCAGGCAGGCCATGAATTTTTCGATCCCTCTGAGAGAAGCCTGTATTTCATTAAAGCACTTTTTTATGTTGCAAAAGTCCTCGGCAGATATCCAAGACACATATGCTAGCGACAACGGGCACTCCATGTCCCGATTCGTTCGGCCGGTAAACATACGAAGCGAGTGTATTTGCGAGATAAGCGTTGCCTCACTGAGAGATACTTTCTTTATACTGAGCGGGCACAACCTAAAGCTGTGCGTTTGATATGCAGAAAGTATGGAAGTTTTCAGTTTGCATCAAGAGAGAAAGCTCTTCGAGCTACCCGCTCGAACCGGGATGGATGAGTCGGCCGTTCCAGGCGGAGCTTCGAGGTTGAATTATATATTTATGGTAAACTCTCGACTCAGCTCTACGCGATACCATTTCGTGACCGCCACGGTAACGAATTGTCTTACACGCCCCATTAGTATGAAATGTTTTTGTCGCACTTTTCGGTGGTAATGTATTTTTCTTCGTTAGACGACTGCAGATGACCAGGTAAGAAGGTTTGAAGGCATTTTCTTTGATTTGGATCCTTAACAACGGATATTTTAAGAACTAAATAACACAGTTCTTATAGGGTATATATAGTTCTTACAGTTCTTCTAGGGTATCTATGTTAGGTACTTGCAAAGCACCACGTTTGAGATCATTCTTGTCGAAAGCATCACAAAACCACCTTCCATTACGTAATGTTCAAATTTTAAATGTACAAATTTCTCCACAAGAGTGAGTATATTCGGTTGAATAAGCCGGGGAGCATTCACGGCTTGAGCACACCCCACTACGTAACTCGCACACCATGCCAGGACTGCACTCTGATATGCGCCTTCCTGGCTGATATTAGGCTTTGAGAGTGAACATAGAGTGTTTAAAAGCAGCGCTTAAGAAAACCCAAGTTACAAATACGGCATTCCAAGTGCGTACTTCCTTACAGTAATTTAACTTCCTGTGGTATCTAGTTGAATAAAGTGCTGCCGAATTTTATTTGAGTGGAAGCTTTTCTGTAGAATATTCTTGATAGTTCAGGCATTTTCAGTAATGCGACATTGTGTACTTCACTCCAAACCAACAGCGGCAGACAGCAGATCTTTTGTTACACGTTCAGATGCTCGAAAGGATCTTCGGTAACTTTGTTGTTACGAGAAAAAATAGAGTGGAGCATAACAAACTTAGGCGTAGCAAGTCAAGGGGAATTTCGGCTAATGTTTGTTCCAAGGATTCCTTCTGGCAATTTGCAGGAACAAAATAACAGTTAAGTGTTTGGTACCTTTTACTCTGCTTTTTTGAATATTCGGCGTTGTGGGCCGCATATGCGTTTAGGGATGCGCGTACACAGTGCAGTAAAATGGGCACTTTTTGCGTTAACAGTATGCCACGGGGTTTGTTCTATACAACATGATTATTATCGCGATGAATCTATATTCCGGTGGCTTATTTCGTTCATGTGCGAAAATGATGACATTATTTTTTTGAGTTGTGGGAAAGAAGTTTACATCGGTGATTCCTTTGTTATGCGGAACCTTAAGCTCAAAAACACAATGTGGTCTCTCCGAGGAGATGTGTCTTTATACAAATTCCTCCTGGGAAATATAGCTGACAATAGGCGAACCATAACCGTCATTCCAAGGCTGTCAAAAAATGACACGGAATGCTTGACTTTCGTCAAGCTTGCCACGCGAACCCTCTTTTTAGTCGACGTGGTTATTCTTAACAATGCCGACAACATTCCCTTTGCCCAAAACGAATCTGGAATGTTCCGCGGAAGAAGGCTTGTGTGCATTGAGAGGTTTAGGAATTCCGGGCAAAAAGCTCAACGCCAAAGCCCTGTTGCGTCTTACGAAACAGTCAAACTTTCGGCCAGATGCCTCTCTCTCAACCACGATTGTCCCAGAAAAAAGAAACAACGTATTTCTGGCTCACAAGTACTTTTCGGGTGTATACATAGGGGATCTCAAAGTGGCGACACTTCGTCAATGTGCGAAAACATCGAGTTTCGCCTGATTTTCGAAGGACTTCAAGCTCGAAATGCAACACCGAGGCTTTCTATATACGCTACTGGGGCACTCCTTCTTCGTGACCTATACCGCGGTAGCATCGACGTCATTCTACCATCGACTGTATTGAACAAATTGACCCTGGCGAATTACCGCTTCCCTGGCATTGTAGAGTACAGGCACGACACGTTTTACGCCAGCAAAGGAAAGCACTTCACATCGTTGACCAAAGTAGTGCTTCAATCTGAGAAAATTGCTCTCTTCGCACTTCTTTCTTTAGCAGCATCATGGATAACATTAGGTTTAAGCCACTGCATGCACGCTAGAATGACCTTAAACATGTCTGCCATTCTTGACTCCGGTGGATTTCTTATCGCGTCGTTTTTGTCAACGTCAGCACCCATTCCTCGTGCACAGGCAAATGCCAGTCGCAGTCATTCACTTGTGCTAACTGCTTGGATGATAGCTATTTTCCCCCTGTCGTTTTATTTTCGCGGCGAACTAACATCTCGTCTAAGCATCAGAATCGCACCAAACCCAATCGATAGTCTTGAGGAGCTTGACGCCGCATTGGACAAGGGGCAACTGACGCCCTGCTTTGTAAATGGCAGTGCCTTTTATGTGTATTTTCAACGAGACGATGGACGCAGCGATGCAAGTCTATACGCCAAAATTAGAGCAGCATCCAAAAAACACTCCAACGAACCAGCATGCCTTGTCTCAAGCCCTAGCGAGTGTATTAGGTCGTGCGCTTTAAAAGATAATCATGCCTGTTTTATGCACTCAGAGAAAGATTGTGGTCCGCACCAGCTGGGGCCTGATGTTGTGATGTCTCGGGAGCCGTTGCAGCTTGCCCTAATTTCAACAGCTGTAAGGAAAGACTTTGCGATGAGTGAAGCGTATGGAAACCTCCTGAGCACAATATTCGAAGGAGCGCTCAATCCTCGAGGTTTTAACAACAATTGGAGCTGCCATAGAGACATTTCGGCCTTGCACATTATCCTCGACCAGGGCGAAATGAAGGAATTTGTGGAACTGGTTCAACTGTCAGTATTTTTCACCTGTTTTGCGGGCCTGCAGGTGTTGTCGATTGCCGTGTTTTTCTGTGAGCTTGCCTATAGCTGGTGGCAGAATCCACGCGTCTGATGGCTAAAATACACGACTCACCTTTTGTAACATTGAGCGTAACTTTTTATCAATGCGTTTGATGAAAAAGTGAGTGTGCTCAATTTTACCTCTTAGCTTTTGGTTTTCGCCTCTACGGAATACATGATACGTGCTGGTGGAAAAGCTGTTGTACTTTTTACCGGCTACACTAACGTTGCTGAGTTTTCAGAAGTTAGTTAAATATTTTTTTGGTTTTCCTAATTGTTGTTTATCTATAGCAATACAGAGATATAAACCAAGAATAATTATTCAAGAATAATGCTGAAAGAGTGAGCAGAATATTGCCGCTAGTGTTACATACCTGTAACCACGACTATGATAGCTTTCTGTGTAATACTAAAGACGAAATGAACTGCATGTTAACAGCTTCGGTGTCATACGAAAACGATTGGTAAGATTGGCGGGGGTATATAAAAAAAATCAAGATTGTTGCGGCGCTTGCCATGTTTATTCAGAGTTGATGACTTCGCGCCAGTTCTGTGAATGAAAGACGAGACCTAATTGCAGACGGCTCGAAAGGAGGCTGACATTTTGCTGGCATGGCCCTTGCGTATGTGCTGGTGCAACACTGAGGACATCAGATTAGTAATAGGCTGGCGATGTTTATCGCAGGGCTTACGCCGCTGACGATGATGGCAATACATTGCATTTTACTGTAGGGAAAAGCGCGTGTTTTCTCAGAAAAAAGTTCGGAAAAAGTAACGCCACTACAGCTAGTGTGCTTTAAATAATGACAGGAAATCGCTCACAAGGAATTCAAGCCAAGTAAGCAATGTCTAGTGTTTTACCAGACTGATGTTCTGAGCCTAAAGCACTCCACTTGGATTCCAAAAAACCGAAGGGTAAAACACCATCGAATTGTTGTGCAGTGTACACAGGGGAGCTTATAGTCAGATGCAAATAAAAGCAGCCGTTGTGGTATGTGTGGAAAGAAACAGACGAGGAGGCATTCAAGAGAATATTAGGACAGTCCCAAGAGAGGGGCGCAGCAGGGGTGCGTATTAGTTAAGTAGCGTGGCCGAATAATGAAAACGTGGCATTTCTTCGGAGTGAGTGGAAGCGTGGTCATACTGAAACAACTGGAGTTTTATGTCACTTGGTCATGCACAAGCTTCTTTTAGGAAGCCTGCACAATAACATGCAGGGTGTAGCACGTGTACGCAAAAAAAATTACGAATGGTTGGTCATGGCGGTCATGCCACAAAATCGCTAAGTGTTGTTGAAAAAACCTAAAATTTTTTGGATCATTGTTTTCTTTGGATAAAATACTGACAACAAAATCAACCAGTGTAGTTGAATATAAACCTAAAAATTGTTGGATCACCGTTTTCTTTGATATGAGACTGCAAACACAACACGTTGCTCGGTTGCTTTATCGAAAATAGCTCAAATCCCCGGAAGACGGTGATGTGTAGGATGTTGTGGCTGCAGAAATGACCTCCCTGCTTTCGTTGCGCCACCACAGGACGAATGATTCTAGAATAATATATAGTGTGTTCAGCAGCAGCCTAGCATTGCTGCTGTGATGGCCAACAAAGGTGAAGTTCTAAATCGCATGCGCCGACCAGAATCGATGGAGTATCGTACACTACAGCGATGAAGAAATTTCGTCATGACGACGGATAGTTGGTCACTCCTCTTGAAGTACCCACAATGTGAGATTGTTGCTGACATCACGTTGCTGCTTGGGAGGATGCTGCAGGCATTCCGGAAAACTCCGAGAAAGTGTAAGAGCCAGGATGCATTTCGTGAACAATGCTGACGTTGAAGAGAAGAGGCCGCTTTTTGCACTGTGCTGCTCTTGACTAAGCGGTACTTCGGTCACCGAAACCATGGAGTGAACTCCGCCGTCTCATGAGAAATATGCTAAGTACGCGCATTTTAACGGAATGTTTGTAGACAAAATTGCGTATTAACCACCTCTTTAGGGAAGCTCGGACAATAGGGAACTAGTGAGTCTCTTTCTATGTGTATGGTGAGTAAAGTAACACTAATTTCTGCAGTGAATGTGTGGCCTTTTGTAGTGAGCGTTCTGTCAGTGTTGGTATTCGCCGCACCTGCTGTACCATTGTGAACCACTCGGCTATGCTGTGGCACTTCGAGTGCTGACAGCCAATGTTTTGCTATGAAGACCATGTCACCACAATAGCTCTCAATAACTCTCAACCACCATAGCACCACAATAACAATGAAAGGCTGGGCAGGGGTGTTTGTAAAATGGACGGTTTTTATTGAAATTGGGAGGGCCGATACCTTGGCACCGTGTTATTGTAACACCAGAAGAGCAATATATTGTGACGTGGCAACGAAGGAGATGTATTCAGATAGTGTAATTACAAAAATAGACGGGATAGCGAAGGCAGACAAGGCAGCCGCGATGTCCCAGGAACTGAACGCGCACCAACATCAGCGAGCGTCGTCTTCTTCTCATCCCAGAGGGCGCATACCCTCAGAGCGGGGTTGGACACTGGTTCCGTTTATAGTAAGGAGCCAAGGAACGGAGCCCGTGACATGACCCCCGGCGGTAGAAGCAACGTCCCGGTGCTCAAGACGGTAGAAGGTTTGGGCTGAACTTAATCACGGACGAAGTAGGGCTTCAGGCGGGACACATGCACAATTTCAGACGCTGGGTGCACAGTTGACGGCGGGGGCGTGACTGGAATGATTTCGTACGTCACAGGAGTAACCAAGCGAATGACGCGGTAGGGGCCCGTGAAGCGGGACAGTAGTTTTTCAGATAGCCCAACATGACGTGAAGGCGTCCAAAGGAGGACCAGGGAGTCAGGTGGGAAGCACACGTCACGGTGTGTCTCGTCGTAGCGGCGCTTCTGACTTGCCTGTGACGCTTTAATCTTGGCGCGGGCGATCTGGCGGGCCACATCAGCCTGGGCAATGAGATCACGTGCATACTCAGTTCGTGGCGTGGTCGAGTCAGGCAACATGGTGTCCAATGGCAGGGCAGGGTCGCGGCCGTAAAGGAGGAAGAAAGGAGAGAAGCCGGCAGTGTCGAGGCGTGACGAATTGTAGGCGAAAGTAACGTAAGGGAGAGGAACGTCCCAGTCACGGTGGTCAGTGGACACGTACATAGCGAGCATATCCGTGAGCGTCTTGTTAAATCGTTCAGCGAGCCCATTGGTCTGCTGATGATAGGCCGTGGTGAGGTTGTGCTTAATGCGGCAGGACCGAAGAAGGTCATCGACGACCTGAGATAGGAAGCACCGGCCACGGTCCGTGATCAGCTGGCGAGGAGCACCGTGTTGCAGAATGACGGCGTGTAGTAGAAAATCGGCGACGTCCGTGGCACAGCTGGTACGAATGGCACGTGTGATGGCGTAACGCGTGGTGTAATCGGTGGCAACGGCAATCCACCTGTTACCAGAGCGGGATAAGGGGAAAGGACCGAGAAGGTCCAATCCAACCTGGCAAAATGGTTCAGGAGGAACATCAATTGGTTGAAGAGTGCCTGCTGGAAGTGACCGAGGCGTCTTGCGGCGTTGGCAAACATCACAAGCCGTGACGTACCTTCGCACGGACCGGTAAAGGCCGGGCCAGTAAAAGCGTCGCCGCACCCGGTCGTACGTCCGAGTGACGCCCAGATGGCCAGCAGTCGGCACGTCGTGAAGCTGGTGGAGTATGTCGGGACGGAGATGCTGAGGTACTGCGAGAAGGGCGTCAGGGCCATCCGCTGGGAAGTTGCGGCGAAACAGGACGCCATTACGCAGTGTAAAGGCGTGCAGAGATGGGTCGGACGGCTCTGAGCTAAGACAGTCTATAACCTGCCGAAGCGATGGGTCGCGTCGTTGGTGGGCGGCTATGTCGTGCAAGTCGGAGAGGGCAAATACGCAGGGGTCATCATCGTTCCACGTTTGATCAGGCGGATCAACAGGATGACGAGACAGGCAGTCGGCGTCCTGGTGCATGCGACCAGACCTGTAGACCACCGAATAGTCATACTCCTGGAGTCTTAACGCCCAGCAGCCGAGTCGTCCGGACGGATCTTTGAGCGAAGAAAGCCAACATAGGGCATGATGGTCGGTAATGACCGCGAAAGATTTGCCGTACAAATATGGGCGAAACTTTCTGACTGCCCAGACGAGTGCGAGGCATTCACGTTCCGTAATGGAATAGTTACGTTCAGCGGGGGACAGAAGTCGGCTGGCGTAGGCTATCACCCGGTCGTGACCAGTCTGTTTCTGAACCAATACTGCCCCTATCCCGTGGCCACTCGCGTCCGTGCGTACTTCTGTGGGAGCCAACGGATCAAAATGGGCTAAAACTGGGCAACGAGTCAGGCGGTCAACGAGAGTGGCAAACGCTGCGCTTTGCGCGGTGCCCCAGGAGAATGAGGTATCGGCCTTAAGGAGATCCGTCAATGGCCGGGCGATCTCAGCAAAATTCTCGATAAAGCGACGAAAGTAGGAGCATAGTCCTACAAAGCTGCGAACATCCTTTGCCGAACGCGGGATGGGAAATTCTTAGACGGCGCGTACCTTATCGGGATCAGGTCGGACACCAGCAGCATCGACTGCGTGGCCGAGGATCTTGAGTTGCCGGCCACCGAAACGGCATTTCGATTAATTGAGCTGGAGACCGGCGCGACGGAAAACCTCTAGGATGTCTGCAAGACGATGGAGATGAGTTTCAAATGTTGGGGAAAAGCGATGACGTCGTCCAAGTAGCAGATGCAGGTCAACCACTTGAAGCCACGTAAGAGGAAGTTGATCAGTCTTTCGAAGGTAGCCGGCGCGTTGCACAGACCAAAGGGCATTACCTTGAATTGGTACAACCCGCTGGGCGTCACAAATGCGGTCTTTTCGCGGTCCTGGGCATCAACACCAATTTGCCAATACCCAGACCGAAGGTAAATCGAAGAAAAGTACGATGCACCATGGAGGCAATCAATGGCATCATCAATCCGAGGAAGCGGATAAACGTCCTTTTTGGTGACTTTGTTCAAGTGCTGGTAATCAATGCAGAAGCGCCAGGACCCATCCTTCTTTTTCACTAAGACGACTGGTGACGCCCATGGACTGGAAGATGGCTCAATTACATTCTTTTTCATCATCTTATCGACTTCATCTTGAATGATTTTGCGTTCGCCGTGAGAGACCCGATATGGTCGCCGATGAATGGCGGTCGCATCTGCGGTGTTGATACGGTGGGTTATCGTCGATGTCTGTCCCAAAGGGCGATCGTCCAAATCAAAAATGTCTCAGTACGATGAAAGCAGGCGATGTAACTCGCGAGCTTGCGACGAAGGAAGGTCCGACGCTATCATTTTTGCGATGTCACCAGAGGTAGAGCAACGATCCTTGGAATCATTCGGCGCAACCATGAAGGCGTCAGTCGACACGGCAGAAATTTGGCATTCCTCCAGAGGAAAAAGCGTGGCCAGCGACATCCGCTCGGGGAGAACTTGGGGCAAAGAACCAAAATTAAGGAAAGGCAGGCTGATTTGGTTGTTGGCGAGGGTGACGACAGTGTAAGGAAGAGCCACGTGGTGTCGGAGGAGGACGTCGCTTATAGGGGACACGACGTAGTCGCCGTCCGGAAGTGGCGGGCATGGTGACAAAGGGACGTAGGACATTGTGTCAGGAAGCAAGCGGACATGTCCTGTGGAGCAGAGGCGGTTGGGGAGCTTAGTGTCGGTGACAGGACCGGTCGGCACGTCCAGACGAAGAATACCCGTGGCACAGTCAATAAGCGCGGCGTTGTCGGTTAGAAAGTCAAGGCCGAGAATGATTTCATGGGGGCATGCGTCGAATACGGTGAACACTACAGGAATGTGATGGTCACCAACACCAACCCGAGCGGTGCACAGTCCTTCGACGGTGGGCGTACGGCCGTCGGCCACTCTGACAACAGTAGATGGGGCAGGCGTCAGGACCTTACGAAGGCGGCGGCGAAGGTTGGAGCTCATTACGGAGATACTGGCACCGGTGTCTATTAGAGCGCTCACACGAACACCATCAACATCAACGTCAAGCAAATTGCGTCTCGTCGTCTTTGTAAACAGAGGATTTTCAGGCCGGGTCGGACATGCAGCATCACCTCCGGGAGCTGCATTGGCTAGGTTCCCGGAGAGGTGCGTGCGTAAGAAGTCGGCGGCGAAGGGCGGCGAGGCTGCGGCGAACGAGATTGGCGACGTTGTGGGGACGGGGAGCGGCCAAGGCGGTTGCTGGGGGAGCTGCCGGGAACATACTGGGGTTGAGTACCAGGGGGGTAGTGGATAGTCCGATCGTCCGAAGAGTAGGTGGTGGGCGAAAACCGGGAGCGTGCAGGGGACGTCCAACGTTGTCGGCAATAACGGGCGACGTGACTAACGCGAGAGCACTCGAAGCAGATAGGCCGGTCGTCAGGAGTTCTCCATTCTGCAGGGTTCCGGCGGCGGTAACGAGGTGGTGCGTCATAACGCCGTTGGAAGCTATTGCTGGCAAATGAAGGAGGAAGGTTCTGGCGGACGTCCGGACAAGCCATAGCGCACACAGGATGGATACCGAGGTTGGCTACTTCCTCACGGACAACGGCCTGTATAAGTGATATAGTGGGCAGGGTATGGTCGTGCCCATGGCGGTGTACAGGAGCCGGGGCCATGGCCTCGATTTCGCGGCGCACGATCTTGGTCAAAGTGTCCGAATGTGGCATCGGACCTGGTGCTGTCGGTAAACTGGGAGGCGCTGTCAGATCCGCACACGATGAGGTTGCTGCGGTGTGAGGCAGCCGGGTGAACTGCTGCGCTATGCGGCGGCATTTTGCCTGCTCAAATCGGCGACATTCCTTCAGTACAGAGTCAATTGTGGCACACTCTTTACACATGAGCAGATTGAAGGAATCATCTGCTATGCCTTTAAGGACATGCCCAATCTCATCGGACTCCGGCATCTTGGGATCCACCTTGGCGCAAAGAGCCAACACGTCCTGGATGTAGGCGACATAGGACTCCGTACAGGACTGCGTGCGTGAAGAAAGATCGTTCTTTGCGGCTAGCTGACGTGCAGCGCAGTCACTGAACGAATCCAGGAACTCCTTTTTGAAGGCGTCCCAGCTTGTGAGCCTCGCTTCGTTGTTTAGGAACCAAGTTCCAGCCGTCTTCTTAAGATGGTAGGCAACATTCGCCAGCATGATTGTGTCGTCCCACCGGTTGTGAACACTGACGCGTTCATACATGCGGAGCCATTCATCCGCGTCGACGTTATCAGTCCCAGTAAAATCACCGGGATCATGGGGGTGAGACACGATGACTATTGGCGGAGTAGATACAGGCTCACCGGGGGGCGGCATCATGCAGCTGTGCGCGTGACGCCCGCTTCGAAGCTCCGTATTTTCTCAAAGTAGCCCGGCGAGCGGTACGGAGACGACAAGTAGCACCTCCACCACAAGATGTGACGTGGCAACGAAGCAGATGTATTCAGATAGTGTAATTACAAAAATAGACGGGATAGCGAAGGCAGACAAGGCAGCCGCGATGTCCCAGGAACTGAACGCGCACCAACATCAGCGAGCGTCGTCTTCTTCTCATCCCAAAGGGCGCATACCCTCAGAGCGGGGTTGGACACTGGTTCCGTTTATAGTAAGGAGCCAAGGAACGGAGCCCGTGACAATATAATGCAAGTTGTCCACGTAACGTTAATTGTGATGCGTCCCTCATAACCAGCTGCACTTACAAGGACCTGCGCACGTCAGAGTTATCACGTCGGGTTACCTGCATTCATGAATTGTTTACCCGGTGTGTGAAGATTGATCTGCTTTGGAACGAGGAGTGTTGTATTTTTCAAGAAAAATGAGTAAGAGTACAATGCGGATGTGCCGTGGTTGTATTGGCCGGTTATGAATGACGATGTCGGAAAGAAATTTTCGATTTCCTTGAACGCTTTGTAACTGAATTGATGAAAACGCTTTTTGAACTATTTTGCCAATAAAACTAATAACGGAATATCAACGGCGATAATTGCGCGCCTTAAACACAGTCAAAAGTTCTTACTGCCGTTAGGCAGTTGTAACATTGTCTAGGGCATAAATGCACAAGAAAGATTTATGCCTAATGTGCATAAAAGCCGAAGCACACATTAATTTCTGTGCATAGAGGAGAACTTGATGTGTTGTTGAATTTTGTTGGCTTGTTCAGCATTCTTTGTTTTACATGTGTATTAGGATACATTTTTTTTAATGGGACTGCATAACCTGCATTGTTATAAAGTTGTTACGCAGTCGAAGGTGACGTTTCCGGAAAATTTTGGTTTCCGCATGCTTAGACCTTTTGCAGTCTGCCCTACACCTTCGCGAATGCACGAGCCCCTAAGTGAGGTGAAGGTGAGTTCAAAGCACTGTTAAAGAAATGCGATAAGTTTCCGCCTTTCTAAGTTCGCGAAGTGCGATATTCGACCTAATTAGTGCTCTAAAAATTGCAGCCTTCCCCAATTCTCCGGACATTCAACCGCATTTGTGACCCTCAACCAGAGGGTCACCACAATAACAAGACATTTTCAGACAAACAATTCGTGGCAAAGTATTTTGAGTTTTAAATTCTTTATGTGTTTAACAGTAACAATGGCTCTTGAAATACAAGAACTCACTCAGGAAGTTGACAGCCATTGCTGTAGGTATTTTCGTAACTTTCGTCTACCACAGCGACGATATTTCACAAGGTTTTACGCATTTACAGAAACTACTTACGCAGGACAGCGGCGCGGGTAGACGTTACTTTCGACACTCCAGCCCATTGACCAACGTTGACACTAAAAAAAATCGCAGCAGGTGGGTTTCACTACAACCCAGAAAAATGACCAACCAGCGTGAACAAACGTACCAATGTTGTGAATGACAAATGCCAGCATGCGATTAGATTAAAAAAATCGATTATGTGCTGCGAAAATGGCATATTTGAGTGATTTCACGCTATCGTCCTAACGGCGCGCTCGCCGCCTTCATTGCCCTAATTTGCGTACTTACTCTGGCTGTGTAATCATTCTCAGGCGTTGTGGTCAAGCCAGCCTTATTTTTTAGAGTAATCTTTATCCAAACATCTCTTTCACCTACCAATCATGAGTTAAGCTGCAGAGAAACACACTCTCATCCATGATTTTCTGCCGGAACGAAATTTTTACTGTAATTATATTATGTGTGCTTTCATTGTCTGTACTGAGCAGTCCTTTAGTTTACGTATATGCTCCAGGTACATTTGATTAGCAGCTAATTCAGTTGGATTAGTAGCGACCGCCTGTTATAGCTGTGTTGTGTCTCCACCAATCGATATTCCATGGCTTTGTTGACATTTTCATTTCTGTATTTATTTGCATTCCTTGACAACTGTGATGTACATGCGAAATAAAAATTGCATTTTTTTGCTGTGATAACACAATGTACTTTAGAGCTGTGCATACCGTGCATCAGAATAACGACTGTTCTGAGAGCATTCCGTGCAAGCCCAGAAATGCGTAAGCTCATAATTAGAACCTTCTAGAACGAATATGCTACAAATCTACATCGACAATTTTTTTTTATCTGTATGAATTTATAGATAGAAAAAAAATCATCTCTGCTCAGAGAATCAACGCTAAGCCCGTGGCCATTGTTATTTATATAATTGTGTGGTACATGTTCAGTGTAGTGTACGGCCTAAAACCAATTTACAGCCGCATAGATCTGATTTGAAACATGTTCTTTGACGATTCGGAATAAGCAATGAAAAGTGTAATCAAGGTTGACACCGATGTGCTAGGACAGTTCAATTCAAAAGTTGGAGAAAAGAGGGCAGGGGAACACGCTTTGGCAAACTTCAGAAAGTGCACTCGAAACAGCTGAGGAAATCTACTGATTCGATTTGCGGAAACTACCAAATTTAAGCTACTGAATGCATTTGTGCTTGAAACATAAGCCAGGTTTAACAGTTGTATACCTAGTTATCACGAGTAAATGGTCTGAGCACATAAAGAGTACGCAGGGTCTTTTATATTAGGTCACAGCTGCCACACTTGCTTCCTCACGGTGGCACGCAATGCATGGGGAGACAAAGCAACCTAGCGCCGTCGAAGAATCCGTTACATACTTCCATTGTCAAGTGGCACACAGCGCAAGGTCAACTGCGACCCCTCTCTGCAGCGGATCATGTTGCGTGACGTCACAACTACCACATTCGTGCTCCGGCGGCTCCAGGTAATCACTACGAATGACTTTGCGATACATGGTATACCAGCTGTTTTTGCAGATTTTTTGTTAAAGAAACCTTGACTTTACTCTGAGACAAACGCCATGCAGTGTTTAGGACTTTAAGGCGCTAGTCAAGTAATTCCGGACCGGTGTGGCAAACTTAGGTTGATCAAAGTGATGAATAGACCAAACTATTCAAACGGACAAAATAAACTGGAGATTTGCAAAATTGGAGTTGCAGGAGCTTCTAACAACGTGTCACCAAAACTTCGCGGTGAAGCCAAAAAGCAAGCAACGGTAGACATACTGAACGACAAGCCCTCTGATATTTTCTGATCTTTTTAAATCTCCTTAAAATAAATGTTCTTTTACTATAGTATAACTACATAACTTTATTAAGTTGATAAATCTTAACATACTATAATGTAAAAAATAAATATGCGTGGAGAAGCACGGCTCTAACGGTTCAAGTCAAAAACCCGTACATCAACGGTCTCTTTGGTGGTGTGCACATGTCGTCTCCGAGCGGTAATGGTCGCTTCGTGCTCTTGCGTGCGCCAAAGGTTTTGTTCCTCGCGCGGCGTCGTCCTGGTCTTAATACTGCAGTCGGCACTGGCATCTTGCTCCATTTTCGCCACCGTGCCTTTTGAAAAACCTTGACGCCGCCAACGCATGTTTCGCTACCAGGACACGACACTGCCACCAGCCGACCCACCACCCCGCGAAGAGAGGGTCCTTCATTTCTGAATAAATTGGTGAACCGCACCCGGTATCCAAAGTTGGTGGTGTAGGGCAAAGGGCGAGAGGTCGGAGGTTGTTGTGGGTGGATTACGGGAGTCGCGTCGGTGACCACATCTTCCTTCCCGCTGATATGCAGTGTGCCCTTGGTAAACTGTGTGTTAAGAGACAGGTGTGTACACGAAGAGACTGTGTGTTAAGAGACTGCTGGACAGGTGGGAGTTTAAGG
Source organism: Haemaphysalis longicornis (assembly GCF_048455015.1). NCBI lineage: Eukaryota > Metazoa > Arthropoda > Arachnida > Ixodida > Ixodidae > Haemaphysalis > Haemaphysalis longicornis. Next base: position 147,542,085 of record NW_027526407.1, read on the forward strand.
TGGCGTTGAGAGAATTCCTACAGGGTAGGTTTCTGTTCGCTGTAGATCCCAGAGTGGGGTTCCTCAACGAAGTCACCAGAGGGCTCAACTACCTTGCAAATTATTACGATCTCTCTGTATCAGGCGGGTCAGGTCGTTTTCGCAAGGGCTGTTGCATCGGTCGAGCTGCCCGACGACGAGGGCGTCTTTGGGCTGGAGAGTTCCGAAGAAAAGAACGCCGACGGCCAGCAGTTTGCGTCCATGTGCATGTGGGAGGCGCCAACAATGGTGCTGGAGGTGTCAGCTATCTGCCTTGGGATAATACAGCAGGGTGGCGTTGAAGAGTGCAGCTTAACTGTCTTCAAACGCCTGTGCTGAAGCCTGTCTCTAGGTGATAGATTAGTTGTCTCGTTGGCCAGCCAACGTGTTATGGATAATTTTTAAAGGCCACAATGTGGTCAGGGAAAGGTCTAGTCTCTTCCGCAGAGACTTTGTGGCAGAGGTTCGTGACGATGGGGTCCCCCAGCGTGCCCTTCCGGGTGTCCTTGAGTAAGCCATGGTCATCGACAGCCAGAGAACGTTGGCAAAGGTGGTGACGGTGGCCCTCATTGTTGGGATAGAAGACCAGAGTTTCGTCAACAGCAATGAAGCAGAAACTCGGCCAGGGACAACGTCATCCAAGAAGCGTTTGAAAGTTTCTCCCACGCTTGGGCGTGTTACAGTAGGTGTTGAAGCCACAGAATTCGGAGTACGGGGTCCTAGGCCAGAAGGTTGCCCTCGATGTTATGCATACTGCACAAAAACTGTGGTGGCAGGTCTTGCGGTCACCGAGCTCTTCGTCTTAAGTTGTCGACGCACTCTCTGGTCTTCGAGATGTCTTCCCAAACGGCACGCTGGTAGTGTGAACCCCACCTTGCGTAAGTCTGGCCAGAATGGTGGAATTTTGATGGCGGCGCGATAGATGCCACGCCCGGGTTAGCACTTTTTGCAGTAGTAGAAGCGCCTGCGTTGACAGCGACCGCTTCGGCGGTGCCTTAACTGGCGTGGTCTGAGCAGGGCCGTACAGAACCGTCGCGTGAGTATAGATCGCCATGAATGCACTGCTGCTGTTCCTGAAGTAGCGGCTCTAGGTTCGGAATCACCTGTTGCCGCTCCTGCAGCTGTGTAGAAATTTTAGCCCTTAATGACGACGAGCGGGGAAAGCTTACAGATCGGTCATCACGCTGCCATATGTTTTTTCCTGGTCACCGGATAAGAAGAAGGACGTCCTTAATGCTTCCAGACGCCGAGCGATGCAGAAACAGGCGCTTTCGGCGGTATGTGTACGGTCGCCTTCGAAGTGCAATCGGACAGATCAAGACAAACAAAAGAGAACGTTGTAGCGCGTGGGGACAGAGCTGACGCATTTAGAGATGGTTGCGGCGACGCTGCCTACACGGAGCAGATGGCACAGGAGCAGTGAAGCGGAAGACAATTTATAACAGTAGGCGGTGTGGTGGAAAGAAAAAAACATGCAAAAGCAGGAAAATTTGGGAGAGCGGTGAAACTTTAGAACACGGGAGCAGGAGATAGAATACGGATAAAAAAATCGATAGCTCATCTGAGGGGCAGAACAAATAATTTCTACAACACTGGCAAGCCGTTCATTGACAACCGACGGCCGGAAACAAAGGCAGCGCCTCCAATAATCATAATCGCCATCTTGTTGGCCTGTTGATGTGGGAGCAACAGCTCCTTGGACGCTGCCTCCTTTGGCGCACCTGTTGTCCGCTGTACCGAATGTAAGGTACACGAATTCGCCCATTTATCAACATCGACAAGCACACAGCGCCAGAGCGCATCACTACCCAAGGGTTTCCAAAGTTTCCTGCATCGAGGAAACCGACTCCATAATAGCCGCACAAGAAACAGCCATCTCCCTGGCCGTAGCTCGCCTCACAAGCCATCAGAAACTACGCAATAGGCCGAATACATCCCGTGAGGCAGCGCGTCCTTCAGAAACATAATAACAAGGAACGACATTCCCGCCGTCAAACCCATCTCGATGCCGGCAAATTTTAAATGCCAAGAGAACTAGCTCGCCCGCGACCAGATTTGCGAACAGATGCACCAAACCTGCTTCTCGGGTGGAGTATGGGTCTCTGAACAAATGCACTAAACAAGGGTGATACTGAAGCACTACTGAAACACCAGACGCACCGACTCCCACCCACACCACTCGGCGACGCGATACCAAGCAACCATGCTTAGACTGATACAGTCCAACACTCTACCAAACGCCGTACTATACAGCCCTTTCTGTAACGACCGCGGAGGCTGGGCCACCATAACTCAGATGTGACAATGTTCTCAGACACATACTGCCAACTTGATTAAAAATTCAGAACACTAAGAGGCTGGAGTTGTAAGCCCCAACCCCCATTTTCCAGAACAGAAAGGTGCGTCGCTCGGGACCGATTGGGAGGGGGGTGGGGGTCCATTCTGCGATGGAAAATTCCGCTCAGGAACTCCTGTGCTATGGAGCGCCGCTGGCTGCCGCTGCTTACAAAAGGAGCAGCTTGGGTTGCTGGCCTTGTCAACCACGGCACTGGCGGCCGCTGCTTCCCAGTTGGTTTTAAAAATTTTGTTTCTTAATATATTTCTTGGTTATTGCCGTAGATAGTTCTATTTCTTCTTTTCAGAACATAAATATTTATAAAGCTCATTAGGTACTGTAAGGTTTTATTTAAAAACTTTTAGGTGGCTCTGGCAGCAACAGGAGTCCTCTGGGGAGCACCTGGCTTCCGTACAAGTTTTTCACCGTCATCGCTAAAGGGACCCGCGCCTCTATTGCATCCCCTCCGCACGATACACCTCCATCTTCTACCCCCGCTTAACCACTAAACCAGTCCTGATGGAGCTCGATGCAAAGACAGAAGAAGCAAAACCATGGCTCCACCCCATGGCGCAGAACAACGCCTGAAAAAGCAAACCTTAACGTGGCTCGAAAGAAGAAGCTGGCATCAGGGAACCCGATTCCTCGATCGTCTATACTCAAAATGTTCGGACAACATTGTTTTCTCTCTCTGTTTCTTACTTTCTTAATGCCGCATTCCGATTGATTACTGCCGCATCCCGATTGATGCTCCAAACTATATGCTCCATAATTTTTGTATTCTCACAGTCATATTTCTCATGAAGCACCGCTCGGAATCCTGTTATGTCAACATGTCCAGAGCATCATCAGTGAACCTCCCATCTGGTCGTTTCCTTCTTCTCTGAGGAGATGGTGAAAAGGGTTTCTTTTAGGGTTTAAATGTACTAGAGCAAAGATAATTGAACAAATTCTAAAGTGTATGCATGATTGACTATTGTAGAGGGACCTTGAAAACAATATTGCAATTACGCGTATATTCCTGGCTGCCCTTCATCTGGCCTGTAAAAAAATAATTGTAAAACGAGGCAAACATTCTGGCTGATCTATTTACCAGCATTTGACCGTCAAATGGGCGGGTGGTCGTCAATAGGGAACGACGGAGTTTCTGATCATTTTGAAGCCAACTGTCATGGTCGAATACAAATGAGTTATAAAAATGATGGCGTGACATCTTTTCAATGTACAGTCCAGGGTCATTTTGACGCGTCCTTGTTATTATGATATACTAATTATGACCCATCAATATGACGGCCTTACTGTTTCAAAGCAAACCGTCGCTTAGACGTGATCTGTAAATAAATTGTGGTCGTTGGCTGAAATGCTGAATAATGCACAAAAACTGAGGAGTTGGTGATAAGAGATACCACAACAATTACTTCTGTGCTTGCATATTTATTCCAGCAGAATGCAGCATAGCACTGATGAATGCAGGAATGAACAGCGGACTTGTGGCTTTCTTGTTGATTTCCGCGAAAGCCATGAGTCATAGTTTCTTAAAAATAGAACAATTTGTACGGCGTTTGGGTGAAAAAAGATAGCACTGGAAAGATACGAGTGCACGCTGTCGGTGATTATATACAGCTCTGAATCTTGGCAACTTACTAAACAACAAGAAAGCAAAGTTAGGTCGGCTGAACGTGCCATGTCAGGAATATCGTTAGGAATGGCACTCAGGGACAAGAAGGCCGCTACATGGATCAGAGAACAAACTAGACTTGACGATGTAAATAAAGAAAAATAAACATAATTGGGCTAACCATGTAGGGAGACAAACCAAGAACCGTTGGACAATTAGGGTAACAGGACCCAAGATGTGGGTCCTGAAGAAGGGGAAGGCCAACAACACGGTGGAGTGATTAAATGCGGACCTTCGGCGGTAAACTGCGGGCTCTGTGGCGCAGGATAGGAGCGGTTGGAGGTCAATGGGAGAAGCCTTCATCCTACAGTGGATATCAGCAGCCTGATGATGATGATATCTGACAAGTGTCTGACAAGTGTCTGATGTCTGACAAGGTTCTACGAGTTTGGAACCGTTCTGCCTATATAACCTTTTGATGTAGTATCTTCTTATCTCTTGTTCGGAAGGCTGAATCAAGGGACAAGGACATCAGAGAATACGTTGCGAGATAAACTTTTGAGGAATGTTAAGCGACGTCTTGTGGCGCGCTACCACAGGCACCCGATGACATGGCGAGCAGATGATGCCTGCCACTTTCGTCAGATGAGCAGTATGATTGTATCCGACGAATAAACGGCACGTCGGTGTCGGGTACTGACGGCATACCTACGGCGCTTTACAAGGCCTTTTATTCCGTTGTTGTTGGTGCACGTCTTGCCATGGAGAACAGCTTTCTTTTTCATGGAGAGCGGCCGGAATCTTTTCGGGTAGGTCGCGTCGTCCTGACAGCGAAGCCGGGGGAGCCCTTCATACCGAGGTGCTTGCCGACCAATCAGAATCCTCAACACCGCTTATAAGATTGTAGCGCCCACTTTAGCCCGCCGAATGAGCCACGTATGAACGCCAAACGTGCTGCATGTCAGGGCGGTCATTGTTTTCATTCTTAGCGCTGACCCGTGCCCTATATTTGCGTTGAGAACCCGCATTGTCGGTTGTTTCATATCGGTCGATCAGGCGAAAGCCTTCGATAGCATGGGGAACGGGCACATGAAACTGTGTCTTAGATCTCAATGGTTTCCACTCAGGGTATTTAGCTTGTCGTACGCTAGCTAACTCGCCTGTCAAGTGACAGCCGATGCTTCACATGCACCGCAAAGGGACATCTCGTACGGAGTTGCCGAAGGAAGGTCCAATGTCAATCATGTAAGCACCGACATGCCACCACGATGTGCACCTATCGCAGCGCTAAGAGTTGTTCGTCGGAATTGACTAGAAAAACGCGACAGGCAGCGATGCACATCGCATCACGCAAATCAGGCATCCCGCGACTCGTCAGCGCCGTCCTACTACAGGCGTTTAGGACATGTTTGATGACTTCGTCCCATTGCTGCTACGTACGTGGCGTTTATGACAACGGAAGCCAACGCACTTCCATTAGACAAGATGTTGCCTCTAAGCTAAAGTTGGCTGCGATTGGCGAGATGTATATGGTCATCAGTGCTTTCGGACGATTTGGATGCCTATTCAGAAGTGCAAAGTCGTCGCAATCACAATTCGGAATCAGCATGACAGCGTGTCTGTAGACATAGAAGCAATCGTCGTTCCTTTTATATGTGAAGAGATGGCTGAAGCACTGAAGGACAACGCGCGTCTTCAAGGCCTGATCGCCAAAGAAAAACAACAAGCTGACGTCATCGCCTTTCGAGGCGTAGAGCAGGAAGAAGGAGTCAGCCAAATTGTTGGATCAGACCAGATCTGAAAGCTAATGCCGAAATCGAGCGAAGTGCAGTGGGAAAAGTAGAATCCATCACTAATGGCCATCAAGACGAGTATGGGATGGAACCTACAAGGACTGTTGTCCATGGAAGAGAGTGAAAGCCGCAAAGGCAGCGGCCTCGTCTCTGTACTCCACACGGACACGCACAAAAAAGAAGACCTCACTTTATAGCTTCAGTGGTTTTGGGTTACTTGACGCCATCGGCATCATGAACTGTACGAGCTCTCTTCACGATGAAGAGTTCTTGTGCAAATTCAACGAATCAATTGAGTATCGTAATGGGAGCTATGAAGTCGCGCTCCCTTGGAACTCCACACAAGTCACCAAGGCCGACAATCGCAAGGTTGCCCTCTCGAGACTACATTGATTAGTTCGACGTCTTTCTTCAAACGAAGAAGCGATGAGGGCATACGACAAGGCTATCATCAATATCAGAAGGATGACCACGCGGAAAAGGTTGTGAGAGGTGCGCGTTTTCTAGAGCATGTATAGTATATGCCGCACCGTGAGGTCATCCGCGAAGCGTGGACAATCACTCGCCTTCGTGTCGTTTTTGACGCGTCCTCACATGCTGCTGGAGTCTCTTCCTTGAACAGCCACCTCGAAAAACGACCGAATCTCAACACGGACCTTCTGAGAATGTTGATCAAGTTTTGACTGTTCGTGATTGGGATCACAGTCGACGTCCAAAAGGCCTTTTTACAGATTGGCATCCGAGAAGAAGATAGAGATGAGTTACGTTTCTAGTGGTTCGACGAGGTACCATCTGCTACGAAGCCTTTACCAAGAATTGAAGAGATGCGAATGACTCGAGTCCCTTTTGGGGGCACGCCTAGTCTTTTTCTGCTGTCGGCAACCTTGCAATACCACTTCAGTCATGTCGACAGCAGGTACCGAGATACGGCGGCAAGGCTGCAGAGAAGCTTTTACCTAGACGATCTAGTTTTTGGAGCTACTAACTCGCATAAAGCTATGAAGCTGTGTAAAGAGACTAACGAAATAATGGGTAAGGCTATGAAGATGCAGAAAAGGACAACAAACTGCCACCTGCTACGAGAAAGTTTTGCCAGGATGACGGAAACTCTGCGACGGCAAGAACTTCCACAACAAAAATTTTTTATTAAGCTGGAACTCGATTGACGATACTATTAGTATAAATCTTGAGTCGGTTGAGGAAGCCCTTAACGCAACAACGACAAAGCGAAACGTACTGCAAGCCGCATCCCGTATTTTTGACCCGCTCGGATTGTTATGCCCATTCACCATCAGAGCAAAGATTTTGTTCTAGAAGATGTGGATACGAGGGCTAGATTGGCGGCAGAACCAACCATGCGGGATATCGGACGAATGAAAGAAATGGTGTGAGAAACTACCAGACGTTAAGGCTTTTTGTGTTCCACGACAGCAGCTTGCCAAAATCAGCCTGGGTGATAGCTTAACCCTTCACGTGTTCACCGACGCGAGCCCTTGTGCATACGGAGCAGTGGCATATTTGAGAGCCTAAAACAGCTCAGGCACCGTTCGTGTTCAGCAACTCATCTCTAAAGCCCATGTTGCTCCACTCAAACATGTCACGCTACCTCGTCTCAAAATTATAGCCACTCTCCTCGGAGCATGGCTTACTAGACTGCGGCTGGAAACATTACCGTTTAGTGAAGTCGATTATTGCATTTGGTCGGACTTGCGAATTTGCCTCAGTGGGTGCGATCTGCAGCAACTAAATGGAAACAATTTGTTCGCAATCGCGTCGTTGAAATACAAGTGCTAACGAATCCGCAGTCTTGGGCAGTAACTAGTTACTAGTAACGCGTTACCGATAACTAGTTACTTTTTTTCAGTAACTTGTAACTGTAACTAGTTACTTGTAAGTTAGAGGAACTTGTAACTGTAACACTGTTACTTTTTTGTAGAGTAACTGTAACGAGAAATATCGTTACAGTTACTTTCTTTTTGTCAAAAAAGTTATCCAACAGCCACACTCATTAACGACAATGTGAAGTTTGCGCGTTTCACTTTTTCGGCCTTTCTTCCGCCGAACATTCGTCTACTTCATCTATGCCAGCTCACTCCCTTCGCATGGGTGAAAAACATCTGGACTAGAAATGTTCAGGCGTGCACGTGTGCGTGGTGTCTCACGCGGTCTACTAAGGGCTCGAAGTTTCTAAGTCTAAGCTGCAGTATTTTCCTCAGCAGCGTGACATCGCTCTCACCCAGGCAATTAATAACGCTGCGACACGCGTCTAAGCGCACGTGGATGCATGTTGACGCGCCAGAGCCTATAGGCCGACGCGCGGCTGCACCATTTTTGCCACATCTGGGGCGCAGTAAAAGTGTTCGACACAAAGGTGAACAGGAAAACAAACACCCAAAAACGCCGCACAACACACTGAAACCTGAACGCACTGACCGCACAAAGCACTGAAACCGTCACTTTCGCGGAAGCCAGGAAAACTCCGGTCAGGCGTCGCTTTCTCATTAGCGACGTGCAGCCCCGTTTGTGGGGTCATAAAACGCCTCGGGGAGTCTCTCGGCGGCCTCGTGCTCGTCCAGCCCTGTGCGCACTGTAGAGTGTTCGATTCACAAGTCGCCATTGCTTGCGACCATTGTGCTCTTTAGAGACGCCTGGCCGTATTTGGGACCACGCGTTTGGGACCCCTCTTCTAGAGGCTTCATTGAGCTGTCAACAGTACTCGAACGAGGTTGAGGAAGTAATAAATTTCACGCCCCTCCACACATACGACGTTCCCAACGATGGTGGCCCCCGAGTGCCCTCACATCAGCCAGCATCTTGGCCGGCAGAAGACTGACCACACTGCCACTGCACGAAGAAATGTTCTTGGAAAGCCTCGCGACTTCGTTTCGAGGGCTGTGGCCGAAACGAAAACAGTAGCTACATCTGATTCTGAATGTTGCATGCACGGAATACTTGGGCGAGCTTCGTTCGGCCTACGCCTCAAAGCAAACGAAGGGAGGGGTTCCTGGGATCGGCGACGTAATTGCTGTGAAGGCTGGGATTGTGAGAGCAGTGGTTCTCGGTCGAGACGGCGAAATCCGCCTTTGTAAGGACTGGGGGAGCTGGGTGAGGGGGAATCAGTAAAGCGTTCATTTCAGTTTCTATTCCCTTTGGAAATATCTTGTCTCATTCCGGGGATGGGGGTGGCTGGGGGTTGGGGCTGGAGAACGACTCCGAGGGCCTACGGACAAACGTCGCTTCGGCAATGTCTCAGATTGGTCTCCGTCTCCGACCAGAAGCACTAAATAAAAAGTTGACGAAGCGCATTTTTTGAGTATCTTTTAAAAACACCTCGACAACCGATGTACTCCCACGTCCGTTTGGCCCATTCCTCCAAAGGCTTCCGTCGATCCGCCACCTTCGCCCCCTTTTTATACTCTCTCAATACGCGGGGCGGACAAGCGACGGCATTGTATAGGCGAAAATAAATTAAGTTGACATTAAAAGATTGTTTCGGCTGTGTTGTCGTCCAGCTTGGTATAGTATAGATTAGCCCTCTCTGATTCCAATTTTGAAAAACAACTAATTCTGTGCTACAATGATGTTTGCAAAGAAATTTCTTACAGCGAGAGTGCAGCAACAAAAAAAATAAAGTTCCTTGTGATAGATAACAAAACTTCCGTAATAAAAAAAATGAGGTGTACACAACGATTGTTTGTTTGGGCATGAGAGTGCATCATTTTAGGTACCCCTCGAGTAGGCTTTACTACGTGTAATTTTTACCTGCATGCCGTCGTACGTTTCTATTAAATAAGCCAAATATTTTCAGTAACGGAAAAGTAACGACGTTACTTTTTTGCAGTAACTGTAACTGTAACTAGTTACTTTTGGAAAATTTGTAACTGTAACAGTAACAGAGTTACTTTTTTTGGTTAGGTAACTGTAACTGTAACACTGTTACTTTTTTTTGGTAACGTGCCCATGACTGCGAATCCGGCCCACTGGAAACACTGTTCGGGGAAAACAAACCCGGCTGACCTAGTGACAAGAAAAATTTCTGCCAACAACTTGACAGTCAGCCGTATTTGGTGGCATGGCCTAGACTGTCTGTCTTCCCCGCAAGAAGCACGGTCAAAAGAAAATGACTCCTCGGAGGACCGAACAGAAATAACGGGCGTTTTTCCTGAAGCGAGAAACCGAGATGAGGTAGCTGTTTCGGCGTGTCAGAGTGCACCACAGCAGGAGCCTCTTTTCGACCTCAATAAGCAATGCCACTGGACACGAATGGTGAGGATTACCGCCTGGATCAGATGATTCGTACACAATTGCCGCGACCAGGCCAACCTGTCAGACAGAAAGAGCTCTCACTGTTGAAGAGATGAAAGAGAGCGAAAATACGTGGTTTAGGATTCCTCAAAGTGCAGTATTTGGCAACGAGCTTGCTGTGTTGTCCGCTGGCAAGCCCATCGAGAAGACATCTGCCGTTCGCTACCTCCATCCTTTTGTGGACAACAATGGTGTACTGCGCGCATCAGAACCCGCCTAGATAATGCCGTGACATCTAAAGAAGTTAGATGCCCGAATACTGCTACCAGGAAATCACCGTGCCGATTTCCTGATTACCTGATTGTTGATAACGCGCATAGGCGACTTCTTCCCAGTCGAGTCAGTGACTGTATCGCTGAAGAACGCGAGAGGTTCTGGGTGGTTTGAAGACGACAATGCGTCAAAAAAGTTCTCGGACGCTGCAAAGTGTGTGCTTGTTTCAAACAGCAACCTACTACAGCTCCGGTCGCACCGCTGCCGAGTGACCGAGTAAACACAGCCCACTCATTTCAAGTCATCGGTGTTGACTCTGCAGGTCCAGCATTTGTCCAAGGACGCAGCAGAGTGGACGCGTTGATTGTCCTGCTTACGTGTGCGGTAGTGCGGGCGGTACAATTAGAGCTTTGCAGTGACGTGACTGTGGGCGCATTTTTTATGTCTTTCCGGAGATTGGTTTCACGGCGTGGTCTACCATGTGTCATTCATTCTGATAACGCCATGACCTTTCGCGCAGCCAGTCAGGATCTGAAGGCGATATGCGGAGTGTTGCGCGATGTTCAGGTGCGAAACCTCTGTACCACAAACCACATTACGTCTAAGTTCATAGCTGAGCGTGCACCATGGTGTGGTGGATTTTGGGAACGCCTGATTCGCCCAGTTAAGAACTGTTTCAGAAAAACCTTAGGAAAGCACAGCTTCAGCTTTGAGCAGCTCACTACCATCTTATCTGAAGTAAAAGCGGTGGTAAATTCCAGATATTTAACGTAATTTCGTCTGATCCTGCGAACAAGGAAGCGCTTACACCTTCACATTTTTTTATGCGGTAGGCGAATCGTCGCGCTTTCTCAGACGAACGACTCTCCTACGTTTGTTAGCTGCAGCAAAACTTTCAGGTTGTGAAAGCTCAAGCAGCGAAATGTCAATGGCTTTTGGAAACGTTGGCAGAAAGATTATCTACTGGCTTTAAGAAGTGCTCACAGCCGAACGGTACAGCTGCTAGCAGTGTCAAGGTAGGTGATGTAATTGTTGTCAGAGAGAACAAAACCCCGGTGATGTTCTGGAAACTGGGCAAAGTCTACGAAGTGTACCTAGGAAAGGACGGTCACGTTAGAGCGTGCAATGTGCAGCTAGCAGGTGGTCGGGAATTGACCTGACCAGTGCAACTATTGTGCCCTTTGGAACTGTGTGAATGAACATTTGGTGGGCGTGGAGGATGTTGCCGATTTCAAATTTACCGCCAACATGAACAGTCATGATGATGAGAGAGACTCCGAAAACGAAGCGGCTCGTTCACGCACCTGGTGATCCGTGCTGGCACGTTCCCTCGTATTGGAATAAAAAGGCTCTGGCTTGACTGTACCCGGCTTAGCGTCACTACCGAAGAAAAATGAAAAACTCGGGAATCTAGGCGTGTCTAACACTTTCGAAGAAATTTGTGAAGCTACCCTTGTTTCACAAAAGGAAAGGCTGCAACAAAAGACGAGAACTGGCAGGGCCATTCTGCAGAGAGTAGGCTCCAGGTTAGATGTACAATCAATTATCGATAAAGGAGACCTAAGCAACGCCGCCAGAGAGAAATTGAAAGCGCTCCCCATTCCAAGAAACATGGACCCCCACTTACATGAAGACAGAAGGAAAGCCAGGGTCAATTTCCTACGCAGAAAGTTGGAAAAAAACCCAAACGTTGTATATACAGACGCTGCCTTTTACGACAAGACCAATGCTTCTCTAGTCATCGTCGACCAAGAAGGAGTAATCAGAGACTGCCTCACATTAACGAACACCAGCACCGAGGAGGCCGAAACTGGCGCCCTTCTATTGGCCGTAAGGTACGGAGAATTTCAAGGAAAAAGCCTCCAAATATTTACGGACTCCAAAAAAGCCGTACGAAACAATATAAATGGCCGAATGCACAAAAGGCTCACAAACATTTTACCTCTAAGTATCACTAAGTTTCAAAGTATTATTTGGACACCGGGACATAAGAAGCTTGAGGGTAATGAGAGAGCAGACCAAGCTGCGCGAGAACTTACTAACCATTCAGCCAGTAGTCTTAGCTTACTCACCCCTCTCCCCAATACCTTCGGTGAGCGACTCAACATTCAAAGAAAAGCCAGAGCTCTCTTTCCTCCACCAGATAAAAGCTTAAGAGCTGTAGAGCATCAGTCTCTTAGACAAATACAGACGAACACCTATCCCAACATCCTCAGGCTATCGAAGATGTTCCCCGAGAATTTCGCAAACGCATGTAATAAGTGCGGTAAAATATCCACCCTATTCCAAGCATCCTGGGGTTGTCGTACTATATGGCCCTCAGTAAACACCAACACCAAGTTATATGAGCAATGGGAGGCAGCTCTGGACAGCTCTGACCCTGGGGATCAGAAGTATCTGATCTTTAGGGACAAGACTGGCGCAGAGGAAACAGGGGCCCTGGAAGGAGGGAACCTACCCTAGTTCAATCAAGACCTTTCAGTTCAAATAAACGTTTTATCTCTCTCTCTCTCTCTCCCGATGGGTACGAATAAACGCCGAAGATCGGTGTTTCCATCTCGGATCAGGGTAGGTATTATTTCTTTTAAAAATTGCGTGCTTGTCCAGAGTGTTCTGCTGGGCATGAATGTAAAGTAAGTCATCGGCAAGGTTTTTCTTCTTCACGCGAGGAAGAGTTGGTGCCTGAAATAGTGTCAGACCACGAGATTTCTTCAAAGGATCCATCGAATTTTGTTCAGTTCGAAATGGAGGTTGGGCTTCACTACCTGGCAGGGGTATCTTATGGAGTTGCGCAATTGTTGTTTTCTGATTATTTGCTTCGTGCGACTTGATTTGTTTTAAGTGCATAGCACTTTAGGCGCTCGTCTTTTCGTCCTAGTTCACTCGCTGGAACCAAGCATATCGCCACGGCGTTACGGTGTAGCCTGTCATGGTCCCTTCGCCGCGGCGTAACCCAGAGGCTTCGAAAGTCAAGCGGCTATTCCAGGATATACGTAGCGTGAGTTCAGCTATGTGTTCAGCTGTTTATTCTTAGCTTTCCTGGTTGTCGATAATTTGCCTATTATCATGCTTACTGCTGCTTCTCATCCAATCTAACTCCAATCAAATCCAACCAATCCAATGTTAAACCAATGAAATCCAACACAATCTAAGCCAATGCAATCCAATCCAATGTAATCCAATTCATTCCTCGCAGCACGGCTCTACAGGAGCTACGCGAAACTACCCAACCTCGGCCAGTGTAGAAAAATCCAATCAAATCCAATCCAAGTAACGCTGTTCGCGGCGTACCCCAGATGCTTCGAAAGCCAAGCGAATTGTATAGCCATAAGCGTTCGAAACTTGTGAAACGCTGGCGCTTGTCGCACATTATCCCGATGTTTAGAGCAAATAAAACTATAGTTACATTTGAGAAAAAATACACGTAATTACCCTACAACGCCCGCGTTTTTTTAGGTTAAGGACGCCCGTTGGGTTGGCTTTTCCGCTAGCAAACGCAAAATGTGGCAGTGCAACGCCGGCATCTGCGGGGAGAAATGCACAAAGAGACCAGAACTCGCGCTGGCACATTTTCAGGGAGGGGGCGCGCGAGCACTGCGAAGGCGGGAAATTCAAATTGCATGAGGTAGTATCAGTAAACGAATAACGGCGGTACAGCCCAATATGGCGAATCACTGCTCTGCACTTCCGACAGCTTTCACCTTCATTGGAACGGCTTTAATTTTTTTGTAGGATCTGTTTTTGAATGGTTCACGCACAAAATGCACATGCCAAATTTATTTACTGTTGGCACTTTTTAATGCACAAATTTTCATCGCTCTCTGAGGTGTCAAAACAAATTTTAACACATCTTAGTTTTGCTACCAATAGGTACAAAAATATTTTGAACACTGGTATACTTAGAAACGGCGTTTGTTCGTGTACATTTTATGCCCCTGCAATTCGTGTCTAACCAATTTGTTTACCACGAAAGAGCTTTCTTAGACGCTCACAAATCGGTTGATTTCCTGCAGTCCCGAAAAACGCAAGTGACTGTATGCATAGTTCGGTCATATTTACGCTGTCCTCTTTCTTAAACCCTGCTGATGGTTTGTGATGGTACGTTTGGAAGTGAAGGAGTTTAGATTTGGACGCCCGGTCTTTGTGAATTCGTAACCACGGCCAGCTTTTCATTAGTCCAGTCAGTACGCCCTCCGCGGCAGCATCTGAGATGTATGGATGTTTTTCCTGCTGCTCTGAAGAATTAGAAATTACACAACGGTACATGCATCCCATTGGTTATTCCACATTATTCATGCGGTCACCAAACAATAGTTGAAAGAACTGAGTGAGCGCAAGTGCTGTTGAGAGCGGCATACGGGGGCCTATTGGGGTTCACCGAATTTCCGCTATTTTAAGGGTTGTCGTAGGCCTTCAAAAGGCTTTTTTTCAGTTCTGGTTCTTATGGGTGCTGGCGTGAGGATGTCCAGGCATTGTACCGCTTGGTTCCGGGTTGGTGCTGTGAGGGGGGACGAGACTGCTCGTATCTTATGAGCCGTTGCTGCGGCGGCCGCTTGTAGGCGGCAGTATTGGGGTGGTGTGGCGGAGCCAGGTTGTTGACCATGCCCATGCCCTCAGCCAGCGTAGGTGTTATTGCAGACAGCTGGGTGGTAGAGCGTCTGCCGGCAGAGTGGTAACTCAGAGGGCGCCAACTCTGATGGAGGCCCGGATGCAATTACCACAATATCTGAATGGGTTCCTAGTATGCCCACTGCAGCGGCGACGAATTTCTCTACCGACAAACCACGCCACTTTTGAGCACACTGGGGCACTGAAGGCGTTCGCCCTGGTGATGTTATTGTTGCTGTGCCTTGAGCACTGTCCCACGGCTAAACAAGATTTCCACTATAGCGACGTCCAACGTCCTTTCGATGGGAAAATGCCGCATTTGGCACAAATTGGGTCATCAATAATCTAACGTGAACTCAGCATAGCCTAACGAACGAAAGAAAAAATGATTTAAAACACCAAACGCCAACGTCAACCATAAAAAATCACAGGTAAAACTAAAGAAGCAAAAATGAATAAAGGAGGCAGGAGCCTGACGTAAGCGGCCACAATTAGTGACGGAAACTTACGTTCGTACGCCTACACCACAACGGCAGACGCCTTGAATGTGTCAGCCAAGTCTTAAAACTCCAATGGCGCCGGACGACGCTCTGGACAGTACGCATTATTTTTACATTCAAAACATTTTTGCGATGTTGATCTGTTGGTTACGAATTGGCAAAAATAAAGAGACGCATAAAGGCACCATATTTCTTACAGCCACGAGGGGACCTTTGAAGCTCCGCTTAATTGTAAATGCTAAAAGACACTGAATGCCAGGCTCATTATGTGCTGTAACACGGCGGCAGCATTACAATAGGACGGAATGCTTCGGAAGACAAATTTTAATGTGTTACACTTCAAGAGGGTCACTGTGCAATTTTTGCACGTTTTCATATCTCTGCGGAGCTGGTGACATCCAAAGAGGCGACAATGTTTGACTACGGGTAGGAGAGGCACGTATAATTTATCGCGAGTTATGGAAGTCGTTCTTTTTTAATTTTTTCGTTATTAACGATGGGAAGAGAACAAATTGCTCCGATTTAAGGAGAAGCCTATAAACCACAACGCTCGCTGAACTGGTTAGCGAATTGTTCGCCTCGACTTTGCAGAACACAAAATAACCAGTACAGAATGGAACAAAAAAGTCTGAACACGAACCCGAAGAGTATTTGTTGTTCGAGTCACAGATAGAAAAGATGTCAAGTATTTTTAGCAAACAGCGCAATAATTAAATGAGAATGTCGGAATGGTGGGGGAAACCAAACGCTCACTATATCGTATTGAGTCACCATAAAGCCGGGCGCATAAATTGCTCACACTGCCTGCCAAATGTAGCTAGATTTCAGCGAATGAAACGTCAAATTTTCAATCCTTCACAGACGGTCGTCATTCTCCACACAAAGATAAGGGCATGGATGTCGGCAACAAGAATTACGATACGCGTGGTCAGCTTCTCCGATAGTTTGATGGAACCACGAGAATCTGGCCTTGGTAAGTCATACTAATTTGTTTTGTTAAGTGTTAACTGTGTTATGACTTGTTAATTTCAAATTTGGTAATTGATAATTTGTGAAATTTTTATGTTGATTTTTAAAGTGACCCCAGGGAGGATATAACATGGGCGGGGTAAGATAAAGATTACAAAAAAAATGCCGGTTCATAAGATATGGAAAAAAGGCAAAAAGCCATTCATTCAGAAAATCGAAAACATGTACATGCCGAAGGAAAGCAAAAGCAACGAACAATAGAGTACAAGTGGTGAATAATTCCATCCCTTAGAAACTGCTTTGCTATTTCGACTTAGAATGGGCCAATGCCACTGCTCAATCATAAAGTATACAAGTATGCAATATTTTGCGGTGTAAATTACAAATTGTGTACGGACGTCCTGCGCATTACGTATATACAGTATTCCCTCGTTAAAAAGAGGTTACCGGGACAGCGAAATGTTTTGTTATAAGCCGTATATTGATATAAGCGACCACTCGAAAAAAGCTAAAGCAGTTTAGCTTTAACTGCACCACAACTGCAACGAATCAAATCACTAAGTATTCAGTCAAGCACAGCGCTTTTCTGGTGCAAACTTGAAGGCAGTGGGCTGTGGATGTTTCAAGCTCTTGCCGTGCTCGAGCAACACCCGCTGCAATTTGTCCAAGCATTGGGGAGGCTGTGGTCACTGCCCATTAAATTGGCAGTGGCTGTGGCCAATTTAGAGGGGACTTGCGTCACGGAACGCTAAGCGAGTTTCGCGCTGGAAAGTGCCGCAACAGCCGTGGCTCGAGGATTGTTTGTTGCGCTCAGGAAGAAAATGATTAACTGGTCATTTTGCGTACACAGCGTGATCATCAAAACTGTCCGTGTTTGCACTAGGAGCTTTGCATGAGCTCTGGGAACTTTTTGCGGAGGTGTGCAGCAGTGAAGTTCGCAAAAAAAAACCCCACCCGCATCTTCCCACGGGGGGAACTCGAGTAAATGCGTCGCACAGTGGTAGAGGTTTCGCGTGAATGTTGCGTAATTTGGTATGGTTTGGGAATGCTTAATTGTTATTTCGTCTTTATTATTCTTATTTATTGAATAAAGAAGAAGCGAAGGCAAGGAGTGTAAAGTTAAAGTCTGTCTTTATTGCTTGGTGCCGTCAAGCAAAGCGTCAAGTCAAGCGAAAGCCAGGCAAAGACGCCGAACGCGCGCTCCGCCGCTTATATACACACCGCCCGCGTTCAAGGGAGAGGAGTACGGGGGACAGACGCGCATGCGCACACTTCCCTACACAAGCGCCCGAACTTTCCACGCACCCACCACGCCGTTATCTCGTGTACACGCCCTGCCGCCGTTACTGTTGAGCGCGATGCAGCGCACGGGTAGCTACGACGCATGCGCGCACAGACGCGCTCCCCCCGCACCGCCGCAGCTCTTGAGAGCGACGGAGCGCACGGGGTACACGCGCTCCTCCCGCACCGCTGCACGAGTTGTTGAGACCGAGGAGGGTACCGGGGAGAGACGCGCACCTGCGCCTCGACGCTACGCGCATGCGCAGTGAGCGTGTGGACGGCGCCGACAACATCGACGAGTGACATCGCGAGCCTAAGAAATGCTCCGCATTTAAAAAGAGCTTTTCGGTGACCCTTGGTCGACGACACAGCTAATTCTATGGTTCGAGTGCCGGTGTTCGCGCCGCCATGCGTCCACGCCATTGATCAATGTCTAGGAAAGAAATTCAATGACCTTACCACGCAGTCGAACCGTTTGACTAAAGTCGGATGGCGCGAATCGAGCACGACCGGATCGGGAGAATCCCCGCGGAAAGGCCAGCTTGCGATTACCCGCCGTGTTGGAAGCCTGACTTACAGCTGGGTCTCCGCCGCTCGGCCCTCCTCTCGCGACTTCGCCCTAACCTGTCGATGCCCAAGGTTGCTGTGGAGCAACAACACGTAAATATTTTTCGGAGTCGCATAGCGCGCTTTTCGGTAGGTAGCGCCATCTCGTGGTAACGGATTGAGTCCTGCACCTTTACAACATAGCAACAGATGGCAGCACTTATCCGTTCATGCTCAAGAGGAGGGCACATTTCGGCGTTGCAGAAGTGGTGCTCACGCCTCTGCACAAGGTGCGATATTTTGTCTCTTATTACAAGATAAGCGCGGTTGTCAACATCAGTGCTGCATGCAGCTCTTCATATACGAGGCATACAACACACGGGTACAGCAGCACTGACATAACAGTTTAGTGTCATGACGCAAAGCGTGCAAAATATGATGTTGCTCAGGAGCAACATTTGGCAATGCGACAATTGGTGTGCTAAGGCGGCGAGCTCTCACAGTTAAAAAACTGTTTACACACTGCACAATTTCATTTCATTTGCCGGGTTTTCCAATCATGAGCCCCTGCATACTAAGGATTGATTGATTGTGGGGTTTAACGCGCCGACGCAACGCAGGCGATGAGGCGCGCCGTAGTGGAGGGCTCCGGATTAATTTTGACCACCTGGGGATCTTTAACGTGCGCCGAAATCTCGTACACACGGGCGTTTTTGCTTTTCGCCTCCATCAAAAAAGCGGCCGCCGCGGCCGGGAATCGAACCCGCGACCCATACTATAGGCTTACATTAGGTTACAAAGATTTTGTTTTTGTGTTTCTATTCAGCTGGACAGATCAAGATCTCGGAGCCCTCTCACGGAAAAGGATATCCAGAAAATATATTTCTTGCCTGATGCTGAAATATCCGACGTATATATCGACAGCGACCCGCATGACCCCGAGTATGAGAGAGGCACGAGAACGTTCTCTCTTGCACCACGGCCTGTTGTGGATAGGTTCGGCCACAAGGCAAAGGAATACTGTACACAACTCCCGTTGCGCATGCGACATACCGCAATGCGACCGCGACAGGCGACATACCGCATTTAAGCACAGGGGTTTGGGACTCAATTTCACGATTGAAACTACAAAGCAGAATGGCATCCAGTATCTGGATCTCTGTCTTCGGTTTGATAAGGAGCATGTATGCTGGATGTATGTGCCACAATCGGTCAAGCCTTTGATGAACTACTCATCGGGCCATACCAAGCTTGTAAAAAACGCTATTGCCTTGTCATGTTTTCGCTCAGCCATTTCGAAATCGTGCCAGCACTTGATGACAAACAGCTTCCATGACCCAGTTAAAAAGTTAAGGGAGGCGGGATTTCCACAGCATCTCTTGTCATGGTCGTGTGAAAAACTTGTAAAAATCCTAAAAGCAAAGTCCGGCTGCCGGGAGGTTGCTGAGGACACACAAAAGCCCAAAAATGTTGCCGTCATCCCATACATTCATACTGTTGTGGATGTCTGGTACGACGGCACATACCACTGGCCTCAGTACGGCGAAAAGAAGACCAGGTGCAAGTTCTGCAAAACAAACTACACATTCCTCTACTGCGAAAAATGCCAGATACGCTCGTGCCTTCTGCCAAGACGGAACTGCTTCCACTCCTTCCACATAAAGTAGTGCCTCAAATGCCCGATGTTGCCCAGGAGCAACAATTCATTACATATGTATAAATAAAGCTAATTTTATTAGATGCGACGCATCTCTTGCTCTCGGGCTTGTCCCTCCTGCGTCGTCGTCGCGCCGTCCGTCCGCATCCCTCCTCCGTTGTTCTCTCCCACAGCTGTGTGCAACACTCTCACTCCGGCTCATAAGCATACCACAGCTGGCGCGCTTGTTGGGCGCGCGCTTCGCTGCGTTAACAACTGCTCCGGTGCGCGCAAGTGCGCGCATGCGCGACTCTCCTCCCCTCTCCTTCAATCGCTGTGAATATAAAGCGGGTATCGCGCCGCGGTGGTTCAGTCAATTGCTCGCTCTCGCACTGACGTGACCTTGCTTTGACTACTTCGTGCTTGACTACTTCGTGCTTGACTTCATTCTTCCGATGAAGACGTGATGGAAGCGACAGTCTCTTCGGTGAGTGGTGTGACACAACAATTACGCCCATCGTCCCTCGTATAGGAACACCCACATGTGATGGAAATGCATCATACGCGTTCACAACACGTTTCACGCAATTTAGAGAATCAACCCAACGGAAAAACCAATTGAGCCCCCCGATCCGTCGCATCACACCAGGGTTCCCTCGCGGGAAGATGGGCGTAATTTTTTCTTTCACTTGTTTCATGCTAATTTGTTTCCATTCAAACTGTACTAAACATTCTAGCTTCCTGGATTGGAAGATGAATTTTTGGGCATCAAAGGGCTACGCGGGTCGAGCTCTTCGTGTACTTCGAGTAATGCGGCCTATAATGCATGTGTTTGGGTAGGGACCAGAATAAATTTCGAATAAAGCGATATTTCGAGTAAAGTAATATCGTTATAACGAGTGATTACTGCATATTACTGTGTGTGAAGTTCACGGCATAGAATAATTAAGGGCGGTGGTTGAAAAAACTACTGGTTTCAGAATAATGGTGTAGCTTTTATATGTACGATAAAGCATATGGGCTTTATATGGACTAAAAAGTATACGGACCACGGTGGCAGCCGCCGGAGCAGCTGCGGAGCCGCACCGCGGCGCTGCTATAGCAATCCGTGCGATCATTCCGCGTGTGTCCCCAGTGATGCCACACTTCGCGCTCACCTTTGCGCAAGGGCTTTTCACGCTTGATAAATGTCTCGTTGGCGTTCGGTTTCTCTGCAGATAACGTGCGCGACGAAGAGTGCATCGCCTTTCATCGGGCGAATGGCGCTGTCCCGCCGTCACATACGGCCGCAGGGCACGAAACAACAGCGCTTTATATGAACTGACACCCGTTCTGTTAACAGCGGAGCTGTTCTACCACTGGCTTTCACGACAGTTTCGGATGGTATCATGTTAAGCTCTCTCTGTGGAAACCTCCTCCAGTGAGGGTGACGTTACGACACGTGCAGCTTTCGAAAGTTTAGAAAAAAATGTAAAAATAAAAGAAATGAGTTCAGTCCTTGATATTTGTATATAAAACGCCTCATAATACCCCGCGAAAAACTTCTTCACAGCAATTCACTCGAGCTTAGATGTGAAGCGCATTTTAAGGGTATTATTGATAGCTAATGATGATGAAGATGATTGCCATTGGTTTTTCCTTTCTAGCGGGTGATGACGTGCAGTCTTACCAAAAAGGACTGATACACCTATGTGTTCTACTCTTGGTTTAACAATAGCTCTGCTTAGAGCAAGCACAAATAAATTATTAGGCCCAAAATAGTTTTTTCCTCTTAGGGGAGGTAACTTTCTTTCGCAATATTCCTCTCTCTGCTGTTCGTCCACCTGCATTATAATCTTCTTTTCGTCGTCTCGACAGCCTTAAAATTAACTTCCTCTGTGCTACCCTTAATTCCTAGGGCTTCTGGACGCCGAATATTTCCCTCATGTACATTTGGATGCATACCCTCGCATTCTAACGCTGTGGGCCCCATAGTTTCGGTTTCTTTTCTGCAGACCACGAATAATTCACCATTTTGTGAATACTTCCCCACAAAGCTCTTAGTTCGCAAGCAAGCTGCTCTAGCCTCAAAAAGCAAAGCACTTCCCTGGGAAATATCGCAGAAATTTTCCTTTCTTATGTCCAATTTCTCAGACCTGTACATCTCTAAAGACGTTCTAGCATCCATTTTTTTCCCACCATTTATTCGTTTCTATCTGCCTTTCCTCTTTCTTATTTATCTTGGCTGTTTTGTATTCTCCACTGTTCTTCCCGTACTACATAGTTATTATTCTAGTCTTCCTTAAGCACTGCGTGTCCACGCTTTTCAAGTAAATGTACCTAAAAGCCTTAGCTGCCCACCTACGCTGATCCATTGCTCTCGAACTCCTCTCAAACCCCATTTTGCTCTGCGCTTCACGAACTTCAAACGAAGCCCAGCTCATATCTGCCTGCATTGCTTCGTCAGTTGTTTTATCCACGCGCTCCTGAGGCCAAACGGCCCTCCGTTTTCTGGTTCAGTTCAAGCCCTGATAGAACCTCTGATTTTAGACAGAGTACAGCATTCGGAAATGTGAGATCCGGAACGATTACTCCTTTCTACATTCCTCTCACTACTTCATTTTTGTTATGCCCCCATAGAGCTCTATGCTTCATTATCCCCGCGTTTCGCTTTCCCTTACCCTTAAGTTGCCCCTCGTGAGTTTCGACGAATAGTTATCTTCTTCATTTATCCACACTCCTAATTATTTATATTCCTTCACTCTGTGTAATTCGCCTGCTGGAGAGACATGGCGTCAGTGAAAGTGTCATTGAAAACCATTATTCCCAATTTTTCGGCGCTAAAATTTAACCCTAGGCCGGTGGTTTCCTCGCCGCTAATATTTATGAGCCATTGCATATGGGTCTGGTGATCAGCTAAAAGAACAATGTGGTCTGCTTATAACATTCTAGGAACACGCTGTTGTACAACTTCGTCTTGCAGCATATGCGTCAGGTTGAACCCTACTTGACTTTTTTCCAGTTGGTTTTCTAACCCTGCCATGTACAGCATAAACCGTACTGAGCTCAAAGGGCATCCGTGTTTAAGTCCCCGATGGATGTAGACCTGCAGCGCGCATTTCTGCCCTTCCCATATAACGTGCACTCTATTACCTTTATATATTGCTATGAAAACTGTATTAACTCGTCATCTAATCCCTAAAGTTTCAGCATTCTCCACAGCAGTTCTCTGTTTACGTTGTCATAAGCCCCTTTAATGTCCAAGAACCTAACGAGTTACCGTTACAGTTCCACCGACATTTAATGGAACGGTGGCGTACCTCCGTTCTTCCATAAAGGAACTAGTTCTAGGAACTGCGTTCTGTACAACACTGTTTTATTGTCCAAAAACGTAATCGAGATTGGTCTATTCTGCCCTTTGCAATTTCAGAGCATTGCGTTATCACGCACAAATTATAATCCAAAATCCTGGCTTGTATTAATCCATTCTGCAATTCCCCCAGCGGGGAAATTGCAGAATGGATTGCAGAATTATGTCCTTTATTTGCGCTAACTCCTTTTTTTACGCCATTTCCACTCCTACCAGCTCCTATACATGTACCGATCGTGCGTAAATCGTGCGGCGTAACACGTTAAGCCAGTTAGCGAAATACAAAACCCGATTTCGACTCGCTTTAAATGCGGTGGTAGGCCGGCAGTGTCAGCTCATTCGGCTATGCTCCTCGCTTTCGCCAGCATATGCGCCCGCTGAAGCAACCATTTACAGTTACCTCAGGTTAACGATGAGCAGCGGTCTGTGTTTATGGTACTTGCGAACTGTTTCTTTGTCAACGGTACGCAAGAAAAAAGAACGATAATTATGGTCAGGAAGTTAGACCACCGCGACCACCCGACCTAGGGATACTGTCCCGCGTCGCTAAGATCGCTATAGATGGGTCACATAAAAGGCGATAAATCGGCTTGTTGTAGCAGATAATAATTTTTTTAGCCTTTTCAGCTACTTTAAGGAAAGTTTGTTCAGTATGAAGTCATTTAAACGCACCACAACGCGATTAAATTAGGTACAACCAAATTTCGGTCTCGAATTTAATTGAAAACACATGGAGGGCAGTGAGTGCCGTCTGCTTTTGCACTATCCGGAGGCGTCGGCCTTGAGGGGCGCTGCATGTCGCCAAAATTCCAGCGCAGGAGCCGTATAGGAAACCACTCCCACTTCACCAGCTCTATAAAACGTTTTTCACTCAGTCTCTCCACTCTTTCTGCAGACTTCACACTGGCTGTCACTGCCTTTAGTTTTTGTGGGTAATTTTTCTTTCGCTTGATGTTCCATATTGACCCCCGTAGAATGTAACCACTGGTGCTCGACTCGAGGCAAGACGACGCAAGACGCCGCAATTGAAGCTGCAGTGACGCGTCTCTTTTCACGCCGGTTCGGTAAGTTTTAAATGCGTTGAGGTTTGCTGCGGACGAGGCTTGTCTGTAGAAATTGCTCTTTCCGGCGGCGTCCCGCGCAGTGCGTTTAACATTTATTTGAGGGAGTCCTTTGAAGGCTGCTCTAATTTGCACTAGGATATGTTCTCGGTTATGAATCGTCAGGAAGTGATGATTGCGAAGACGAATAAAAGCCATTACAAACATTCCTAAATGTTGATTCACCGAAGTAGGTACCAAATAATGCTGTTGATTGTTTTTCTCCGGACACCTTCACAATGAGTTGTTGCGAAATCATAATAAAATATAGTCGCAGTTGTCGTTCACTGTTGACAGCTGCGCTAAAAAATACTCAAATACATAACCATTTTGTTGGTCCAGAAGATATGCATCTATTTTTCTCAGGATGGAACGCTTCGGTATGCGTCGAATTTTTTTTTTCAAATCAAATCAAAGTTTATTAGTTTAAAGAGAGTGTGCAAATACCTTTCAGCAGTACAGAAAGAGGTCCCGAATTGTCGCACTGCAGAAGGGACCTGTTATTACTGAATTTATAAGAAGTGATTAAATTTAGTGGTGTAGCCAGTGACATTGTGGCATGTCATTGTGTTTATTAAGATAAAACGGAACGACCGTGGCATGAAAGTTTTGTCCGAGCGGTATTATACAATTGCACAAATACGCCTGATGTCGGTCCTTAAGTAAGATTCGTCAGAAACAAAAACATGCACACCCGCCAGTTTGAGGAGCATCCTATAGAATCTTCTTTCTGATTAAAAAATGGCATTTCTAAAAAACATTTTCCAAAAGTCCATGACAGATATCGAAGAAACACATGCTGGTGATACCATGCTGTGCATTTCTCGATAACTCCAGCTTGCAAACATAATGATGCGAGTGTAATATTTGCAACGACCGTTGCGCCAGTAAGAGGTGTTTTTGTTTGTATTTTTTTTTATTCTTTCATCACAAAAAACAATGTTCAATAGCGGTCTGTCTTGGTGCCAAGGCAATAGGCGGCACTGAAAGCCACCTGACTGGGCCATCGACACCAGACAGTACACGGCGATCTTGAGTTTATGTTTTATATGCAGATGTAATGAAATCCTTCAATTTGTGTCAAAAGAGAACGCTCTTCATGATTACTGTTCGTGCAAGGCGTAGTCGAACTTTTAAGGGGCGTCTTTAGGTGGATGTGTGTAATTAGGATAAGTCCCCCTCTTCAAATCTACGCGATGCCATTTGGTGGCCGACACCACAGGTAAATTTCTCATACGCCTCATTATGGTGACATCTTTACGGCATATTTAGGGGAAACGGGGTTCTTCCACATAAGATCACTGCAGATGACTACGGAAGGAGGTTGTATGCTGTTTACTATGTTTTCAACTTCTGCAAAAATATATAGCGCAAGAATTCCACAGGGTGAATTCCCCATGAAGTAGGTTTTTTCTGTAATTCGCCAGGCACTACGATAAAAGTTACTTAAATATTTAAAGAAATATATTGCTTTGTGAGACCACCAGGTAGGGGTATAGTACCTTTAAAATATTATAAACAGAAGTGCGGGTACTAAACTAAGCATTCTTGGTTGGCCTACCTACGGCGTATGCGTTAGCGCATCCTAGGAGGTTATTCACGCAGAACACAAGGACTGTAGTCTAACATTCGGAACGAGAGTTATACAGGGCTAGAGCAGTGATCATAGGGTGCATAAAACCTGCTCGCAACCAAATCTAAGTGGGCGTAAATCGCAGCTCAAGATCCCGAATTACTCACAGTATGTTCACGTTCTCTGGTTCCCAGCTAGGTAATGTGGTCCAGAGCTATTGCGGCTGAAAGCATCCTGTGAATAAGAGCAATGCAAGTTTAAGCATTTCCTGTATTGCAGAAATATTTTAATGATTTAAAATAACAGCGAAGCACAGTAGATTGTCTTTAAAGAGGACAGATTGCATTTATGTGCCAACGACCTTGGGCAACTGTGGCATGATGTTGCAAAATTACTCAGTGTAACAAGCATAGGTGTAGGCAGTGTATTCAGGTGTTGTACAAAGATACATTTCATTATTTATGGGCAGAATATATTAGGTGTTTTGTGCATTTGTGGCTGTCTGTCAGGATTGTTTTCCGAAAATTAAGCGTTTTCGATGCACAATTAACATCAAGATGCACGCAACTGGGGCTGTTAAATCGGCGCTTCTTATGTTAGCTATATGCCACAGCGGTTGTTCATTTCAACATTTTTATCCTGGTGAGCATTCATGGAAATGGCTTGGGTCGTTTACGCATAAAAATGACGATGTTGTTTTCTTCAATTGTGGAGAACACTTTCAGAACGTCGGTTCTATTGCTATGCGGAACCTTAAGCAGAAGACCACATTTTGGTCCTCCCCAGCAGCAGAGTCTTTATACAGGGTCGTCCTAGGAAATATCGCTGCGAACAGGAGAACCATAGCCGTTCTTCCCAGCCTGTCAAAAAAAGACAGAACATGCTTGAAGTTCCTCGCGGATGTGTCGCAACCCTTGTTTCTCGTGGATGTGGCTATTCTTAATTACGTGGACAATATTCTGGTAAACCAAAAAGGTACTGAAATGTTTCGCGGAAGGAGGCTAGCATGCATCAAGACTTTTCGTGATTCACGGCAAAAGGCTTACGGACACGGGACTGTGGCGTCTGATAGCTTTACAACCTTTTCTCCCAGATGTCTCGCCAACTACCACAAATCTTTTATTAAGACAAAACCCGCCTTTTCAGGCTCGCAGGTTTTTTTTGGTTGTATCCGTGAAAAAGCGCGTGGTGGTGGGACATCATCAGCGTGTGAAAAAGTAGATTTTCAACTAATTTTTGAAGCACTCAGAGCTCAGAACGCCACACCTAAACTTTACATGTACTCCAATGTCTCTCTCCTTCTTCGTGACCTGTACTTCGGTGGCATCGACGTCCTTCTACCAACGACTGTTATCAACGAAGTGAATGTGGTTAGTTACCGGTTCCCTGGCGTCCTAGAGTACAGACACGACACTTTTTATGCCGGGAGAGGAATGTACTCGACATCGTTTACAGAAGTAATCCTACAATCTGGAAAAATGGTTCTCTTCATGTTTTTTACTTTAATTGCATCTTGGATAACATTCGCTTTGGGCCACTGCATACACAGTGGAATGACCGCAAGCACTGCGGCCATTCTTGACTTTGGCGGATTTCTCCTCGCATCATTGCTGTCAACGTCCGCCCCTATTCCTCGGCCACAGGCCAATGCTAGTCGAAGTTATTTAATTGTGTCTACTGCTTGGGTAATTGCTATTTTCCCGCTTTCGTTCTATTTTCGCGGTGAACTAACTTCTCGTCTAAGCATCAAAGTGCCACCAAACCCAATAGACACACTTCAAGAGCTTGAAGCCGCATTGGACAAAGGGGTACTAACGCCGTGTTTCGTGGGGTATAGTAGCTTCTACGCGTATTTGGAAAACGCGCACCTAAGCACTGATCCACGTCTATACCCCAAAATTAGAGCGGCCTCACAAAAACAGTCTAGCGGGCCACGTTGCGTTGCCTCAAGCGCTACCGAGTGCATTATGTCGTGTGCTTCAAAACGTAATCACGTGGGCTTTACGCACTCTGTAGCAGATTGTGGCCAGCAACAGTTTGGACCTGATGTCGTTATGTCTCGGGAACCTTTACGACTTGCCCTAGTTTCAACAGCTGTAAGGAAAGATTTTGCCATGAGTGAAGCGTATGGGAACCTCCTAAGCGCAATATTCGAAACAGCAATCAATCCTCATGGCTTCAACAACCCTTGGAAGTGCCGTTCGAATAACTCCGCTTTGGATGTTCTCGCGGCCGCGATGAAACCGAGGATATTTCCCAATTTTTTGAACTGTCGGTGTTTTTCACTTGTTTTAAAGCAAAGCTTTTTACCTCTACCCCCCAAGGGTTCTTTCGCGACCGTTGGTGTCACCAGAAAACTCCAGCTAACAAATAAAAGAATTTACTGGCAACGCCGGGAATCGAACCTGGAACTAATAGACTAACAAAGCGAGAGCCCGTTGTCTTACCGATTTAGCTACGAGCCCACACGAAGACTGGGAAGACAGGTGGTGTACTGACCAAGAACATCTACGGGTTTACCCCCTGCGTTCTCGCTGAATGCCACGTGAAAGCGTCACGCGACCAGTCACGCCCATCTAGCGGCCCTGTGCGCACCTTACTCATGTGCTAAGAGTTACAAAAATTAAAGGAAGCTCACACCAATGCATGACATCTCACTTCTACTACGGCAATGTGCTAAAGCCTGTGGCATCCAGTGTTCACGTAAACAATCACAGCTCCTTGTCATCCGCCCTCACGCCAAACCAAGGAATACACTCAAATAATCCTTGATGGCCAGGCCATCACTCCAAGCCCCAGCATCAAGATCCTAGCTGGGCCTACATCTCGAGGCTAACATCAGGAGTGACGTCTCCTTGCAGCGCCTCAAAAACAGCATTAATCAAATCATACACATGATCAGGCGAGTTGCCACCAAGAAGCGAGGCCTAAAGGAATCCGGTACCTTTCGATTAATTGAAGCTTTTGTCCTCTCGAGAGTTACTTACGTCAACCCCCTGTCTTCTTCTAGACAAGGAAGACATAGAGACGCTTTATATAATGATTAGAAAGGCGGTCGAGCAGGCCATTGGTCTTCTTATGAGTGCGTCCACACAGAGGCTGCTTAGCACGGGGCTCCACAACACCGTGGAAGAGCTGATATAAGGCCATCTTTCTAACCATAAGGTCCGACTCAGAACTGCGATGGGTCACCGCATGCTTCACCAGATTGGCTGGGCAGCCCAGAATGTCACTCCGCTTGACGTACTCCCAGACTCTTGGCAAGTAAAACTAAAGATGCTCCCTTTGCTTAGACATATGAACCCCTCACATGACGAGGGTCACCGAAAAGCACGGGCTCAAGCGCTAAACACCACCCTCGATGGGAATCATGCAGTTATCTACACAGACGCCTCCAAACATCGAGGGCAGCGATACGCCATTATCGTGGCTACCTTCAGAACCAACCTCCTTGCGTGTACCTCTCTTAGGACCCAAGAAATGACGCCAGCAGAAGAGGCAGCCATCACCTTGGCTCTCGCTCAACCAGGGGTTCGGAGGGTAGTCATTGATTCCCAGCAAACCTACTGGAATTACCTGTAGGGTTGGGTGTCCTGACCTGCACTGCGCGTGCTAAAAAACCACTCCCCAAACGGTTTCATTCAGCTCATCCGGACACCCCCCTCACACTTCAATGGAGGACAACAAATACGCCCACCCAACAAGCCTGTGCTTTTACCTCCCATGCTATGGAGCTGCACGAGGTCAGTCACCCGCTTGTCACGTTCAGGGAGATAACCCAGCATTATCGCATTCTGAGACAGACCGTACCTTCGCCTTACCCTGACCTTTCAAGAGAACAACAAACTACCCTACGGCTTATACAATCCGGGCTCCTTCCCACAGCCAACGCGTCTTCACTTAACGCATCCGAATCGCTACGACGCTGAATGTAAATTTTGCTCAGAAGTAGGAACACTCCGCCCCGTAATCGGGGTGTGCGACTTTAGCCTTGAGCTCCCTCCTCTCTTTCCGTCAACTACCCAACCAGAGCAATGGGAGATGCTGCTCTCCAGGCCCTCTTTACCTACCCAGCTTCAGTGGGTGGACAGAACACAGGCGCGCGGACTGCATATGGGCCCCACGGAAGAAGGAATCACTCCCCAGGGCTGCACTCTGGGCCGTTCAGAAATCTGAACAGAAGTATTTCTTCCCCCTCCTCCTTCTCTGCCGCAAATCTCGTCGCCTCCGTCCGCGGCGCAGAGACGGAGAAGACAGATCGTCTAACACCGGGTTGGAGCTTACTTTAATTTTATAAAAAAAGTTTCCACTCTTGTGCTACACCAATACAACTCAACCAAACACGCGTTCATGCTTCATGCATTGATTTAACCTTAACAAGAATGTCTCTTTGAAGTAATAAATGGTGTGGTTAAGTGCATTTCACTTCTCTCTGGCTTTGCTATTTGTAGAGCGATGTGAGTGAATTTAGGTGACGTCGCATGGGTAATCGTTATGGGTGCCGTTTACAGCCTTGCTTTCCAACCACATTCACGGGGTGGATTGGCGCGATTTTTCCGTTCTGCTTTTGTTGTCTACTGCAGTGTTTTGTGTTGAGCTTGCAATTGGCTGGAAGCGGTGGACCAACGTTTGATTCCTAAATTGCAAAGAGCGTACTTGTTGGTAACGTAGCGCTCGTAAACCATTTTGAGAGAAATGGGGATATGCCTAATTTATACGTTCGGTTTTTGTTATCGACCACGGTGTTTTGTGCGCGGTGTGCTTCTGTCTATTGTAGAGGGCGCAATGACGCCTCGAATAACCGATTTGTACTTTCGGATAACCCCGCATAAGTGCTTTCTTTTCCATGTGTCAGAGTGCAATCAGTGAGGCGTAGTAAGATAAAGACAGCTTAGTCTTTTGTATATTTCCCTAAATAGTCTTTACGTATGGTTTGCTAGAGTTTTACAACCCGGAAATTTCTTATAAAAGCAAAGGTGGAGGAGTTAGACCAGAATAGTTCCGTTAGTATTACAAACCTACAAGAAGGATCCGATTATATTTTGTGGTAAATTGGAGGCATTCTGATGACCTTGTTGGTGAGCTCTTAATGAAAAATTCTCATTTGTTAGGTTTACCAATAAGCCTTTTCAAGAGTGCAAACGGCTGTGCCATTGGGCGCTTTTATTTGTTGTTGATGATGTCGAGGCAAGTTGTTTAAAGTAAAGAAGCTGCCATAGTGTCGGCGAGAATGTTGCTGAGATTTTTTCGCTGGATCAGCTCTTGCGCACGTGCTGGTGCATACTGAGACCGCGAGGGCTATGTAGGGGGACAATTATCAAAGCTGGCTTTAAGAAGGCAGCCATTATTACCATACACAGCTTCTGTTTCACTGAGAGGCTCGTTCTCCTTGGTAATGGCGTGCGTGAGCAGAGGTGTTGGGAGAAGAAAAACTGAATGAAAAGTTCCTAAGAGATTGCTCTTTGGCGGGATGATATACTTGTGGCCTTACACTGCAGCAATGATTTGGCTATAAATCATTGCATACGAAGACCACGAAACCGAGGGATAAAACAGTATTTAATCGCTTAGCCCTGTGCAGAAAGGTGATCTCTCGAACCAGTTGCAAATATGGACAGGCGTGGTTAATATGTGTATTTGAGATAAACAGCACAGAACGTATTTGAGGATGGCTGTCCTGACACCCCTGGAAGGTGGAGCAGACAGAAGGGCGGTTAATTAGCTGGTAATGTGTTCGAATGTTGTTAGCATAGTGTTTCTTCAATATAGCTCCCATGAAGGCAGAAACGTCGAGGACCTGATGTGTCCGAGTGCACACAGTAGAACCTGCAATTCGAAATTAGGGTTTCTTTTGCCTGCCGTCGCCGGTGCTAGTAAATGAGTGTAAACTTATTCATGGCGGAACAGCCAGTAATTTATGTGAAATGGTCATGCGCAATGGTGGGACAGCGGAAAAAAGGTCAGATTTGTGGACGTTTACATGGCAAAAAAGGAG
This sequence comes from Haemaphysalis longicornis, assembly GCF_048455015.1. Classification (NCBI taxonomy): domain Eukaryota; kingdom Metazoa; phylum Arthropoda; class Arachnida; order Ixodida; family Ixodidae; genus Haemaphysalis; species Haemaphysalis longicornis. Next base: position 147,573,924 of record NW_027526407.1, read on the forward strand.
CGATGGCGGCTATACAACAAAATAGGTAGCTGTAGCTAAAACTAACGCTTGGCTGATAACAAATTCATTTCGATGCATCCATTGTTTGGACCACGACTTGGGAAAACATCTACAGGAAAAGGCTGCAGCCACGAGTCATTGCACGGTTTCTCTATAAACGGGATTTGACAGCCACTTTGGACGGTGAAGTGTTAGACAGCCTTGCTACTGGAATAGGGTCGTGGCTGTGGTTGCACCTCAGCGGGAGGTGTTACTATGCGAGGATGTTATTTATTTATTTATTTATTTATTCATACAGCAAGCCTATTCAAAGGTTCATGCAGGAGTGGTACAGTGAAAAAATACGCAGCTTTAACACAGCTCTACAAAGCTGTTAAGCATACAAGTGCCAATAATGGCGATGTGCATTTTTTATTTCACAGGCTAACACACTTTCACTGATAATCAGAGTTATACAGTATTTCAACTTTAGAAACAAACATGTCGACAAAACGCGCTTCAACAACTTTACTAGGTAATTTATTCCACGTTTCTATGGTTAGTGGAAAAAAAGGAAAGTTTAAAGTGTTACTGGGAGGACCAAAAGGGCTGATATTATGGTAGGATGAAGAGTGACTTTGTGTGACTGCCGCAATAACCGACATGGGTGCAGGACTTATTCAGATGTGACGAATAAAAGCGAAGCAGTATAGCCGGCTACAGCTAGGAAGACCTATCAACGAGCTGACGGAAGGTAGTCACTCATTAGATCATTGGTGAAACGCAGTTGACAGCTGTGGTTTTGGATGCAACGGAGATCTCGAAAGCTGAAGACAAAGCGAAAGATCGCGGTAAGAGCAGTGGCTTTAACCAGTTGTGCCACATCCTTCATGGGTCTTTTGTGAGGCGTTTGCGCCAAGCTTGTAAACTAAGCGGGGCTTTTATCTCCAAAACCGTGACTTTAATACTACCATGCGCGGGCTTGTGCATTTCAGCGGAATGTTTGTTGACGAAATCAAGCCCTAACCACCCTCTTAGGAAAGCACGGGCGAGAGGGAGGCTAGTGGCATTACCTGGCTGTAGATAAACAGAAATTTTACATTGATCCGTGCAGTGCAAATACAGTTTGTTGGATCTAGCTTACAAAAGACAAAGAATAAAGTCGTTGGGCAATCCTTCGCCGCCGTACGTAAAGTAGCACCGTTCCCTGTGCGGTAATCGGGGAGCATATCGGGTGCAGATAGAGCTATCCTTTCAGGTGACGTCACCACAATATCTTCAACAAATAGGGAAAAGTAATATTCAATAAGAGACCGCTTAACCCAAGCAGTGTTCACTGAATAGGACAGCACTGCCATTTGGTGACATGGTTTGTGAAAATCTGGATGGCAATGTACCATGGAAGTTCATCCCGTAACGTCAATTCCGAAGCATAATTCACAACATGGTGCGTTTGGAAGGACACGTACTTTAGAGTTACCAATTATGTGAACTATACGCGCGAATTGATGAAGCAGTGTGTCAAGAGCGGTAACTTCTTGAAAAATTGAACGTCGCTCTATGCGTAATAAAAATAAGGTAGTTGTAAATCGTTAATTTACGGGGTTCTGTTGTTTGAATATGAAATAACAACGGCGGAAACAAATTAACAATGTTTGTGTAGTTTCTTTTTTCTGCAGTCAAACTTTTAAAACATTTCCCATATAAATCTAAGACCCCCCCAAAAAAGTACGCCCATCTTTCCGTGAGGGAACCCTGATGTGATGCGGCGCATCGGGGGGTTCAATTGTTCGTAACGTTGCGTTGAGCGTTTGCGCTGACGCTGGTATTGGATTGTGTCAGCCCACTAGATGAAGGGACTGTCGCTTCCATCACGTTTCATCGGAAGAATCAAGTCAAGCACGGAGTCGTCAAGCAAAGTGACGCGGAGTCGAACGAGAGTGAGCGCTGACTAAACCGCCGCAGCGCGCTACCCGCTTTATATTCACAACGCCTGAAGGAGAGGAGACTGCGGAGAAGAGTCGCGCATGCACGCACTTGCGCATACCACGCGTGCCGGAGCAGTTGTTAACGCAGTGAAGCGCGCCCAAACAAGCGCGCCAGCTGTGGTATGTTAATGAGCCGGAGTGAGAGTGTTGCACGCAGCTGTGGTAGAGAACAATGGAGGAGGGCTACGGACGGACGGCGCGACGACGCAGGAGGGACATGCCTCAGAGCAAGAGATGCGTCGCATTTAAAAAGCCGAGAGAATTGCTCCTCCGCAACACGCCTTTGGTGCACTTTAAACTTTATTCATATCCTAACTTTCAGACAATTTCGTCGTTATGCGAGCACGAAAACCCAGCCAAAGATTTTTTATAACTGAACTAAATCTGCGGGTGTTACTAGACACTGCTCGTTTGCTCTGTGTTTTTTGCTTTAGATGTACAGTACGTTACTACTTTTTGAATTTGACTGCTCTTCATACTTTCTAAAAAGATCATTATGCGATCAAAATTGCATACATTTGTGGATTTTTGGTGTCTCGACTGTGGCTTGTCTTTAAACCTGGTTTACACTTGCCAAACTGTACGGGCGTGTGTGTACGTTGGCTGGTATAAAACATTGTTGAAAAATTGCTAAAAACTTTCTATCCTGTATGTTCACGAGGTAATGTCCATTTTTTTATTTCACTTTACGCATGGTCTGTGGTGTAATATTGTCATTTTCTTGTAGACATTCCACCATACTATGCCTTCGTGCGCCAAATATTAGTAAAGGGACGGAGAATTACGGATAAATAATGCATTTGTAATATTTAGAGTATTGATTGGTTCATTTCTGGCACAGTAACAATAGCTGTCTGTTACGTAATCCACTTGAAGGTACAACCGAGTGGGTGAGTTGCTTTTGTACACTTCAGCCCATTGCCAACCATCTACCCTCTATCCGACGTTTATTGTATCTGACATACTTGAGAGCCTGAAAAAGATCAGCCCGTCATCCATGATATTGCGCACATATTCAATAGCCTCACTGTTGTGTATTTTATTGATTGTTTCTTTTTTCTGGGATGGAACTGTTTCCTGCTTATTGAAGGCCTGTTGTATACTTCATTAGAGCCTACTCAGTAACCTGTGTAACAGCCGCCTGTGATAACATCGTTGTTCTCCACCACTGGAGATTACCTTGCTCTGTAGTTAATATCACAACTTGATCTTGTTTGCGCTACTTCACAGCCGTGAAGTTTATGAAATAAAAACGCGTGTTTCTGAACCCTGTTACCCAACTTGGCTTTAGTGTTACTTATACCTCGCATCAGAGTACCGATCCATCAATTCCATAGCATCCTGTGACATACTCATCCAAAATTGCGGCTCACAAGTTATTCGTTATCAATGCGGTGTTTGGGTAAATAAGCTCTCAGCAATGCCAAATTTACAGATTAATTATGCTTATCAAATGGCGTGTGATTGTTGTATCGGTAAATAATGATACATAAATTAAAAAAAACTGCTCTCTGCTCAGAGAATTCTCCTCTCGAACAGGCAAAAACTACCCGTTTTTTTGCGCGAGGCTCCAGTTTTATTCAAGTTCTCGGGAACAACGCAAAATGTTATGAACATTGTTAAGCCATGATCTCATCTTGCCGATTTGAGCACTGGCCGACTAAATTATTTTGATTCAGCACGGACGATTTTATAAAAAAAAGTGTCACATTACCCTGTCCACTCTTCCCAAAGTGCAATTACGGCTCACTCTTCTGAAAATTTCAAGAAATTCAGTCCGTGCACTGGGAGCCCTACTTACCAGCTCTCACCACGCTGATCACATGTCTCTGGTCAACTGTGCCAGGACACCAGCCAAAGCCCAAGGGTACTTAGAATAAGGCTGACCCACCCCACCCAATGACGCCCCCACCGCCGCAGTTTGCTCGAATGACGTGTTTTCTTTTTCATTCTGAGATAAGTCTTGAGTAAAAGCTCTTGGGACAGAAAACCAGAACTTTACATTGTTTTGATGTTTCTGGAGACTTCTGCGGCACGACTTTCTTAAGTACCTTTTAGCTGCTTGTTTAATAACTATTATGTTTATTCTACATCAAGACCTTGTTATTAACTATTAACCTCACCGCTAAAACGAACTTAAACAGAAATGTGGAATATTTCGAAAGGAAAATGGAATACACTGGAATGGTACAATGTTGCAGGATAATCCAGACAAATCTTACCTTCTGGCTCTTTCATAACCTCTAATCCAGTGCGACAGTTTGTATGTTGAAAAGCCCCATCTCGAACGCAACTTCAGAGGCTCCTCATGACGGTGGCTGGAAAGACGTGTTGACTCTAGGATTCAATAACGTTCTGCGTTCTTGTAGCCAAAAGGTGTCGAGTGATCTTTCCTCGCGCGTAATTAGCACTGAAATTGAGGGCAAGTTTTTACAAGCCTAAAAAATATCATGTATAAATCAAACTGTAAAGATTTTTCACATTCTGGATCTATTGTAAAAGGTTCGCTGAAGTTCCATACTTATTACAAAAGTACCTAGCCGGAGGCACCAGTGTTCTTATTGCGCGCTGTTTATTGAGCGACTGATTATACAAAAACGTTACCGAAATGTCTAATACCAAATATCTTACTTTTATTGTAAAGGTTCTACCTTGAAATGGGCCTTTTGTCCATGGAATAGATTATAGCTCTTAGGTAACTGGGTAAGAACTAAGCTTTTGCTGAAAGAACGGGGGCAATTTTATGGAGCTCGTGAGACACAATTTCACGCACATTTTTTATACCACACAGCGGAAGAATATAGTCCGCCACTTGCTAATAAAAATACTATAAAACAGGTGAATTACAATTGCGGTGCTATTGATCCACATTCAACTTTCTTTCTTCCTTTCCAAATTCTTTATCTGTTTCAATGACCTACAACATCCTCCCCTCTTCTTTCCAAGGTTTTCTTGACTGCCTACTTTTATTTCTGTGTTATTTTGAACGAGCCCCTCATTTCCTATTCTAATTCGCTACATGCATAGCGTGAGCCTCTGTTCTAACAGTCTTGGTGCAATAAAAAACTTAAGAGGGTTCAACACTGGTCGACCACTCTCGACATGTCGTACACACTCGAGTCACCGCCCGGGGGTTACAAAAGAAGGTCCCCTTCACCCCGAGTAGTTCGAGTGGCGCTGGCTACCACCCCCAAGCACAGGAAACAAGATACCTAAAACATAAATACCCCAGAAAGTGGAGGGGAAAATCGCCCCGCCGGTAGCGTAGTGGTTATCGAACAAAACCGGTATTCTGGAGGTCGTGGGTTCAGATCCCACCTGGCGGGCATCTTTTCTCCACTTTCTTACTTTCTTTCCAAATTCTTTATCTGTTTCAATCCCCTACCACATCCTCCCTTTGCTTTCCAAGGTTTTCTTGACTGCCAACTCTTATTTCTGTGTTATATATATATACGTATATATATAAATCTAGAGAAAGATAAACTCACAAAGCGCGCAGAAATAGTATAAGTAAAGAGTCAGATACACAGCAAGAACAATAACAAACAATGTTTACTTACGTAGCGGCGACGGGACTTGCCTTCATCAGAGTAAAGTTACATGATTATGGTGTCGCAAACATTGAACACATTTCTTATATAGGTTTGCATAAAACTGTAAGAAGGAGTGGAAAATGTTTCGCAAATGGAGAGTGTGCATACAGTCAGGCTACGCCTGACTGTATGCGGAACCTGCAAACTAACTTAGTTTTAACCCACTCTTCCTCCGCTCCAAGAGTGTCAACCGTGCTAAAAAAACATCACAATATCCTAATGCAAAGTGACCGCTTAAAAAGCATATTCCCCGAACCACCACGCGTTGTCTACCGGCGTAATAAGAATTGAGGTGACTTTCTTACTAACTCTCGTATCAACCGACCGGCAACTACTGGCTGCATGCCCTGCAGTAAACCCCGATGTAAAGTATGCCCACACATGACCACTACACAGCGCGCCACCAGCACGGCTTCAGACTACTACGTAAATATAAAAGGTAACTTTAACTGTGACTCCGCTAATGTCGTATATCTTTTAGAGTGCACTGTTTGTAGGCAACAATATATCGGCCACACTGAAACGCCCTTCCGAATACGGTTCAATAATCACCGCTCTCATGCAAAAAACTGCCCTTATTTGACATTGTCAAGACATGTGAACAGTCCCGGGCATGCATTTGAACATCTTAAAGCAACAATTTTAGAATCCGCCTTCAAAACCCACCACGACCGCGAGGTTCGGGGATCTTATCTCATTTATAAGTTTGGGTCAGCCACACTTGGAATTAATGAAAGTTACGGAAAACTAACGTGCTTATCCCTCGAATAAAATTAGCGGCTTTAAAATTTTTATAACTATGTTCATTATTCCTACCCTCGAGTTTGCCATCAGAATTCGCAAAAACTCTCCTAATACAGCAGCTTTATTAGCTTAATGCGGCTCAACAATGCCATTTGTCCGGGGGAAGGAGGCCTCGTTCCCACCACCACTTAAGAATGTTTACCTCTTTGTGTTCTATTCATGTTTAACCTTTTGTGACCCTACCTATTTCCTGTTCAATTGCTAGCTTCTGTGAAATGCTCTTTTGTGCCCCCTATCTATTATCTTCATCCGCGGGGGGCACACCCATCTTCGCTTCCCCTAGAACCAGTCTCCCCAGCCACTGAATACCTTGCTGTATACTCTTCCCTTTCTTTACAAACCGCGGTTGTCCATTTTCCCCCATTGTCTGAACTTGCAGCCCGCGCGGCATACGTTGACCCGTCATGGTGCAACCTTGAACGCTGCATTGTTAACACGACCCCTTTTTCTCTCTCTTGCTCCCCCCCCCTTTTTTTTCTTTTTTTTTTTTTTGTTTGTTGATGTTGTAACGTAGGCGTAGCCTGACTGTATGCACACTCTCCATTAGCAAAACATTTTCCACTCCTTCTTACAGTTTTATGCAAACCTATATAAGAAATGTGTTCAATGTTTGCGACACCATAATCATGTAACTTTACTCTGATGAAGGCAAGTCCCATTGCCGCTACGTAAGTAAACATTGTTTGTTATTGTTCTTGCTGTGTATCCGACTCTTTACATATATATATATATATATATATATATATATATATATATATATATATATATATATATATATATATATATATATATATATATATATATATATATATATATAAAATTCAGGGAGTAGTAGAACTTTGAACACAAGAGAAGAAAAACTTCGAACAAGGTAAAAGCACGATTGTGGCCTACGTTTCAGCAAAGAGAACTTCAGCACAGAGAAGCAAGTTCTCTTTGCTGAAACGTAGGCCACAATTGTGCTTTTACCTTGTTCGAAGTTTTTCTTCTCTTATATATATATATATATATATATATATATATATATATATATATATATATATATATATATATATATTAGGGTGTCGAACCGGAACCGAACCGAACCGAAAACCGGAACCGAACCGGTATTTTTGCCGGAACTGAACCCGAACCCGAACCATTATTTTTTGAGCCGGCTGTACCCGAGCCGGAACTGAACCGAAAAATACAATAAAGGTTTCCAGTTCTCGACAAAACGGTTCGACCATCCCGTTATTTGTAACGGGTGGTAAGTGTCATTAAGGGCTTCTTTCTTTCACGCGCCATCATCTTCGCAATCTCTCGCTCACTTTTACGCTTTCAATGAATCAAAAGCTCCGAACGCGCTCATCACGGTCCCAACACGGTGACAATTGATTAATTGATTAATTGATTGATTGATTTTGAGGTTCGTTATTGCACCCACGCAATGCAGGCTATGAGGCGCACCGCAGTGGAGGGCTCAGGATTAATTTTGACCACCTAGTGATCTTTAGCGCGCGCCGAAATCTCGAACACACGGGCGCTTACGCTTTTCGCCTCCATCAGAAAAGCGGCCACCACGGCCGGAAATCGAACCCGCGTCCTTCAGCTCAGCAGCACAACGCCGTAGCCACAACATGGTGAAACTACTGCACACCAGTATAGAAATTAAGGCCCCTAGTTGCAATGGTATGTTGCTGATGGTCTAGCAAGCAGGGTGCAAGGCTGGGAAGAAGAAATGTCAAACTCTTGGCAGCGTGCGCAATGTTTGAAGCACAGAATTCGCCCTTCCCGCGGTCGCCGGTGCACCTGTCACCACGCCCCGACAAGGGGCATTTAAAGGCTCAATAAAACGTTTGTCGCTATCTCTCTCTCCTTCATTGGGACGGTGCAAGTGCAATCAGTCCACGAGATTGTTGTACCGTGTACCCGCCAAGGTTCAAGCCCTACATTTCTCTATGCCTATTTGCAGCAGCTAAAGAGTGCCAAAATTTTGGCTTTTAGGTACACGCATTATCACAACAATTAAAGCAGCGCCACAAACGGGACGCAGGAAGAAAGGGACGCACATGTGTTTGTTATTGGTTCGAGACATCGGCTCGATACAAGCGAGGAGAACCTCACGAAACGAGAAAGAGGGGGAAATATGGCGTAGGGGCCGGAAAAATGAGATTCTTAAACGTACTACACGGGGATAAGAGAAGCTTGATTGATTATGAGGTTTAACGCACTGACGCTACACAGGTGATGAGGCGCGCCTTAGTGGAGGGCTCCGGATGAATTTCGTCCACCTGGGGATCTTTAGCGAGCGCTGAAATCTCGAACACACGAGCGTTTTCGCGTTTCGCCTCCATCAGAAAAGCGGCAGCCGCGTCTGGGAATCCAAACCGCGTTTTTTGGCTTAGCAGCACGACGTCTTAGCCACTGAGCCACCGTGGCGGGTGAGGTAAGCGAAGATACGTGTCTATTCGAAATTCTAGAGATTGGGGTTTTTCGAATTGGCAGGTGTGCCGCTGATATATACGCTGATATATACTAGCCTGCTTGACAGTCTTTTGTACAGGTAAAGCTGCTCTTCACAGGCGAATAAAACGCCATGTTGTGTGCGCGGGCGTGTGTTTGCGCGCTTTACGTGGAAGTTTTCTTTGTTGATTGTTTTGCAATGGGGATGCAGGCCCTTGATTGTCGCAGTAAGCCCGATAACAAAGGGGCCGCAGCCCGTGGTCGGCGATATTTCCCCCCGCGTCTTCTTACATGCTTGGCCAAAGATTCCAAATGGACCATAAAAACGCAGCCCTACCTTGCCTTATTTGAAGGATCTGCCTTTGGTGACTCGTTAATGACGTTGTTTTCATGAGCTGTGGTGAGAAACACCGAAAAAACTTTCAAATTTTCTGACTCCCAGCTTCAGCAGTGACGTAACAAGTAATTCAAGCAAAATGGACAACATCTTAAGTCATTATTAGAATCCCAGCCGTACAATGAAACTAAACAAGGGGATCCAATCAAAACACACCATGTCTCTTGGCGGTGGCTTTGTGTAGTCTCTCGGACGACAGTACGGGGGGTGAAAAAGAGGCTGGTACACTTTCTGTTACACCTGGCCTAGATTTTCAAATTTAACAGAAGTATTGCAGCTCATTTAAAAAAAAAAACTTCTTCGAGTGAAGAAAAGAATACTTCAGTTTTATGATAAATTTAAACTATACAAAACTTATTTTTCGCACCTTGCTAATAAATTCAGTTCTGAACCGGTTCGCGAACCCGTTCGCTGATCGAATTAGTCGAACCGGAACTGAACCGGAACAAAATAAATTTACCTGAACCCGAACAGTAACCGAACCCGTATTTTTTTCGGTTCGACACACTGATATATATATATATATATATATATATATATATATATATATATATATATATATATATATATATATATAGCAGCCTACCATTGTCGCTGAAGAAGAAAGTGTATGACAGCTGCATCTTGCCGGTACTCACCTACGGGGCAGAAACTTGGAGGCTCACTAAGATGGTTCAGCTTAAATTGAGAACGACTCAGCGGGCAATGGAGCGGAAAATGATAGGTGTAACATTAAGGGACAAGAAGAGAGCGGAGTGGGTCAGGGAGCAAACTGGTGTTAGACATATTATTAGAAATTAAGAAGAAGAAATGGACGTGGGCAGGGCTTGTAATGCGAAGGCAAGATAACCGCTGGTCATTAAGGGTATCAGACTGGATCCCTAGAGAAGGCAAGCGTTGCAGGGGGCGGCAGAAAGTTAGATGGGCAGATGAGATCAAGAAGTTTGGGGGGATAAATTGGTCACAGTTGGCACAGGACCGAGGTAATTGGAGAATAATGGGAAAGGCCTTTGCCCTGCAGTGGGCGTAGACAGGCTAGTGATGATGATGATGATGATGATATATATATATATATATATATATATATATATATATATATATATATATATATATATAGGAAAATATTTCTTGGACACCTGCAAGTCGTAGCAAAAAAAGAAAGACACACGTCGCAAAAAGAAAAGGTTTAACGTTTAGGCCGAGGGACCTAGCTTTCTTATTCCGGTTATTCCGGAGACCGGTTATTCTGACGAAGGCCGGTCCCTCGGCCGAAACGTTAAACCTTTTCTTTTTTCGGCGTGTGTCTTTCCTTTTTTGCTATATATATATATATATATATATATACATATATACAGGGTGTCCCAGCTATCATGCACCAAGATTTAAAAAAAGAGCAATGGCGTTACCCAAAGAAAACCTAGTGCGCATTGTTTGCAGTACTGTGGAGAAGCGGAGAGTATTTTTTTCATTAATTAAGTATTTTTTTCATATTTAACTAATAATTGTAATTAATTATCTAACTCGAGACAACTGTCCTAATCACAGAAGTGTCAATGAGGCACTTGTAGGGACCCACGAGGGGCATCAAACTGCGGTATTTTCGAGGACGAGCTAATTGCGTACTCATTTATTCTGACTGATAAAAAAAACCCGCGAAACATGAAAAATACAAGGTGACAGCGCCTCCGCGCGCTCTTGCGCGCATTGTAAAGCAATGCCCTCAAACAGGCGGCCTCTGAGTTAGCCAGAAAGAAATAAACAAAAGAAAGAAAGATAAAATCGCGACCGAGTTTGTGCCTTATCTGCACACGCGGACCGCAAATCTTGCTGTTGCTGCTCCTTCGATGCATGCCTTTATCAAGGTGATGCGCTGTCTCTTCGGGTGGGTGACAGGCGAAGCAGTTGCTTTTAGTAAGCTTGTTTGGCGACGCTGCTTTACAATGTGCGCGGAAGCGCGATCACGTGGTATTTTTCATATTTCGCGGGTTTTCTTTTTTTAGTCAGAATAAATGAGTCCGGAATTAGCTCGTCCTTGAAAATACCGCAGTTAGATGCCCCTCGTGGGTACCTACAAGTGCCTCATTGACACTTCAGTCATTAGGACAGTAATTCTCGAATTAGATAATTAATTACAATTATTAGTAAATATAATTAATGAAAAAAATACTGTCCGCTTCTCCACAGTACTGCAAATATTGCGCACTAGGTTTTCTTTGAGTAACGCCATTGCTCTTTTTTTAAATCCTGGTGGTGTGATAGCTGGGACAACCGGTATATATATTTACTATATTCATAATATATTTCACAATACATTTCATCGGAGGAGAAATGACAATAAAGACTTTATCGATCTTACTTAAAATGGACGCTCCTAAAGCCTATCAGAATTGCGCGGCTCCCTGGCGTTATCAGTTCCCAGCAGGCGGTCTTAACAAGTATTCGGAATATGAAATTATTAACGCTCCTTAACCACCTGTATTTTAGGCAAAAAATACCACGTGTTCGCCTATATCACAAACGACATTTCAGTTTTGGTAACTTACATGGCGGCATTCTCACCTTTTATGTTCTTTACTCTTTACCCGACATTACCCATGGACAGTTTTCTTCCTCACTGCGCAGCTATAACGGAACACGCCAGCAAAGCTGTTAAACAAACCCACCTCGCACGGCGAGTTGCTCGTGTAAATCTGTCAGCGTCACACTTGTCAGAAAATAGCCTTTGCAATGACTGCCACCGGTTGGTAATCTCCTTGAACAATCGTTAGTTATGGTCCCCCACTCGTCACCCAGGACTGTCTGAGAAACTTCTTTCATCTTACGTCAGCCCGTGCAGTGCGTTGTGCCGGGTCACAAATGTGATCCCATATTTTGCCAGCAATGCCACGAGATCTACAAACTCTCCATCAAACAGACATCGTTCTCGTCCCAAACTTTAAGTCCTTCCACGACCATACTCCTTATCCTGATCTCTAGCACTGAGAAGGTGTTTTTCCTCCCGGGGCTTATGTTCCGAGACAAGCTAGTGGATAGGAGTACGAACGCATGCTCTGCGCATGAAAGACCACGGGGCCGTGTGTCTGGGCCCTGGCAGTCATGATCTTAGCATTTGCAGTGAACGACGGTGAAGAGGAGGATTCGGGTTCGTTCTTACGGCAGCTGGCTTCCCGACGTGTCGCTACTCCTCCTACTCGCCTATGGTAAATACCTTGAAATACAGCATCGTTCTTGCATCTTCCTCGTAAAAATATCAATACAGTGTTTTTAAAAAATGCATCCTTGCACATGTATGTATATAGATCGTGTGATTGCACATCAAAGGTGATAAAACTTATTTCAGGGGAAACATTGCCCCTCGTAGCTTTATTATGTTTCCTCTACCTTTTCTCAGCCTATGTTTCAAACTCAACGAGATTTTTGAGTTATGCTACCGTGTGATTTTATACTGGTTCGCAATTGAAGTCTGTAAGGAGTGCATATGACCCAGAGAAGTGTATCTACCTTATCTATTTTTGTACGTACTGAAGAACGTTCATTGGCTCTAACAGGAGAGGCAATCTACAACGAGAACATGCAACCAGAAAACAGAAAACACAATTAGCAATGCCTATTAAAATAGGCATTTATAGCCTTTTATTGTCAAATGGCAACCGATGCAAATTAACACACGTAGGTGGAAAAAACACCATAAAACCATTTGTTATTCTCTAATTTATTCTCTAAATATCAATATGGGGCGATCGGAGCACATGGTGCGCAATTCACCTGAAATCCGGTATCGGATTACCAGCGTTTCGTTAATATGTCACCTGTGGCAAAAATACAAATTAAATATGTTCGTGCGGGCTCGATACGGCGGAAACTTTTGCGGGTGACCATAACGTGTATATATGTTGACAGGGGAGTCTTTTAGTTGCTAGGGTGCAGCCTAAGCTCCCAATGATGAGAACGCTCAGAAGTCTAAACGAAACGTGCGCTGACGCTACGAAAGTAAATGAACCATATTGTGACGGTATAGAGAGGAATAGGTGTGATAAGGTTGAAATGTAGAATACAGTAAATGCTAGAGTTCGTGTATGTGTGTGCGCGCGCGTGTGTTTGTATGTGTGCGTGTGTGTGCGTACTACACACACTCAATCAAGCCTTATCAACGGGTACACATTTCACTATCGGAAGTTTTTTACAATGCTTGAGGGATTTATATGTCAGGCGATCTGGGAGCTAGGTGTAAGGGCGCCTTAAAAAAGGTAGACAACATTGACGAAGTTGTGTCCCTTTTTGCACATTGCACAAAATCTGTACAAATTTCTAGAGAAAAAAGGACGCACCTCATTTAGCCAAGTATTTTCATAAGTCTGTTTTAACGTATAACGTTTTTTGCCTTAGGTAACATGCTATAAATAACAGAGGTGTACAGATTTTCTCCAGTAAACCCAACGCTTCCTCTCCAAATTGCACAATTGAGAAAACGAAAGTTTTAGGCTTTTTTTGTTTCAATAGGACTGGGTCTGCTTTGAAGCTACCGCTTTCGTGCAAGATCTTTTAAAGTCAAATCATTTCCAAGAAAACCATCGAAGCGCCTTAAGGAACGCTAGTCATTAGTTTTTAATATATCTCATTATATCATTCTGATACAACTTGCTGTAGACTGCCGTCCAACGGTACCATAACAATTCTACTAAAACAGCGTCTATCCTCCGACTTTTTGTAAAAATAATGGCGCCTGGAACTACTTCGCTACCGCTAACGTAAAGTAATATAACATAATCTGAGGTAACTTAACTAACATAATAGAATCATTAGGCCGGGTTCAGACTGTTGCCTCAACTGCGTAATAACTTTTAGAAATGACGTCATTTCAAGTCTCAGCCAACAGAACTATGTGCCGTGCCATTTTTTTACGTCCATAAATCACGATACGGCTTTTGTGTTGGTTGTTTGAAAATAGCCTAAGACACTAACCCAATGCGCTCTACCACGAAGGACTCCGGACAGGTCTCAATGGGCTGTTTAACGTCCGCTCCTAAACTTCGCACCAGCACAACGAACATGCCATCCATCTATACAGGCATTAAAGGCATAGCTGCGCGTGCACGCCCCTCTCCTCTTACCTCCCACCATTCTCCACTACAAACCTCCGCACGCATACACCCGCAACCGGGCATGTGTGCGCACTGAGAAGTGACAGACGCTGCCGTAAATATCCCCTGAAAGCCTTCTGAAGAAGGGATATTGTCTGATGCCGGCGTTCCAAGAAGGCAAGTTGATGTTTATCTGGAATGGAATCACCGCTGCTCGCCTAGCTGAACTTGAGGTGGTAACGGCAGCGCCAGCAGTTTTCCGTTGTTTTTGCACCCATTCGCAGTTGTGTTTCGCCCTACGCTTGAAATCTTGCCCTCCTTCCTCTAAAAATACGGCATGAATCCGTCCCATAACGATTTAAATCCTGGAAGAATTTGAGCTCTATTCTCGCGTACAAACATGTGGCTTTCCGTTTTACTTCCCCTCTTATGCATCTTACTGTTTGTGTAAGAAATCTGTTTAACACTAAAGCCCACATTTGAACCCCTCGATTAAGGAGGACAGCCGACTAACGGCATTGATTCGTGTAATTTCGACAGATAAATCTTCCACTAGCGCAACCCGCATTTCATCGGTAGCGGCATGAAGCCTAGATGTGCGTGCATGCCCCCCTTTTTCTACACATAACCGGGCACCCATAATTCGGCAACCGGTGATGGCGCATACTTGAACGTGAAAGAAAACCAGAGAAATTGTCGCTGGGAAGGCTTTACAAGCTCAAAGAGAAATATGTGCTTAAGCCGGCGTTTCAACGGGGGAAGTGTATCTTCTGCTGAGAGGTATTCGTAGCTACTCGGCGAACTAGAAAATAAGCTGAACGGCGACGCCGGAATTTCGGCCGTTTTAGGGGGGCAGCCCTTTGGTAGCCGTTACCCGTGCTTCGCGGGTGCGGCGTCTGTTTATGTCCTATAACCGAATGATGAACGCAGCAGCGATGAAACAGAGAAAACATAGAGTGTCGTCGTCCACCGAAGGGTGAGGTAGAATACCACACGTGCGGCTCGGGCGTCATCTCTCACTGCCATTCGCTGAAACATTTGCATTGCGTTGCCACCAACGAGTGCCCTCCCCCTCACACTTTCCCCAGACGCTGTTCCTTTCTCCGCTAATCCGAACCACGTGACATTTGTGCGGGAGGTTCAACCACGATTTGAAACATGCTGGCCGGCGGCGTCGCCACCCTCCGACATAGTAGCAGAGTAGCGCGCGCCGCCGTATGCTCGTTGATCAGGCCAACACTTGCTGAGACGCAGCAGAAATGCGCCGTGACCGAGAAGACTGCAGCTCGCGCTGCGCACAAGTTTTATATTAGGGAGTGTAGTAATCGCCAGTGGATGTTTTTACGCCGATACGTGCATGCTGTTTATTTTAAGTGCGAATGCGCTTCTTAAGCGACCCTGAACCTGCGTCCACCGGCGATGTCCGCGCACGTGGAGATGGGCGCGAGCAGCCTGGCCGCTGACATGGCACATACCCACGTGGGGGATTGGCCAGGAATCTCCTCGTCTTCCTTGGCAACGGGGGGAGATGGGCGCGCGCTGCCTGGCCGCTGACATGGCACATACGGCCAAGAATCGGGCGTGAAGAAGGGTGAGAAGGGACGTTACCGCTGTACCGTCGACTTCGACCGAAGCGGATGCCGCCGAGCGAAGGGCGCGCGACGCCGCACGCAAGCGAGCCTTCTGCAGTCTAGATGGATCTTTCGCAAGCAACGCTACCCCCAACAACGAGTAGAGCGCAATCCAACGCGAGCACTGCACCCGTCGCTGGAGGTGACCGTCCTCGAATGCCCGAGAATGCCCGAGTGCCCGAGGGGCACTAAGTGAAATAAGAGGCGAATGCCAACAGAGTTCAACATAGCGCCCCCTCCGTATCAAATCGGGTAACTTCGGTTAACTTCGGGCAAACTCGGGCATTCGCACTTTGACATGTTCCCTCTCACTTGGGAAATGCTTGGGAATTTTTCGCAATCATCTCATGTCCGCACTACTGCCGTCAGCTGCCGACTGCGCAACTTTCCAAAGGGGCATCGGTGCAGGCGAGGGGGAAATAGTTGTGAAATAGGTGTCAGCGGTGGTAAGGAGGAGCCGCGGGGCGGCGCCGAGTAAATCGATGACAACGAAATGAAAACGGGGGTTGGGTGGGGGATTCGAATTATACTGTTTGCAGTAGAAACTGCCAAAAGTGATAAACACTACCATTCAATATAAGATTAAAAATTGGCTACAAGGAACGCTATGAAGGTTGTCGGACGGCGATGCTGTAAACGGCACCCACAACAATTACTAATGTGGCGTCACTTGAACTCACACAGTGGCTCTAGAAAGAGTGAAACCACACACTGTGCCAGCCGTAACCTGGAATCCGCCAGAAAGGAACCCCCAAACGGAGCAGCGCCAGCAGAAACAAAACGGAGGGGAGCACCTCTCAAACAGTCAGGAGGAGGGCGGTACGTGCGGCTATGCCGCCATTTCGCTCACTTTCTCCCCCTCACTCTAGTTTCATGTGTGGCCTCCAAAAAGTGCCCTACCCCTCACCAGATGCTGAATAAAACTGCCGTCCGCCTCCCCGTCTCCACATGCGGGGCGTAGCTTAGTCGGCAGGACGACGGGCTCTCGTTTGGTTACTCTCTTCGGGCTAGACATCAATCCCCGGCGGTGCCAGTAGTTCGGTTGTGCAGCCTGGGAGTAGCCAGTAGCCAATCGTAGGGTCAGATGTTTGTGTAGCCAGTAGTAGTCTAGGAGTTTTCTCGTGACGCGGACACGACAATTTCCTTGTCTGCTTACAGGTATGCTGCTTCCATCATCGCTGTATATAAAGCAGCCGAATCGGAACCATTTCTCTACCATGGCTGTGCCGGTATAAGCCTAGTTTTAAATATTCGAATGTCGTGGGACGACATTTTAGCCACGCCTGCAGCCCTGAGTAAAGCAACGTGGCACGGTTCTCTAGACGCTGGGTTTAAATATTCTTCCCTGATTGAGGGAGTATTCCGTGAGAACGAAACATTGATAGTTCGCAATTATAGGAACTGAGAAGCTACCGTGTCCTCTTTATCTTTGATGCAAATGAATCGTCAGCAGTCTCACTCAGCTCTATTCAAGTCACGGGGGAGGTTTTACAAAAATCATACGCAAGAAATACTAAGAAACGTTCAAATTTTTCGCCACAGTGACGTCATATGGGCAGGCGTGACGTATTATAGGCCAGCAGGCGAGACATTTTTATTGCGTTTAAACTGCAGTTCGGCATTCAACCGGTGTGATAAAACAAAACTAAAGCACCAGTACAACCTCCCAGTCAAGTATTTCGTCGGGGGCTTCGGTAGGCAGGGGCTTGTTGTACAAACAAGATATTGGGACATCATACAGAAATCGCCGGAAAGTCTCTGCGGATTCTCCATTTGCTCCATGTTTTCATTATATCCCATATATTTGTTTGATTTTAGCGATAAAATGTGTTTATTGGTACTTTTTAAGGGGAGTTTTTAATGATCCAGGGGCATTTTTCGACTACACAAATTCCCGAGAAATCTGGAAATTTGCCGGAAGTCTTTTCTGATTTGCTTTCAATTTTGGTCCCGTTTGGTTGCTTTCAGTTTTGGTCAACCGGAACCAATTTTGGTTCCGGTTGACAAAGCGATTGCAAGTGCTGTCGTCATTTTGACGTTTGATTTGTACACTTTGCCTTAGTTCTCCCTACGTGAAGTGCACAATTCCTGGCCTGCAATGAAAAAACTAAACTATACCGGACATGACAACGTAAGCCTGTCTCTACTATTCAACAACAATATTGCGTGTAATACACGTCCTCTCTGTAATTGGCTAAGAAGGCGTGACGTAAGGTAAACAGTTGGCGGGAACGATCTCGTCACACAATGACAATTTAAGCCTGCGTAAAAGTGACGTTATCTTACCTAACATCTTGGAAATGGCGGCTGCTTTTGCCGTGAAATAGGGCAAGAAATTTCCCCGACCTTCCGCGCCGCGAAATGTCCGGGAATTTGCAGCAGGCGCAGTTTAGCATGCACGTGGTTTAAAGCATGTTTTTTTCCGAAACAAATTATTGTTTCAACTGTTTCCAAGTCAGCGATCACGGAGCATACAATTAACGTGCAGAATTTTGCTTTTATGTTTGGGAATAAAATAAAAAATTTTTGTTTGGCATAACCGCAATGTTAGAGGGCAGTACAAGGCTCTCCATGACAAAGAGAACCCAATGCATGGCATTTGTCCACACTCGTCTTAGTAAACTGCTGGGTCACATGATCGAAATCAAGAGAAAAATAACAAAGAAAAGTGACTCTTTTGTTCATTACAGCGCTGATTGAAGTCGAGCTTGACGAATTGGTGAATCGGCGACATCGGTGCGCTCCGCGGTTATCAGGCGTAGCGGTTCGCTGCTCTAATGTGTCATACAAGCGATGGTCGCGGCCGTCTTTTTCTATGATCACGCATTAAACTTGTAGCATAGCAGGCGACGATGGCGTGGAGGCGGTGGCGGCAGGGAAGGTGATAACGCAACAAAGCTTGCATTGAAGCAGAGACCCCAGCTATGTTACTAAAAGCGATTGAAAGAAATAAATAGATACGGTAAAAAAATTGTGTGCTGTTCTTTAGCTCGACATCCGCCTTTCGCTCGCTTTTGGATCTACGTCACTGGATCGCCTTGTGGTTTTGACGCCAAGTTTGGCCTCCAGAAATGTGTTTCTCTTGCCAGCCTCAGCTACCGTCTTAATGTTTATGGTACATTTCAACTTTTTTGTATTTTAATGCACAATATTTGATACCTTGGCGGTAATCTCAATGAGGGAAGCGTCAAATTACACTGCATGTCGTCAGGGCTATACGTGCATCGCGTCAGTGATTTCGTACCCAGGCAGCACAGGACTGTTCGGCCTAAAACAGGCCGGTGTACTTTGACCGTTGATTTTCTGTCCGGCCGTTTTCCGGCAGCCATGTTCGGCCCATGTCCAAATGTGGGCCTTTTGGCCGTATACGGCCGTACTCCCGTTGCTGTCCAACGGCCAGTGTCCGTCGGCCAGTCGACCGGCTTACGGTCATACGGCCAGATTCCAGCCGTAGGGCTCCGGCCATTCCAAAGCCACCCGTGTACGGCCGAAGTACGGCCGCCGGAGGACAGCCGAGATGCGGTCGTCGGACTCCAGCCGGACTAAAGCTACCGTAAATACGGCCGTGCTACGGGCATTGGATTTCAGCCACAGTACGTTAACTGTACTGAGGCCGGTCACTGCATGTCGCGCAAGCAGATGACTCATTCGCGCAGTGCAGAAGCAGCACAAACTCAGCATTTTGGGTCCAATGCAGCCACATCAAAGTGAGCTCGCGCGCAATCACCAGCCGTCAAGCTTTCACCGCAGCCTTGCTTAATTACCAGCCTCAGTTGACATCAAAAATCATTTATTAAACAGTGCTCACGAATTGTCGTTCCTTTAATTGCTGTGCCTCTTTTACTGCCGAACACAGAAAATATTCAGTTCTTTGTAGAGCTTGCATAGATGTATTGTCCAGGTCCTGATATCCTCTGTGGGGCGGTTTACCTGTAATAAACGGGGAAAGAGGAGGGGAGGGGGTGGGGGGGGGGGGGTGGCGGCGGAGGGCGCATACTTTAGTGGGTTGAATTTCAGAGAGATAAATTGCGCCGTTTTTAGCCAATTTCGTTTAGGGCAATATTCCGGAACACTTTTATGCTATGGCTACATAAACTATTTTTATAACAGTTGCTTGACCAATTTTGCTGTATATAAAACCGGCGTGAATGCCTTTACGAAGCGTTTTGGTTCTCAACAAAACACTCAGGAGCATTTATTATAACTCCTTCACAAAAAAGTATGTCCAGTGTTTGCCCATTTTTCTTGCAAAGACATTTTCTACTCGATCAACTTTTCTGATGATTTTGCGCAGGGCTGATCCTAAGAAGGAGCGAACAGGTACTTTCATTTTCAATCTACTTTAATGTTGTTTTCATGAGTATACGTCCACACCACCTAATAGTCCAAAAGAACTTAATTTTCTTCTAATGTCATACTACGTTAAAAAAATTCTAGACGCGTTGCGAATGACGCCGTGCTTCAGGTGGCTGCAGTTGTATCCCTCTGTGTTCACGCAAGGAAAGGCGTAAAATTAGAGTTACATAATTTGTTTCAAACCAATAACATAGCAATGGTAGCATGCATACAGGAAACCTTGCATACTGCAACGAATAGGGCAATAAATATTTTATTGGTCAAGGTTGAATGCGTAGGGTTCTCAACCCGTCAGAGGCAAACTTGCGCCTCTGGAAGTGTATTTATTTATTTATTTGTTTGTTTATTTATTTATTTTTATTTATTTATTTATTTATTTGATGCCTGCTTGCCTTTGCATGCATTTCAGAAGGCAGATACATAACACTAAGCATTAAATATGAGACGAAATAACAAAATATTTCTACAAAGCGCTCTGAAAATCGTCAATATAAACAGTTAATGCAGTCATACGTGGAAGATAATTACCCTGCAGTATTGATGTAAAATAAAATGAATCGTGCAAGGCGTCACCTTTAAAGGAAAGTTAATAATTTGCTTTAATCTAGCGGTCCCACTTTGCGATATGTAGAATGGCGCTTGGACATACTTCTCCCCTCCTACTCCAGTTTTCGAATGATAGATATTACGAAAAAAGTTCAACCTGTGGTTTCGTCTGTCATCTTTCACGTGTTGCCATTTCAGTTTACTTTTACTTTCTCTCATGCTACGTTGAGCGTGCCAATTGCCTAATACGAATCGCACTGACATATTCTGTATGTTTTCGAGCGTATCAACGAGCTCTTTGGTGTAGGGATCCACGAAAACACATGCGTACTCCAAGATTGAGCGCACATGAGTGAAATACGGTTGTTCTTTTCAGTTAGATGGAGGTTCACTGAAATTTCGTCTCAGAAAGCCAAAAACATATGCAGCCGTAAGTTTTATGGTGTGAACCTGCCTATTTGACCTCTAACCACTCCCTAAATAGACACCTAGTTATTTATATTCCTCGGCCGTTGTCACAGCAGCATAATTTACGGTATACGTATCCAATTGGAATGAAGGTTTTCTTGTAAAGGTGCCGTTAACACACTGTTTAACATCCAAAAACTTTTCTGAATCAGCACACCATGATGTTATAAATTCGAATAAAGCTGCAGGTATACGCAATCACGTTCATTCGCTATAGTCCGGGTAACTACACAGTACTTTTGAACAAAGCTATAGGGCCAATAGTAATAACAATGCAAAAAACGATTCATTCAGTTCATAGGATGAAATGTACTACGCAGAAGGTGAGATGCAACACCATCATTTGCTTTTTTGCAGTCCAAGAATATACAGTCAACAACTTTAATCTTATCTATTGCAAGAGCCAAATCGTGCGTGAACTCAACAATCTGCGTTAAGGAAGAAAATCCTGACAAATCCGTGTTTGCTAGGATGCTGGCGATTATGTTTACCCAAATGAGTCATATCCCAAGAGTAGCTGAGCTCTCCTTCAAACATCGGAACTAAATTAACAGCTAGGCTTCGTCACTGACAAGGCTCTGTTGTTATCGCAAATTTAAAATAATTTTTTTTCTAAATAGGCAGTCGTAAAATCCCCTGAAGCAACATAGTGCAGAGCATGAAGTTGATCCTACCAATGCACGAGCGAGTCTCTTCTACGTTTATCACCAACAACATAGTGCAACATTGCTTGTCGCAGTTTAATTGTAAGCAGAATAACTTGCGCTTTTGCTCGCACTTGCCTTTCTTTGGTGGGGAGTCCTTGACATGGTGGCGGTTTAGCTCCTGCGTGGTGGCCGCTTGCTCGACGCCCTTGAAGGCCAGTTATTTTGGTGAACCATCTCCATCTCGGATCGGACATCTCTGGCGGGTCGATGTCTCCAATGCTCTCCATTTCTTGAGCGGGCTAATAGCCTAGAGCTGATGCGTCGACGAAGCCGGCGGCCGAGGCGTGGTAGCGGCGATGACTGGCGAGGCTTAGCTCACCCGTCGGTGTGGCACAGTCTTCTTGTGGCAATAAATGACATTTCGATGGCCTAAAAGGTTCCCTGCTAATGTCCAGTGAGTCCTTGCACCTTGCCCATTCACCGAGAACACTCATTACTGTTTGACAAACGATGTTCGTTCATTTAAAACGTAGAAACACGGAGCGGATGAAAAACGCGTCCCCGTCGTTCGGCTCCCTAACGGCTTTTTCTCCCCCCAGAAAAAGACCGGTCGGTCTCCTTCCAAACACGTCTGTGCATGAATTCTCGGCGCCCAGGCGCGAGCCGTTGTTCGGCTGTATGCCGTTTGCAGAAAAAATGACGTATAACCAGATACCTTACGTAGGCCGGTCTCCTCTTGAACACCGGTTGCCAAATATTCTGTGGCCATTCGCTTGCCGTAATTCGGCCGAGGACAGCTATCCGAATGAAAAACGTATATTCTGGGGCCGTACGTCCGCCGGACGCGCGGTTTACCGTTGAAACAACGAATGCACGGCAGCCGCGCTCCGGCCGGTCTCCTTTCGAACACCAACTGCCGCAAGAATACGCATATTCTGTGGCCGGTCGCTTGCCGTGCTTCGGCCGATTACCGCTTCCCGAAGAAAAAACGGATGCCCTAAGGCCGTACTTCGGCCGTTCTCTTTCTCAACATCGGCAGCCGTAAGAGAACTAAATATCTGGCAGCCGGTTAGCTGCCGTTGTACGTCCGGACACGGGCGAACGGAAAAATGCCGAAGCGCTGGTTGCCGAATGTTGGCCGATCAACGCATGATCAGTGGCTGCCAGAACCTGGATGCTGGCCGGACATGCCAGAAAGCGGCCGTAGACGGGCCGGTCTTGGAGCACACTTTCTGTGCCGCCTGGGTATACGTTGTGCTTACGCAAAAAACATTGCAAATTTCCCCGGAATTTGTGCAGTCGAGAATAGAGAGAATAGGGCCTTAGGGACCTATTCTCGACTGCACTTATTCCCGTGGAATTCGCCATGTTTTTTTCGGTAAGCACAACTTTAGCAATCAGTAACGTGATGCACGTATAGCTCTGACAACTTGCAGTTTGAATTGACGCTTCACTGATAAAGATCCCAACCAAGGTATGAAATATTTTGCATAAAAGATATAAAAACACTCTGCATGTACTACAAAAATTAAAACGGTGGCTGAGGTTGCCAAGAGAAAAACATTTCTGCAGGTCAAAATTAGCGTCAACACCACAAGGCGATCGAGTAACGTTGATCCAAAAGCGAGCGAAAGACGGATGTCGAGCGGTGAAAGAACATCTCACAAACACGGCTTTTTAGGGAATATTTATCCCTTAGAATCGCCGGTTAGCGTGCTTACCCAATGACAGGCGACAGCCGTGAGAAATTTCTGACGGTAATTCTCACGGTTGCGGTAATAATAAACACTACAATAAGGAAATTGGCTGGCAATGACGATACTCATTAACGCAAAATTGCAGCACAGCGCGAGCTGCGTTATTGATGGTGATGGTTATCGTTTAATTGCGCAAGGCCAACTTGGGCCAAGGAAACCGGAGAGAGCGATCTGCACTGTGCTATGTGACTGCGAAGAGCGGGTGCCTCTCAAAAAGCGATCGCGTCATCAGCGAACCTACGACGACCCTGCCGTACTAAGGCCTTATCTCGCAGCGTGTCACCGCAGGCAAGTGTCTCACGGAGGCTCGGCCTACTGCCCTCCGCTTAACAATTTCGCATTATTTTCCTCTTCAGCGTTTCTGCTCGCTCCATCTTCGGTGTCCCCTTCGTTCGCTTGGTTGGAACGAGGCCGACGGTGACGCAAAACCGCAGGTGCGGGCGCTTAAGAACTGCGCTTTAAAATGTTCAAAGGAAAAAAAAAGGTGTGTGATAGGAGTGAAACTTACAACCACTGGGTAGGCCATGAGGAAATGGGGATGGAGCAAGTCGATAACCGTTGTTAGGGGTAGGGCAAATACTTTGGAAATAAAACAGGCAAATTAGTTGATCGCAACCAACAACCTAGTACAAAAGGACAGCGTCTAAACATCATCATCAGCTCCCACGGGCTCCTGGCTGCCGTCGGACGAACGAGCGCCTTCGGAATGCAGCCCAGGTTTTGCTAATATGTCATGTATGGCGGTGGATTTAAATTTTAAAGCTTTAATTGTGGATTTAAAGCTTTAATTATGGAAGTAGACTGCTTCGCATTACGCAACAAAGGTAACGACAATTTCTGCAGACCGTAAGGTTATGGACGCATTGCTCGAGAAACTGCACTTACAGAATCTCAGTGGTACTCATGCATCTGTTTTTTTCGCAATCTTTTTTGGTCTCGTCCGTTGTGCAGATATATTCGGGAAATCGCTAAAGGCTTGACGTTGTTCAACGCGAAAGGTAGTGACTTTGCAATATCGATTTCATATATTGCAGGATCTATGTCATTCGATACGCATAGACGTCCTGCAGTGTTACGCTACTGTTCCAACGACGCTCAGTACCGCTGGGAGACCACCCATGGTTCGGTAACTAGTGCACTAAACTAGCATGTAAAACCGGCAAAATAACTTATAAAGTTACGTTATCCACAGAGAAAAAACTGGTAATTTTATTGGAAGGCAAGACGCAATCTAGCCGTGGCATAATGCCTCTATAATACAGAAAGCGATTGGCTTTCTTTCAACTTGGCCGCACATTAATAGGGTGGGTGCTTATTTTTCCACCGACCCGGTTGATACACACTGCAGGCGCGAATGCACTTCGTTTCAGTGCGCGTAAGCCCGAAAAGTCTATATGATGCTGTCCACGATGTCACATAGAAGCAGGTAGCGCCTGATGACAGCCCAGCAATCAGGGCCGAGGTCGGTCAGCTGCAGACACCCGTCACCGCGCCGGTGGCAGACGACTCGTTCTTTGACAACGCCGGCCAGTCGCATGAAGTCGTCCAAGCTCTGCAAGCACTGGAGCCCACGCCTCACCAATGCTGCAGCTTCGATAGTCGGCAAAGACAGCTCTTCCGCCAGCCCTTCAAGTAGCTCGGGGTAGAGGAAGACATCTTCCACAGCTTCGGCTCCACCCCTGCGGAAAGTGTGCAAGCCGCATTTAGAGACGCTCAAGGTTCGTCCAGTGGACAGTGGTGTAAAATTTTCACGAAGTTCGCCAAGGACTAGTTTTTAGGGGATGCGACCAAAAGCGACGGTTGCTGTGCTTTACTGTAGCCCGTGAGTGATACTAGTTTAGCTGCTTTTAGAGGGGCGAGAAAAGCGGAAACGCCCGTGGGTTGAGATTACCGCTCGGTGTAAAGATCCGCGACTGGTCAACATTACTCCATTGCCCTCCAGTATACACCTCGCGATTTATAGCCCAGGTGTCGCTTAAACAAGAGAAACTCGAAAATGATGCTTTATTTTAAAACATGAACAATACCTATAATAGGTAATTCTAAGGGTTCACGAGGGAACATAGCGTTGCTAATGTCACAATTACGCCATGTTTGAGTGTGAGCAATGAATGGCTTGGAGTTCAGTACACGCTGCGTATCCTGGCGACGGGCTGCGCGCGCGTTTTTGGTCTAATTAGGGTGGGTTCGCGTGTAAATACAGTTCTTCGCGCGTAACCATTGCGATTTCGCCCGCCTCCGCGTTAGGCACCCCTTTAAGTTAACTAAATTTTCGTTGCGTAGAGCGAAAACGTCGCGTGCGGTACCCCTTAATCGGTCTAAAGTATTCAGAGCGTACGCAATGAATTATAAAACTTTTCAAGGTGAAATCTGTATACTTGTTAGTTTTTCGTGGTTCTTGGAGATGTTAAATGTTAGTGTTAACCGCTGACAACTGGCACATTTTCTAGGAGCCTTATAATGTCTTAACTATCTTACTAGTTATTCCTAGGACCTGCTACACCAAATTTGCTCCCGTGCACACAGATCGCCAGTATCCATTAAGGAAATATTTAAAATGGACTAAATTTAAAACACAAGATAGTTTGTCTTTAAGCCCCACCAAGAAGCATTGTGTATTAAAGAACGTCACACAATTTGCTTTTTACGTTTTCATTGAACGCAATTACACCGTGGCAAAATAACTGCACTTTTAAACCTTGAAAAACCTTCTGCAAAACCAGAGGTACATAATTAAGAAACTCTGGGTCGTTCAAATGTCCCTCAAACGCTGGGACTGCGAAAAAAGTGCAGCGAGGAGTGCTAACAAAACATTCGCTCCAATCCACGCCGTGAAGGTGGTTGGAAAGCAAAGCTTTAAACTACAGCCACAACAATTGCCCATGCGACGTCACTTCAATTCACACACGAGGCTCCACAAAGAGTGAAACCAGAGATTCTGCTACCGTTACCTGGAATTTGCGGGGGAGCGTCCGGAACGCAGCAGGAGCGTCGGCCACGGCCGGGCTACAGCGGCGGACGACGGCACCGCTGTAGCCCGTTCGAGAGTCCGAATTGAGAGAACACGGAGAGGTGCGTCTTTCGAAGGGTGACACAGCGAAACCTAGCCATCCTGATGTGCTAGCTTGGGGCTACACGACCACGCGACACAAGCGCGGACATCGAAAGAATTCGTCATTTGATCTTAGTGATTCCAATTTATACCGATTTAAACTAGTTAGGTTGGTAAGGTGGTTGGGAATTCTGAGAAAGCTGAGGGAACTTTTTATTCCTATTTATCAGAACCTTGTTGCTACTTTTCCTTTTTGTAGTACCTCTTAAAATACAACCAAATTGGTAATCACCAATTTAGAAAACGGAGTCCCAGTTGTGGCAAGCAGAGCGCGAAATGTAGCGTTTTTCTAGCCCCCAGATGACTGTATGGGGTTTGTACATTTTTTCCCGCCCTGCAAACCAATACTTAACGTATGTTTGCCATACGATTACTTAATTCCGTCGGCTGCGGGTTACCCTGGAGGTGCTGTCGAACAAGTTATTCAGGTGGTCCGAAGGCACCGCCCAATGAACGTGAAGCTGCACCGAAACAGGGCCAAAATAACCGCCGCAGAAGCAGACGACAAAGTCGAACCGCGGACGCCTCCGCCGGCAAGCGGGCACTCCCGCGAGGGGAGCACTGGGTAAACTCGCGGTGCCATCTCTAGTGTGCTCCGTGAGTGAAACCCTTCATGCCCCCGCTGACGCCTCCGACGATTTAAGAGTTTACGTACCGCATACCACGAAAGAACCGTTGCTGGTAGAGCTAGAAAGCTTTGTTGAAAAACTGAGTTAAAACACAACCGATTTGGTAATCACCAATTTAAAAAACGGAGCGAGCAGTCCGGAGAACGTAGCGTTTCTCCAGCGGCCAGATGTCTGTATGTGGTTTGTACATTTTGTTTTCCCGCCCTGCAAACAATCATTAAAGTATGTTGGCTGTACGACGACGTCATTCCTTCCGGTGCGGGTTACTCTGGAGGTGCTGTCGACCAAGTTATCAAGGTATGAATTCGAGCTAGTTGGTAATCCATGATAAACCATTTCGCGCCTGAAGTTAATCAAGCTATGCGAAGGCAGCGCGAAATGGACGCGAAGCGAGAGCAAAACAGCACGAAACAACCGTCGCTTAAGCAGACGACAAAGCCGTACCGCCGACGCCGCTGTAGGCGAGCAGGCACTTTCGGGCGGGGAACGCTGGGTAAATTCGCTGTGCCATCTGCAGTGTGCTCCTTGTGTGAAACGCTCCTGCCCACCCCCCAATCGCAGCCTCAGCCGCGTTGAGAGTTTGTTGTCCCGCGCTCCACGAAAGAACATTAACAGTTGGCTAGCTAGAAAGATTTGCTTTCAAAAAGACTGTACAGACG
Source organism: Haemaphysalis longicornis (assembly GCF_048455015.1). Lineage (NCBI taxonomy): Eukaryota > Metazoa > Arthropoda > Arachnida > Ixodida > Ixodidae > Haemaphysalis > Haemaphysalis longicornis. The sequence continues at coordinate 147,602,016 of NW_027526407.1, forward strand.
CGGACCAACATATTGCTACTATAGATACAGAAACACGAATGACAGCACAACCAAAAGACAAAGGAAAGAACGCGAAGGAAATGAGGAAGAGCATAGCAAATACAAACGATATCACTACTTAATAGGCAAAAATACCCGGGTGCTGAGCACTGACACGCGCCGTAAATCCGTCCGAGCAATAATTCGACTGCAATAAATAATGCAGGATTGTTGGTTAGTACCTGTACCGTCCGTTTATATCGTTACCCCCAAAGAGCTGTTATCACCGATATGTCTTGCAAAAAATCTAGCCCAAAATGTAGCGTTCAATGAGATTATCCCTAATGTATGTTATTGGTTTTTGACTTTAAAGCACCGGATTTAGACATGGGCTATGAGGCGTGCCGTAGTTGAGTGCTCCGGATTGGGTGTGATCACATGTAATCTTTAAAGTGCGGCGACATTTCGACGCACGAGCGTTCTCAATTTTTCGCCTCCTTCAGAAAAGCAACCACCAAAGCCGGGACAAAACCCGTGCCCGTGGGCTTAGCAGCCGGACGTCACAGCACTGATCCGCCATGGCGGTTCCTCATTGTACGTACCTGTCGCTTCGTAAACCGGTCACAAATTGGGCGGCCCGAAGTACGATGCTGGAGTTTCGCCGCGCCGTGTCCAGTACCAAGAACCACTCCTTCCGCGTGTGTGGATCTGATACATACGAGAAGAAATGCGTCTCCAAGCAGATGCTCAGAAGAACGTGGTTATCCGCGATTCCCGAAGACATGCTCTTTGCGAAGACGTCCGTATCGGCCACCCTAGTAAGTTGTATTTCAACTCTGCTGTGGTTGCGGCTCAACTTCAGTACGCTTCCCAGATGCTCAGTGTCTTGACTATGGAGGTCTAGGGCTACGCGAAGTTTGCGGATGCTTCTGTTCTCCGATAGTGATTCGAAGATGACCGTCCATGTCCCATCTGGACATTTTGCCCATACGGCTGTCTCAAGAGCGAGGCTTTTCAAAGCGGTAGTTGACCCTAAGAACTCCGCCAAAGCAGATGACAGTTCCTGATTCATACGGTAAGGATACACAAGCAGGGTAAGAGATGTAATGTGGGTCAATTCAGAAAGCTGGCAGAGAATGCGCAAAATGGCCGTTTGGGAAGTAAGAGCAGGGACCTCTGTCTTAGAAAATGACTTGCACTTCAAGACCTCGACTGCGTTGTCAGCGCTGCAGGTAGAGAAGTGCACTTTGCACTGCGCTTCGCTTCCTCTCAGAGCTTCGCAGATTGGCCCCAAGAAGGCTGTGCTCACCATCCGACCGTGCAGGGTCACCTTCCGTAGTTGCTGTTTTTTTGCCACTGAATTGAAGAATGAAGCCCAGCACTCTCTCTCCCAAAGCAGGACGGGCATGAATACTTCCTCCAGTGTGTCATTTGCTTCGAAAGCCATCATCCAGTAGTCCCAGTCCTGGTGTGTTGGTATTAAGGGATACTTGGGTGGGCCATTAGAAAACTCTTCAAAGGTAATGCACGCACTCCGTAACGTTGTATTTTTATATACAATATCCGCTAAAACCTGCGTGATTTGGTTGGGAATTCCGAGTCGCATCTTACAAAAAGGTGAGAGAAAAATAATTAGTTTAGAAACTGTGGTGTTGCCCAGTAGGCTGTCGTGGATCAGTCTGAGGGAATCCTCGCGGAATTTTTCTACTGTGTAGGTCAGCGTCGTAAGCGTGCTGCTTTTTTTTAGGAAACTGGCGAACATGGAGCGACATTCTGCTGAGGCTATAGCAGATTCGTGCAGCAAGAGTTCCTTAATAGTGGCGTTGGCTTTTAGGTCAGTCCAAAACGCTTTAATTTCCGGGTCGGACGTGGAAGTCGTAAGCCGCTCTGGTAGCGATTCCAAATACCCAAATGGATTAGAAGAGACCATCCTCAATTCTAGTTCTTCAAAGTGCGTTGATGTGGAAACCACGGTGGGAAAATTCTTGTCTTCAGAGTACAGCACAGAAGTTACTTTTAGGTGCTTTATGAACGCGTTTTTGCAAAGAACATTCAGAAGAGCGCACTGATTACGTTTTAAAATATCGTCGTAGATGTCGACAGCCGACACACAGCGGTGCGTCTTCAAGAGCAAATGTAAAACTGTGAGAGCCTGGTGCAAAATTTCGGCCGACGCTTCTCCGACGAAGTCATCGAAGCTCTCCAAGCAAAGCTGGCCACACGATCCCGACCAGTCTCGCAGCCGCAAGTTCAGTGGATAGAGAAACTCATTCCACGTCGACGGTCGTTTTGCGACGTGACACATGCGTGTCTCACTTGCAGTGCACGCCACGCTCCAGTCGATGGTGGCCCCGGTAATGACACCTGTGGCATTCCGCATGTCGGCAGGCTGGAAGGCAGTCGCTGCTCCCGGCAGTGCCAGGTCAAGAGCGGTTAGGCAACTTTGGTCGTTGCCCATTTTCCTTCCTGAAAATGAGGGTAAAGATGATGTGATACAGATATCAGTAAAGCTTGGTGTTGCGCTAGCTGGTATCGAGATACTTGGAAATGTAGACTGCCGGAGTCTACAGGGCGATCAGAAAATAAAGGAGCAAACGAAAGTGTTCATAAGTTATTACAACTGAAAAGTGTTCAATGAACACACACACACACACACACACACACACACACACACACACACACACACACACACACACACACACACACACACACACACACACACACACACACACACACACACACACACACACACACACACACACACACACACACACACACACACACACACACACACACACACACACACACACACACACACACACACACACACACACACACACACACACACACACACACACACACACACACACACACACACACACACACACACACACACACACACACACACACACACACACACACACACACACACACACACACACACACACACACACACACACACACACACACACACACACACACACACACACACACACACACACACACACACACACACACACACACACACACACACACACACACACACACACACACACACACACACACACACACACACACACACACACACACACACACACACACACACACACACACACACACACACACACACACACACACACACACACACACACACACACACACACACACACACACACACACACACACACACACACACACACACACACACACACACACACACACACACACACACACACACACACACACACACACACACACACACACACACACACACACACACACACACACACACACACACACACACACACACACACACACACACACACACACACACACACACACACACACACACACACACACACACACACACACACACACACACACACACACACACACACACACACACACACACACACACACACACACACACACACACACACACACACACACACACACACACACACACACACACACACACACACACACACACACACACACACACACACACACACACACACACACACACACACACACACACACACACACACACACACACACACACACACACACACACACACACACACACACACACACACACACACACACACACACACACACACACACACACACACACACACACACACACACACACACACACACACACACACACACACACACACACACACACACACACACACACACACACACACACACACACACACACACACACACACACACACACACACACACACACACACACACACACACACACACACACACGCACACGCACACGCACACGCACGCACGCACGCACGCACGCACGGACGCACGCACGGACGCTCATATATATATATGGTGTAGCTATTATGCCCTGCCTTACGGCACAAATGGGGTCCTGATGGCGTTAGTTCTAAAAGGCTAAAATTTACATGTGATCCTTCAGCCCTCCTTTTATCTATAATTTTTCGCAGTCACTCGACACACGATGCATACCGTAAGTCTTCAAAAACGCCCATGAAATCCCGATTTTGAAATCCGGTGACAGCACCCGACCCAGTTTTGACCGTCCTATTTTACTAACGTAGCTCTCCTGAAAGGTACAAGAGCACATTTGTTATCCCCATATCATCGCTCCCCTCAACAAAAATAAACTTCTGTTTGAAAACCAGCACGATTGAGGACGCGATCGACTATGCCAAACACAGCTTTTCCCATTTCTGAACGACCTTCACCGCCCATTGCGGTCCTCACTTTACATCGATGCCGTATTCATTGATTACTCGAAAGCTTTGGACCGTGTGCCCCATAAGCGCCTACTGGTGAAGCTCTCCAGCCATCAACTTGACAACCGGTCTACAGAGTGGATCGATGTTTGACTAACCGTTGTCAGTCAGTCAAACTCGGTAATCATGCATCTAATCGCATTCCTGTAAAATCCGGTGTACCACAATGATAAGACCCTCTACTCTTCTTAATATACGTAAATGAATTAGCCGATAATCTACCCTCGAACATCCGCTTTTTCGCAGCTGATTGCTTTATTTCTAGAGAAGTAACACGACCAGCTTATATTTCTACGCTCCAGGCATATTTAAAAAGTTTATCGGAGTGGTGTTGTACCTGGCAAATGGGGATGAACACTGATAAAACTAAAGACGTAACGTTTACTTTCTCTAAAAAGTTCATGCTACATGACAACACAACTTCTAATACCCGTAGAGTAAGTGCTGTCGTTTAAGTATCTAGGTATTTTTCTTGGCTCAAGCTTATGATTTTCACTTATGATTTTCACTGTTACTGAGTAGCTCTTCAGTAATATGTTTAGCTTGGTTTCATAAAATGTTTGGTTTCGCCGTTCTTATATCGCTGCTGTAAAATATTCCCTCCAAATTCTGTCTGTGTTTCTTCCTGCATTGAATTTGACAATGTTTTGTTGCTTTGGTTTTCCATGAACTGGTGACGTTTGATGCATGAGATTTCAGATTTCATATGTAATATGCAACCTTCGCTTGCCATGTAGAAAACTTCTCTCACATGTCCATACTGTTCTCGTCCTGTATGAACGAAAACCACGCTTGAAATTTGTCTATTTCCAACGATGTATTGCCCCTCCTGCAAAAATCCCAAATGGGATTGCCAGTATGTTAAAATAAATAAATAAATAAAATAAATAAACCTGGAACACTTATAAAGAATACATAACCCGTAAATCTTTTAAAAACTCGGCCTTCGAAAAAAACGTTTACGCCTTGCAAATTCTGAAACTAAAAAGCACGCATACAGTTCTTTAATTCGTCCTTTGTTAGAGTATGCCTCTAATATATACCACCCGCTCCAGGAATATCTAACAGCTTTAGCGGAGTCAGTACAGAACAAAGCGGCTCGGTATATTTTTTTGTTTTATTCCGGCTTTATCAGTGTTTCGGCCATAAAAGCGGTCCCCAAACTTCCGCCTCTCGCAATACAAAGAAAATACGGTCGCTAAACATTTTTTGCATCCCCTTAATCCCAGTGGTCTACCGTATTTATTCGCGTAATGATCGCACTTTTTCCTCCAAAAATATGATGCAAAGTTAGGGCTGCGATCTCTACGCGAGGTGATTTGTTCGGGAAAACGTTTTAGCGCAGAAAACTCAAGTTGCGGGCAAGAATGTTTACGGTAAATCTCGTAAACATAATAAACATAACAAATAAAAACATAATACAAACTCCACTGACCACCAAATGAGACCGAGTGATGCAAAATGCATTGTTTTCATTACAGAACGCGCCAGAATTACGGTATTACGGAACGCGCCGGAACGAAATTGCTGTAAGGTGAGAACAGGTCGACCAATAAGTGGCTGCTGCTGTCACAGTGTGGGACATCAAGACACGGCTACCGACACAGCAAGCTGAGCGCGTTTTTTATATGTTTTGTGAGTACATTATGTGCATGTGGTGAGAGTTTCTTCCGCACCAATAATGAACTCACGCTTGGCGATATCCCTAATATCATCAAGTCCGCGGCAATAACGTAATTATGTCCGCTTTGAAATAGAAAAAATAACGTGAGCACGACCATCGTAAGCACGACCATCGTAAGAACGACTTGACACGCATACGACATATGCCTGCGGCGAGTTCAGGGGGCGATCATTGCGCGGGAAAAAAAGTCATATTTTGACGACAAAATTCAGGGGTGCGATGATTACGCGAGTGCGATCATTATGCGAGTAAATGTAGTATTGCCTTGAACCAGTCATGTTGACGCAGGTACTTATGTATCAGCACCGTAGGTTGGCAGGCTCAGTAAAAAGGGCACTCACCCCCCACCCCCCTTCACCACTCATGCGTGAGTGGTGAGTGAGCATCACCATAGTTTCTATGTGCTGAGTGCGAGTGCGAGCGAGTGTGATTGCCACTCATCGGGAGCACCCGCTCAACACTCGCGAGTGCGAGCCCCACTCATGGTGAGACCCGTTCGCCACTCGTGGGTGCGAGTTCTACTGGCGGTGAACCCAGGCTCGCCACTCGTGAGTGGGAGTTCCACTCACGGCGAGCCCCTCTCAACACTCGCGAGGGCAAGTTCAACTCATCGCGAGCCCCGCTCAGGACATGCGAGTGCAATCGCCGCTCGCGGTGAGTCCCACTCACCCCTCGCAGCAATCCCCGCTCACCACTCATGAGTGGCGAGTGCACTCGCGCTTCTTCACAATGCGCGGGGCTCACCACGGTGAGAACCACTCGCTGTTGTCATTCGCTACTGCCGCTCGCTGTGGTAATTACTGCTAGCGATATCCACTCGTACGCACAGCCCCTAGTTAATGCTTTAGCTTCGGGAATATGCCGTTTCTGCCCTCCTGTTACGGGGCACTGTGGAATAAACTCTCCGATGACGTGTCGATTTAGGAAAACGACTTTGATGGACGTGTGACGTCATAGTGCACTGATACTCTTCGCTGCCAGGACTTATTGAGGGGCTTTTGCGCGCACCCTCGCCGAATGATCTTTCTGGCTCGCAGCGTGTTTTGTAGGAGTTGGTGTCACTAACGTCGTTGCAACAAGCCAATGCACTTTACTACTGCTGAGCGCTGCGATGGAAGCATTAGGATTCACCGTGGTATTGGCCTCGAGGACATACCGAGGCGCCACCTATGAGTGACGTCACTTGTAGGACGCCGAATCGTGTTGTCGTCTGCTACAACACATTTCCCGTGCGTATGCGGAAGCGTGTTTTTTTTGTTGTGGCCCCCGTCTCGCCCCCTCCTTGTTGATTTGAGGCAAATTACCAAAAAAGTTGTCTGTAAACCAAATAATTCGAGCAAGCAATTAGCAACTCGCTTTTTCCCGGTGACACCGCCGCGTTTAGGTACCATCGCGACCCACAGCTACGCAGCCAGCTAACGCCAAGGACGATGCAACTGATGCCGAGAAAAGTACGCTGTAAATTCATTAAGAAATACTTGTGTCGGTACATGCGTGTGCAAGGAAACACCTTGTAACAGCGACGGAAACGCGTCGCTCAATTATGATCTCGCCACGCGAACTGCTCGTATTGCCTGGTAAATTAATGACTACGCGAGAACGGTGATCGGATTGCTTCGCCGCACATGCTTAAAAGTATTGTTATGGTCTGTAGTTTGCCTTAATCAGTGCCTATTTCCCCTACGATGTTTTTATAGTCATGCCCGGATTTGATTAACGATTACTGCCGTAGCGTGTACTCTGCACGGCTGATGTTTACTTTCGCGACTTTTTTGTCCGCAATGTATGAACGGTGTGAACTCGAGTTTTTAACGCCTTCGCGCGGGTCTGAACAAGGCTATATTTAGTTTTCGTTAGGTGTTCGGCGTGGTAATTTATAATTGCAGCGTGTTTTGTATGTTTAAAGTGAGCCGGCCTTTCTCAAGCATCAATTTCGAAACTCACGACTGCTGACAGAAGGCGAGCCTGCGTACGAGGCGAAATACGTCGTTAATGATTTCGGGTAATTGGGGAGATTTATAATGGAGAGCCGAGCGTTGGGGGCCCCCAAGAAGTTAGAGGAACCCAAACGCAACACGCGCGTGCGCGACGGGAGGGCCTTCAACAGCTCGCCGCCGGCTTCGGATGCACGTAATCGGATGTTGAGAACTTTAGGCCTGGCGTCGCAGAATATATTTCATCGCCGTTAGAGCTGCGAGTGACAGCCCCTAACAGAACGTTTCACCGCGCTGGTAACTGTGTAAGCGCGGTGATTTCCGTTGAAGCGATCGACGATCAAGATACCTGCACGGCCTCGGCCGATTCTTGCGCGCAAGCATAGCCATCCTTCGGCCGCTCGCCTCACCGGCGTGAACGGGCCGGCGCTGCCGGGACCGACCTCCGCGGCCGGTCGGCGTAAATCGCGGCAGATATTTGAGCATCGCTTTGAAAACCACAGCTGATGACACTACCTATCAGAATTTTTCATCACACTAACATCCACTTTCACCAATCTGTAACTTCTTTGTTGTTGCTGCTGCCGCGAGCTGCGTCGGTTCGAGCCGCACCGTCGGCCGTGCGGGCAGGCACGGCGGGAGCGTGTGCTTCTGCGAGCAGTTAACGCTTCACGATTTCCTGCTTTATACATTTCTTGCAAACAAGAGAAATCTAGAAACTTCACTCGGCGATCGCCGTAGTCCACATTGTTGATCGGGGAAACACGCCGCTGCTTACGCTTCGGTCGCATACGTAGTACACCACCACGCTCATGGTGGTTGCGGGTAATCTACCACAGTTGATACGGTTATAAATTCCCCATGAGGTCGAACTGCGCTTGAAGCACTGAGAATTAACTTCAAACGAAGAAAATTAACACGAAAACACTTTTAGAACGCGCTTCCTAAGCGAAGTGTCACACGCTGCAAGCCAACTACGCAGCAAGATAGGAACGGTGATCCTACAAGTGACGTCAAAACGATCGCAGCGCCGGCCTCTCCAGTGGTGGGCCTCGCGGCCAATAGTGTCGAAGTGGTTGGTGCACATAATTGGAGACGCTGGAGCACCTGCTCCTGTCCTGCCCCGAGCACGCAGCACACAGAGCAGTGCTGCAGGCTGCACTCCAGCGTCTCGGACGACCCAGACACAACCTGCAGGACCTGCTGTTCCCGACGGGTCCTGCCAGCTCCCGTCGTGAAGTGTTCCAACACCTAGGCATTCCTCGAGGCCACTGGACTAACCCAGCGCCTGTAGCTGAGGGCATAGAGTTTCCTACAATATAACTAGAGGGGAAACTGGCGCTGCGATCGTACGCCTCAATGGGCGTGATCATGGGCGTGATGGGTAATTGTGGATTCGGATTGGCGCTTGATGGCTCGTGGAACTTACTATGGATTGCAGGCAGTTTCGTTTTCGTTTTGGATTTGCATGAACGCATTTGCTTACGCGGGGTGCTGGGAGGAGTGATCAAAAATACGTTTCTCCTTGAACTGCATGCCTCGCGTGCACTGACGCCGCCCTGAGTGGAATGTTTTACAACCGGAGTTGCGAATTGGGTGGGTTATCAATGCATTGCCGCACAGCGAGCATGAAAATACAAATGACGGCGCTCTGTGCGGCAAAGTTGTCTGCTAATTAGGAGTTGCGGCGCTACTCATTCGACAGAGCAATGTATTGTCAAACCTGACGACGGTTGCGAATCGCTTGGAACAGCCACACCTTTCGTGCGAACGCCGGCTCCTACGGCGTAGAACATGGTAGACCAGCAGCACCGGCGGCTGATAGGAACGCAGCTTGATGGATGTCACTAATTCACGCAAGAATAACTTCTCCAAAGGTAATCGGTTTCTTTTTTTCTTATGAGCACAAAACTTCTCTTACTATTACAAACCACCAGCGCCGAAACTTTTACAAGTAGTTTTTAAAGAAGTCCGCGTCCTGCTGTAGTTGGCGGAAAATGGCAAACCTGCTCCACAAACCCTCTCGAATCCGCGTCTGCTTTTTATTTAAACGCGCCGTTTTATTTCGCACAAAGCCGGTTTTTGTCACTAACTTTCTTGTTCGTTATGTAATTTGTAAACGGAGAACCGGGCAATAAGAGTTTTTTTGTCGAAAAACACAATTTGCGCAGCCAGAGGCCCGTTTCGATCCCACGCAATCCGGTTCCAAAACTACCCATCATTCCCATTGAAGCGTAAGCGCCGCTGCCATGTTCGCGTTGACACTAGCGCCAGTTTCCCCTCTAGTTATTTGTATGAAACTCTATGGCTGAGGGTACTGCACAAACACTCGCGCCGAACACTCGTGCCGCTGTCGCCTATGTAATGCCCCTCTCCCCCTCTTTTCTTTCTCTTCTCTCTCTCTCTCTCTCTCTTTTCTGGCTGTCTTTCTCTTTCACACCTTTTCTATTCCACCCCTAGCCTCCTCCCAAGTCTTTTATGCCCTCTTCCCCTCCCCACCGCACTGGGTTGTATGCAGGTGAGCTCCCTACTGAGCTCAATATCCCCAGTGCACTTTCCTTTCCTTTCTTCCACCAAATCACTTCTCTCTCTCTCTTAAGAGGCAAATACACCAACCAAGGGCGTTTATTCAAAGCGGTCCCAACGTTTCGGAGCCAACTCGGCTCCTTCATCAGGGGTGACGATGTACAAACAAGAAGCAGCGGTTATATAGGTGTTTTCTTCTTTTTCTTTTTTCTTACTGGATTCATGCCCTTGCGCGTCGGAGGCCGTTGCTGTAGATGGTGGGAAGGGCTCCGAGGGATCTATTCAGGCCTTGCCGGTTCGCTTGTATGTGCCAGGACTCAAGCAGTACTCTTTGTGAGTAATTGGTTTCGGTGCCAATCACCTGCGCGCCGTCACAGTTAATCCGGTGGTCAGCTTTTTCGCAGTGCTCGGCCAATGCACTGCGCTGAGTGTCGGACCTGCGAACGTCGTTTTTGTGTTGGCGGAGGCGTTCCGGGAAGTTCATGGTCTCCCCAACATAACTAGCGGGGCATTGTGCGCAGGCAATTTTGTAGACGACCCCTTGGGATTTTTCTTTTGGCGGCCGCTCTTTAGGTCGAGGTATGAGCCGTCCAAGAGTTGACACTGGCTTGTGGGAGATGACAATGCCTTCCTTGCGAAGAATGCGGGATAAAGTTTCACTCGTTCCTTTAACATAGGGGACGGAAATGCGGGTGGGTCGGCGTGTGGAGGGGGGGGGGGGGGGGGGCAGACGGCGGAGACAGGAGAGGGGTTGTTGATCGGCGGCGTCAATGCAGAGGAATTTCCCTGGTTGCAGCCCGGATGAGGGAGACGGCATTTGACGCGTCGTATGAAGTTGTTCGTGTATGCATTTTTCCTTCAGGTCAGCGATTACGGCTTTTTCTTCTTTCTTCCGTTCCTCTTCTGTTGAGCATATAGTTCTGGCTATAAGTAAGAGAGCTGAGACCACAGATGATTTGTGGGAATTTGGGTGGCCGGAATCGAATTGCAGGTAGCGGCCGGTGTGGGTGGGTTTCCTGTATACTGTGAAATTTATTCCGTCTGGCTGTCTTTTTATCAAAACGTCGAGGAATGGTAAGGTGCTGTTCGTTTCGTTTTTAACGGTGAATTGGATGGCCAAATCAATCGAATTTAGCTGCGACAGGAAGTTGTCTACTGTTGTTTCTTTCATGACACAAAAGCAGTCGTCCACGTACCGGAGAAATACCTTGGGCTTTTCGGGGAAATTTTCCAGAGCGGTCCTTTCAGTTTCTCCGGTACGTGGAGTCGCCCGATGGATAAGGCTGCAGATGTGCGAGCCCGCGAGGCAGAAGCGCTCTGTGAAGCTGCGCGACGCCGCCGCCAAGATCCTGCCGTACGAGAGCGGGAGGCCGAAGCGTGTCGTCTGGCTGCGCGACGACGCCGCCAATATCCCAGCGTTCGAGAACGAGAGGCCCAAGCGTCACGGCAACGGCGCGAGGACCCTGCCGTACGCGAAGCGGCACGGCTGCGGCGCGAAGAGGATCTCCAAAACGTCAGAGAACGTGAAGCGGCGAGAAAGCGCGCGTATCGGCAGGCAGACCCCGATGCAGTGAGAGCTCGTGAGGCGTCTGCAAAACGCATCAGGAGAGCTCAGCCCCAAGGTGCCGACGCGCGGTTTAAGCGAGACTTTCTAGACGTTACGTTCGGACACAGATGTAGTGGGCGAACTTTCACTGAAGAGTCATGGTTTTACCGATGATTTCCCCTCAGGAGCTTCGCCCACTCATCATCATTCACCCCGTGGATATGCTGTGATGTTTTTAATCAGTCACAATACGTCAATGTTCTCTCCTCGCGCGCTCTGTGCGGCAAATTACTGACGATTCAATATTGCCCATTCAGTCCCGCAAGCTTTCCCTTTGAAGTTGTGGAAAGCAGCTAGAACTTGACGAATACAGACAGAAAGGGAAACGGGACACGCCGCTGTCTGTATTTGGCATACTCCTTTGGCATGCATTCTGCCACTCCGTTGGCCTGCGATCGACCGCGCGCTTTCGTTCCTGTGCTTCAAAGGGCAGCGACTCACCGGCAATATCAATGTTGGCCCATGCGATAACGTTTTTTTTTGTGTCAATAAAGGTTTCACATCCAGCTAAAGCCACAGTTCACTTCATTTGAAAAGCATTGAGCGACTCGCAAACTGTCACCGAATTGCAAATAAAGTGGCACAGCGCAAAAATGCACGGAGATCATGACGGAGATTCATTTTTCTGTGCGCCCCAGTACGGATCAGCTGAGCCCTTGGCGTCCTCGCGCATGCGATCAGTCGCATTCGAGCTTGCGCGAAAGTGTTGTGTGAGCGTTGCCAAATCTTGCTCAAATAGTCTCAGTGCTATAAGTCACACGCTAAACCGAAAACACGTCGATTACCTACCTAAGGAGATAAACTACCCAATGCTGTCGACGCCGCTTTCACAAAATTCCGCCTCACCAGCGGTCCGCCATGTTACCATTAATCCCGGCATGCTTCGCTAGCCGGACGCGGAAACGCCAGAGTAGCACGTTGCCAGATTACAACCCATCGCTTTCGCCGTTTTTAGTAAGCAAAAGCTCAGCTGGTAACCTTCAAATCGTTGTATCATGTCTGCCACTATGTGTCGTACGGTTCCAATGCATTGGCTCAGCGGCGCGCTTTCCCTCTAGAGTCAGTATATTATCTCTATGTTCTGGAAGCCAGCCGAAGCAGGAGAGCCCACGTAACTGTAACTGTGGATCGCCGCCGCGGCCGCATCGCCGCCTCTCCGAGCTCCGAGGCGAGACGCCTGGCGCCTGCAGTGGTGGAAAGGTACGGGTGGCGACGCCGCCCCACTGGCGCCTGTTTGCGGCTAGAAAATCACACCGGTTCATGTAGGAGCTCTCTCATACTGGAAATGCTAGACAAAGCTTCCCCCCTCGGCTTTGCCTGCGAACACCTCCGGCATTTTTTCTAACCGTCTGTCGGCAATAGACGGTTAGACCCTTTTCATGGCTCACTGCCACGAACTCGCCGCTGCGCCCAGCGGCTCGCGTGCGCAGTAAGTCCACCAACATGGCTCACTCGAAACATTTTTTTTTAATTACTTGCGAAGAAAACAAGCATTACGCACGCCCGTGATGGTCGGCACAAACGAAAACATAATATGAAGAGTAATAGGGACGGTTAATTAGGAAGACTCGTAAGTTAAGCAAAAACTAAGTCAAAACAAAAAAAGAACAGAAGGCTCCCAAACGTTATCACAGGCAAACACTCCTACACATTACTTGTCTAGGAAGGCAACCTCATCTTCTGTTGGCGCATTCTGTGCCGTTCCAACTTAGGGCCACATTTTCATGCAAAGGCTTCACTGGCAGTGAGCACGGACGTTTTTGAGAGCTTAAAGACTTCCAGGTGGAATACATAAATTAGCAACAAATGAACAACGGTCGTCACATCTAAAATTAGGGTCAAGGCACTTGAAATTGAACGTACTACGAACGTTCAGGGCTTCAGTTCTAATGCCAGCAGGAGCTGAATAAGCAAGATTATGAAGCACAAGGAATTTTGATTCTACAGCTGCGTGCGTCAAACGAAATGCCTTCTACCAAGTACGTGGTGTCAGGTCTTTTACATCTTCGCCGTAGAATCCGCGTCACTATATTTTTTTCTAATGTTCTTACGTAAATTTACCGGCGCGTTACCATCGGGGGCATGCTAGAATCATGAAAATATGGTAGTTAAAAATGTTGCGCCGTCTTTCCATCCTTCCACAAAAGCCCCGCTACACGAACGAAATGTCGAATGGCCGGTCGCCATCTGGGAGCTCAAAACTCGACGAGGTGCAACTCGCAGCTGCGAATGATGAGGCAGTTTCTTGTTGCCACTTCTAGTTATCTAGGCCTGACACAAACTCCGTGGACGTGCAAGAAGGCTGAAGATTCACATAACAAAAAATCGCCGCATAAAAGATGTACGGCGGAAATATTTCTTTACGATCGCCACTGACTCTGTTTATCTTCTCAGCAACCTGTTCGCCGGCAATCTTCGGCCCGTGGGGAAGTATTATGTGGTCCCCCGAATACCGACACAACCCCCCCCCCCCTTGCCACCTCCTTTCTGAAATCCGACACGCCAGTATACACCTCAAATTGGGTAAGACCGGATACAAAAACAAAGAATTGATTGCTTCCAGTTAGCATTGTCATCCAACGCACTTAGCCAGATTACCGTCCATTATTATTAAATACTTTTAGCAATTCGCTGATTTTTTCTCTTTGCCTGCAAAGCCCCCTGCCTCTGCTCACCGATTTTCCGTCCGGGTGCCGACCCTTGTTCTGGTCTGGTAAGTGCCAACTGACCATAGATGAGGCATGAGCGTAATTAACAAAGTAAGAGAAAGAAAGAAGCAGAACGACCACTCAGTTCACCAGAACGCTTTGTTCTACGGCCCTTGATTTTGGAATCACAAAGCAGGTTGTACATTAGTGTGTTTTTATTGTGTACATTGGCGTATTTTGAGCGACACTCACTCCGTTGGGCCTTGTTATCTTGACTACGGAGATGGCCGGTCTACATTACAGTTTCTCTCTCTCTCTCTCTCTCTCTCTCTCTCTCTCTCTCTCTCTGTCTCTTAAATTCTGAAATCACTGAACGTCCAAATAAGCCGCTTTTTCTCACGTGTAAGGTGTCACAAGAGCCCGAAATTGTATATAAAATCCTCAGCGCTCAGAGGAGGCAAAAAGTACCTAAGTAGCCACACTGAAATATCAGTCGCCACGAGCATCTAAAAGTCGCCAGGTTGGCTACAAATCGCCAAACTTTTGAACCGTTGTGGCCAACCACCTAATGTGTCCTTTCGTTGTATCGCTAAACTTTTTCTTTACATCTTTTCCTTCGGTTGATACGACTCGCAACATACCCATGTTCGCATTGCGATGCAAAGAGGACATTTGGGAGAACGTACTTTGCTGGTTACCTGATCGCAAGTTTTGTAATTAGCATGCTCAAATTACAAATGCAGGCCTCAGTACATGTTATTGCTGAGTAGAAAGCTGCAACGCATTCTCCAGATCGGCGTGATTTAAAAGCGTGAAAGAACTACCAATCTGTGAAGAAAAACGGATACGCAAATTACTATGCAAATAAATGCATTATCCCAGACGGTACTAAAGGGATAAACATATTATGATGGCAGAGTGCTTCCCATCGAAATCCCCCCACAAGAAGGTAGCGAATACTCATGTACAGCCTAAACTTTAGCTCGCGCGCAGTGGAGTCCTTGACGCACGTAAATAAGCTCTGCGACAAGGAGACATTGTGTACCCGCGCGCAGGCAAACCCATAAAGTTCTCACCCCATCCGCGCTTGCAAGGGGCGCCTGACATGCGCAAGTGCTGACGATCTGTGCGGCCCAGTGCTGCGTACATGGTGATCGAGCTGACTGAGTGCTGCGCTGTTCCAACTAGTACCAGTAGATCCGGAGGTTCTGTTATCCCTGAATTAAATCATAGTTTTCTGCATACACCTGACTGCCCGAGGCGCGTGAGAAAACTGCGTAGCAAATATACTGTCTTCTTGAACAATACTTTCGCCAGCACAAAAATGATCGACGTCATCATTAACAATAACATATTTACGCATAAACAATTTTAGAACATCGCAGGCCGTTACAACATTCTGACCATGCAAGCACTACAATAAGCAGCAGGCCTACAGCCCCTATGGGAAATAGTAGTCTGGTTGTACTGCACGAGATGCGTTACCAAGCCACTATCCCTCGACGTTGGTGACGAGTTTTGCGTATTTTGACAGCGAATTTGTAGAGCAAATCGTTTCTGTATGGTGTCTGCAGTTTTAAAAATAACAAGAAAATGTCGAGGGCTCTTGCACATCTGCCACGAGCGCAAGTTCGTCAATATCCACTTACGAAGATTGGCCAATATTGGCAAAAAAAACTGCAGTGTTCGCCGTGTGCCCGTGAGCCCGTTTGTCAAACAGGAGTCTTGGTCCAACCAAGCATTCCCACTTAGGAAAATTGGCCAGGCCACACACACACACACACACACACACACACACACACACATACGATAACGCACACCCACACACACACACACACCCACAGACACACACACACGCACACGCACACACACACACACACACACACACACACACAGACACACACACACACACACACGCACACACGCACACGCGAGCGCACACACGCACACGCACACACGCAAGAAATCTCGTCGTTCACCGTATTATGGTAACACTTGCTAGGAACGAGAGACACCGCATATCGTAAGCCCCCCGTTTGTTCGTCCTCGTGTCGTCGTACGCATGCGCTCTGTAACACAGGCCCCGACTTGAATATAGAAGCTGCTGTTGGTGATCATTGACTCCACATGGCAACCTCGCGGATAGTTGGCATGGCCGAGGAAGAGGCCGCGCTTCGAGATTCTAGGCGCGGTAAGATTCCGCTAGAGACTATAAGGCACGCTTGCAGAGTGGCGCACGAAAACTGCCACCTAAACGACGAGCTCACTCTGACCTTGCTCGACATATGTTCTTTGAAATGCCATGCGACCGACGTCAACCACGGCACCACAACGACATACTAAAACTCAACTTTATATCCGCCAATGACCATCTACAACAGCTCGGCGTTTCAAGATTTGCGCGTAAGTGCAAGCTTCCCTGGATTTTTTTTAAATTCCTAATGCGTCTGATAACAACGGCGTTATGGTGTCCTCATCGGTAGCTTGATAAACTATCAAGGTGCCTTTCCTACGTGGAGAAATCACCGGAATGAATTTGAACTTCCCGGCCATTTCCGGAGTTGAAATGAGTGAAGTTTTCGCATTTCGAAGAATTGAAGAAAATGGAATTTAGGCAGGTTGTCATTTTCTGGAGTGGAATTGGAAGAAATTGGATGCGCTCATTTCGCCACACTTCTATCCGCTACAGCGCTCAAATGGGCCCTCTTATGCCCTCTGTGCGGCGTGCGCTATGAGCGGAAGGGTGATGTACCCGTGCAACGCACGACACGCTCACAGGAACTAAGCTTAAAACGGTGGAAAGATACAAGACAAGTTTTTCCCACTTTCTCATTCCCTGCTCGGCGGCTGGCGCTGTAAACTAGCGCATTTTTATTTTGCTTCCCTTCATCGCCGAGCGGCTCGCGACGTCTATTGCGCGGAGTGTGGGTGGGAGAGGGTGAAGGGCGCGAGAACGGTAAACAGAATTCGCGATAAAGAGTAGGGGGTGAAGTCCCGTTTACACACTCTCGCTCTCTCTCCTACTAAGACAACCTAGCCTTACGTCTGTGTAATATCACTGCGCTTTTGCTGCATGGAGAATACTAATTGGGTTCGCATTATTTTAGGTGCGTTTTCTGTTACAAGGCACATAAAGTTACAGAGAAGACTAGCACCAAGGGGACAGCAGAAACGCAGCTATCAACCTATTTATTACAAGTGCAACATTTGCATGGGCATTATGAGGCACAGCAAGGTGCACTCGCCTCTTATGCGGGAGGTACTCAGTTCGAATCATGGTACCACCGGGCACCCACCGGTTTCTTTAGGTTTATGGGTACAGGCGTCCCTGGTCGAGGCGTTATAGATTAGGCCGCAGTATTAAACTCTTTAGAGCATTATCATCATCATCATCATCACCAGCCTATCTACACCCACTGCAGGCCAAACGCATCTTCTATAGATCTCCCATTGTCCCGGTCCTGTGCTAACTGCGACCAATCTATCCCCGCAATCGTCTTCATGCCATCTGCCCATCGAACTTTCTTCCGCCTCCTGCCACGCTTGCCTTCCCTAGGGATCCACTCTGGTGCCCTTAATCACCAACGGTTATCTTGCCTTCGCATTGCAAGCCCTGCCGACAACCATTTTTTTAATTTTTACTAATATCTCCTGAACACGCCGTTTGTTTCCTCACCCACTCTGCTATCTTCTTGTCCCTTAATGTTACACCTGTCTTCCGTTTCATTGCTCGCTGAGTTGTCCTCAATTTAAGTTGAACCCTTTTAGTGAGGCTCCAAGTTTCTGCCCCGTAAGTGAGTACCGATAAGATGTAGCTGTCATACACTTTCTTCTTCAAGATCGATGGTAGGCTGCCATTCATTATCTGAGGACGCCTGCCGAATGCAATCCACGCCTTTCCTATCCTAAATATCTCTGCCGCATGGCAGGAATAAGGGACCACTACTTGGCGTAAGTAGATATATTCGCTTACCACTTCCACGGCCTCGCCACCTATCTCAAACCGCTGTGCACTCCCGAGTTTTTTGGGCATTACTTTAGTTTTATGCATACGAATTTTTACACCCCCGATTCTACTCTGCTTTTCCAGTGCGGTAATCATACTTTGCAATTTGTCCTTCGAGTTACTTAACAAGGCAACGTCATCAGCAAATCTGAGGTTACTGAGGTATTCTCAATTAACCCTTACTCCCACCTGTTCCCAATCCAACGTTCTGAATACTTGTAAAAATGCTGTGAAGAGAAGAGGAGGCATGCTATAAAAAACTGGAGGTCGAAGTTCTGACCTTGCAATGCTGGGCCACTTATGGGGAATACCGACCAATAGTCCTTATTGCGGAGAGGTTGGAACGGGTACGGGTGCTAATGAGGGGCTTATTTTTCCCTCTTGAACTCTCGAATGAGAGCGGAGTGTCAGCAGACCCAGGCGAAGTCAAGACGATCAAAATTCTCCCGCCACCAACAGGTACCAGCGGAGTATGCTGCGTACTAGGTGTGGACAATCACGGTGGTCGCTTCATACCGCACCTCTGTAGCGTGACTGCGGCCGCCCGAGGTTAACATAACAAAAAAGTCAGTGGGCTCTGGGAATGTATTAAGATACGGCGTTTAGGAAGGTCAAAGAGATGCTTAGCTGTACTGCAACATCGCCCTATATGATCGTTCGTTTCTAATCGCGGTATTCGCAGATTCGTGTTCATACGGCTGGACACCTTGTTCCTGCTCTGAACCTTGGCGTTCTTGCCGAGCTTTAACGTTCACTTGAAGATCTTTCACTTGTAGAGAAGCCCGCTACAACCCAGACAGAAAAGAATACGGTGGCTACAACGCGATGCGATTAGTAGCTTGGTGGTCTGTTCTTCACGGTGGAATGTGACCATCAAGACCTTGAGGAGCTACTCGGGCATAAAGAACCAGATCACTTTCCTTCAAGGATTCAGATCATGCACATACAGTTGAAGCGTTAGCTGTGCTATTTAAACTATATGGAGGTGAAGCTGCTGCCAATTCGAACACACTTTCCAGAGGCCCTTGGTTTATCGCTCATCCCAAGTTGGTCAGTGCTGTTGAACTCTCTTGTGCATGTAGGTGTACAAATGCTTCTCATCGTCAGCAGAACGCAGCTTTGAAGAGAATCGACAAGCCCAGGTCCACGACAAGGAATGTCTCGCTTCCCTTGGCTTCATAGAAAATAGACGGCAGGCTTCGAGTGCACTTTATATCATTTTTAAAGAAAAGGGCAAGATGGAGCATTTTAAACAAAAGTTTCATTTTCGACCGCCACCTAGTAATCCCTCGGGCGTTTCCATCCAACTTTTTCGCCCACATCATGATGAACATCAGGACTGCCTCGTTGCAAGGAACGAGTGAGTGACAGGGTATAGTGGCCTGGGTGGCACATTCACGCCGAACATACGGTTACAAGCTGCGAACAGTGCGCCACCACAGAGTGGTGAACTCTGAAACGCTCATGCCTACAGCGACACTGGATCGGTCATGGCAACATCTTCAGATCCGCATATTTCATTGCAAAAACTGCGAACATGCTGTCCTTGTAGATTAGTACTCGCAGTTTCACGAAATAGTGTCCTTAGGTTTCATGGCAAGCGTCGCAGTGCTAAACGCAGCCAAGAGTTCCTTGGTGCGGTATGGGATCCCTGAGGTCGTATGGACAGAAAAAGGACCCCAATTCTCATCCAGAAGTTTTGCCACGGTTGCTAAAACGTACAGATTATCCCATGAAGCCAGCACCCAGCAACCGGAATGAATATTATTGAGGGTAAAGAAAATATTTAGAAAGTGAGTACCGATATCTGGCCCTCCTGTCGTACCGTTATACATCGGGGCTGTCTAGATTTTTCTTAGACTCTCTTCAATTTCAGGCTTCAGACATGACTTATGAGTCTTCCAGTACGGCTGAGTCCCCGTTCTCCAAGCCGTCGGGAATTCGAGGACGGAGACGCTGCCTATATCATTCGGGACAACAGCTTCCAATCGCCATGTTCCATTGCAAAAGGCACGAACATGCTGTCGTCGTAGATTACTACACGTGGTTTCACGGAGTACTCAAAGACATTGCTCATTCGTATTTGCAACACCAAAAAGTGTAGTTGAAAAAAACCGCCACCACTTTATACCTTTCCAGACTGGCACGACACAGGCCTCGGCGTCACACGAGTGAGATGACACAAAGGGGGATCGCCAACTTTCTGGGTATTTTCTATTCCTCATTCAGCGCGGTATCCAGGCTGCTAGGGAAAGAGATCCGGCCTGGCGGTCCGGCCCCCGCAGCGAGAACGTAGTCTCTGTCAGAGTTTTCTCTGCGCCATAAATGCATAGACCGCTAAAAATTCAATGTACAAGCTGACCTCTGAAGCGAAATTGAAACGGTTTATACCGAAAAACCAGAGAAAACACCTTCGTCTCTTACTGTCATAAAATATTTTTGTTAGAGTTAAGCGTTAAGCATTTTTTTCACTTCTGTGTGGCCCAGAAACCATCGGTATCACCTACAAACTTTTGAAAACGATTATACATTTTTTGTTATTAGAGTATACGACGGCAGATGTAGTGCCTGCTCCACACTCTGTCACGAGCGACTTAGCGCGGAAAAGCGCGCAGCATGCAGCGCATCGTCTGAGAACACTGGGAATAAAAAAGTTCAATTTCCGATGCTCAACGAGTCCGTCGTCTCTGTCTTCGGTCCGAACACATCCAATGACGACAATGTAAACACACGAACGTTGTTTCCCTGTATGATACACACACACATCGGGGTTCCAGGCAAAAAAACAGGTGTGGTGACGTTCCCCGCGGAGTACATAAATTGTTGCCATTGATAGTATTCAGCGACGCACACAGACTTGGGGAATTGCTAGGGATATCGATCTTTAAGGGGGACTGGGCACGCTTCACAAAATTAACATGAATATGAATTCCACACCAAAACTTTTAAGGTGAGTCCCGCCTGGCACCAGAACGTGATGGAACGTGAGTAGTACTGGACACCGACCGCGAAGAATGATAATTCAAGGGACCTATCGCGTGGGCGGCCTGCTTGAGGACCAACTTGAATTTGAATTTCAACTTATTTCGGACACAAATACATAGCTGTATTTATGTCAACCAGGCATCAAAAATGGAGAGTCCTACGTCTTTTGACTAGGTCTCTGCCCCGTGAATTCAGGCCGTAAGACGAATAAGCGAAAGCGAATAGACGCTATAGACCTTATGCAAAAGTGCCGCCATCTACCTGAAGAAAAACTAAACGAGCACGCGACGCCATGTTGGGGGAAGGCGGTCGCGGGATGGCTTGGGACGGAGCGTGTGAGGGGCTTTCTGGGCTTGGCGACCTTTTTATATTCACATTTAAGCGCAGAAAAATGAGCTACGAGTGATCTGTGGACCTGTCTCTGTTGCCCACATTTGCGAGCGACTTAGTAAATACGCATTATGCATCGAAAAACAGTCAGGGAGGCACCGGCAGGGAAGCTTTTGGAGGCTGTCGCGTTTCTTCTTTTTTGGCTTTGAGAACGCAAACATTGAAAGTACATCCGCGTTCGTTCGCATCCTGCGGGTTTCTCAGGAGGTGATTCCTGAAACGCTTCGAGCCGATGCGGGCTGCCCCGAGGTTGAAATGGGGGAGGGGGGCACTCCGCGATATAGTTATACGCTACGGGTCCTCTGGGACGCAGATAAAACCTGAAAAAAAAATAAAAAAAAATAAACTGCATACCTTGCATTTTTTAACAGCGGAGCTGTTGTAGCTGGCCGTACTGTGTAGAGCGTAACGCGTGTGGCGTGCAATGCGTAAACATTGACAATATATTACCAATAAATTGCCAAGGAATAATTAGGTTACCATTAAATTGCCGAGCGCAGGTGAGCGCGTGCCTCACGGTGACCGCCGAGCGTCCCCAGCACACGCAAAGGCTTTAGCAAAAAAAAAAAGAAACTGCGAAAACCTTAGATAGCGAGAAAATTCCGAGCGCACGTGAGCTCGTGCTCGCAGCGACCGCTGAGCGTCCCCTGCTCACGCCCTGGTCAACAAAACTGGGTGCACACTACCACTTAGAAAATTCCGCTCGAAAAATTTCATCTTGGGAAAATAGGCTACGGTTGAACAGCAGGCTACGAGCGGTGAATGATCCATACACGGGTTACTAAACGTTCACGAGTTACTAAACGTTTTCCAACAGCAACAACAAGAACAATTTAACATATATAGTCTTAGAAACTGAATTATAGCGTTCCATTCTTGTTTGAACGTACGTTACTTGCGCTACTCATGGCGCTACGTGAAGGTTGCAACTATCGCGGATCCCTTATTTCCTGAAACGTTCAGCAAACAAAAGAATGCGTAGTACTTCCATAAAAGCCCACCGAACGTCCAGAATAAAAAGAAAACACGGGCGCGCAAAGCACAAACGGCAGACTCAAAACTCTACCCGCACGATAAAGTACCGGCTTACGGATGCAGTCCGCCTTAACTACCAGAAGGCAGGAGTGCTCGGTGGCAAATACAGGGATAGAAAATAGCTCACTTTGGGACATTTTTAGTCCTCCACATATTATTCATTTCGTGACTATGCATGCGATCTAGCTATAATATTACTGCGCGAAGGGAATTCGACAACCGCAAGCGACTTCACTCAGGGCTCGAATCGTGCTTGTGTTGAGAAATAAAAAAAAGATGTGTACGCTATTTTCGTGGACGTCATCGTATTATCTTTGTGCACAGCAAGATACACGGCCGTATTTAGGCATCTTGGACAACGATAAAGGCCGACGTGCGCGTTGCTAACCCCGGGCTATCATGTATAATGCGGTATCCGGAGATCCGGGAATCCCCCAACATGGCGGAAGCGCACGAGGTACCCGCAAGAGGGCGCCAGTTTTTGCATAAGGTCTACACGTGGTAGAGCAGAAAAGAAGCCGGTCGAAATAATTCCCACAAAAACGCAAGGAACGACAGCAAGATACAGAGATACAAATGCGTTGTGGCAGCAGCGAAGGTGTTAATAAGTGCCGTTGGGTTCCCACCTTCAAAGCACGTAAGCAGACTGAAGTTATTCAGGCTATTTTTGCGTAGTATTGTGTTTGTAGTATTGTTTCGTAGGGGCTTTGTTGTTTGCAATAAATACTGGCTCGCTTAGTCTGCCCACATCACCCGATCTCCTCGTGTTATTCTTCCCACCCCATCAAGACACATGACACCACCGTGATTCGTACAATTGCTCTTGTCTACACCGTCAATGCCATGAGACCAATGTTAAAACTATAGAAACCGCAAAGGAAATAAAGGAACGACAGTACGCGCTGCCGGCTGGCAAAACTTCCTGCAGCACACCTTGCGTATACCGCGCACGCGACTCATAAAAAACCACATTTCAGTATAGCATATGTTCATAATAGAGGCATCACCGCTGGGCTTTAAAGCGGACCCGAAAATTATTTCGCTGCTGCAGAGATCGTCACCTCGCCATTCACATTCCATCAATTCCACCCAATGATATTCCGTAACAGCCTCCTTGCCTCCTGTCCCACTAGCCTCTATCGGCTCTCGACGATACCATTGAGCGTAATGCACCCTTCCTCGATACCTAACGCCCTGTGGAAATACATGAATTCACGGTGACCAGGGAACGCAAATTTATTTTGTAACAAAAGTACAGGCAACAAGAATTTGATGGGTTCTGCTTAGAGGTCCTGTAAGAAGTATCTCAGGCGGTGAAGATCCCATGAAAAACCACATAAAATTGCAGCTGCCTACTAGTACTGTTAATTTTACCTCTCGTCGAGAAGTTGGCGACGTATCTGCGCACTCACAGTACCCGTCATTCTTAAAATATCAGATTTGCCTAAAAAGAGACTCCCCTCACGAAGGGCTTAAAGGAAGTATTTCCGTGGCCAATGCTTAAAACCTACTGCACTAAATATTGTCTTACCTTAGGAGTCGTCGCCCACCTTGGTTCCCGAGACGACACTTCCTCTTCGTCTTTCTGCAGAATGCGGATATGTTACCCTCAGGTTTGCCCGGTCTAAGTAACAAACTTGTGGCTGCAATTCTCCATAACGCCGCTCCGGTGTTGGTGGTGTGTAACACACATTTGTACTGGCAAAAGCTACAAAGGGTCACGTTGCCCTTTTGCGAATTTTGGTGTAGAGGGGAAAGGAGCTATACACTATCGCTGAAGTCTCGGTGAAGGAAAAAGCCACAGTTACAGCTCAGACGGACAGGTCTAAAAGCAATGGCATGCCGGTGGAAGCCACCGACGAGGTAGCGTCAAGAGTCCAAAGGAGCGACGAAAAGCGTAAGGAACGCAAAGACACGCCTGTGGTTCGAGCGGCAGTGGCTGATGAAGATGACGAGAAATGTACAATAGGCCGCGACGCTGAAGAAAACAGGACTCGTTCAGCAAGGAAAACGACGACCCAGCCAACAAGAGTGGAAGGACCAGCGCCACGCTAATTGGGTGTGAGGACAGCATGACACGGCTCTAAGGAGCACTGGACATCGTCATTCCGCAGGTCACCGTGGCCCTCTCCGTCAAAAGGAGAAAGGTAATTTCTAGCAAGACCCAGAAAAAGAAGATAAAACGATCCGCGAGAACCAGTCGCCAGGAGTTTGCTGGGGCGCAGTCTCGTGGTTTTGACGCGCGAAGCGTTGACACAAAAAGGGTGCAAGCGCAATCGGCGGTGTTCCGAATCGGCGCAGTGTGCTTCGGCATTACTCTCTGTGCACGCGCGATACGCCGGCGAATTTTTGTGCATTACGAAGACGTTTCGTGTCTGGTGGTGAAGCCAGCTCATTCCGAGCTTTCTTGTTTCACCAAGCCGGCGACTGGGTGCTGCGCGCCACTCGGGGCGGGTGATTCGTGTTCGCGTCCTTTGCGGAAACTGGCGGGATCTGGTTGCAGCTGCTGTAGGTTTCATCGAGCCTTCTGCAACGGGTGGAGGTGCGTTAGACCCTTCCCTTACCCCTTCATCTCTCCGGCTTCTGAAACAGTAGCAAGGCCCGTGGAAGGTGCATTGTGTGTTTGCACTTGTGGTGTTGTTAGCCACACGCCGAGTGCCTGTGGACGGTTTGGAATTCCATTTACTTAATCTGGCGATTCCCAACCGTGGCAGCGCATCCCGGGCCACCTTTGAGAAACTTCCTCTGGCCGTTAGAGTCAGCATGTTGTAAGCATTGGAGTGCTCTGCTATCTGTATCATCGCTGGTTTCTACTCGCCATGCATTAAACAAGTTAAGTTTGGCTTCGGATCTTCACCGTGGGAAAGGAGGCAACTCTACTGAAAGCCACTCGCTTACCACGCTACCACGATACGACGTAGCCCTATTCTTGCATGTCTTGGCCCATGTAATAGCGGTGAATCTACTACTAACGCGCAAATGGCATCGCCAAGACGGGGTATGCGCAAGACGAATGAAACAGCGGGTATCTGCGGCTCGCAAAAGGAGCAGGGCATCGTAAGATAGTATCGTACTTTTTTAACACGGAATTTTTTTATTATGGTATACACAAAGATTTATATGACGACTTGTCCGGCACGGAAGTGAAGCCAATGTAACAAAGCAAGCTCCCTGTAAAGTATGCACCCCTGCATACAGGGTTTTCTTGTGGGGAAGCAACTTTTAGTTCTAGAAAGTACGTTACTCTTACGGCTGTTCGCTTTCGGATTATATATTTTAACACAAAAGTGTTCTGTGCCGGGATACACCAAATTTTCACTGACGTCATATCCGTCAGGGTAATGGCATCAGTGCCCCTTTTTCGAAGCGAGCCGCCAGCAGGACGTGGCTCGCCAAGCACACCTACAAGACAGCCGCCGACCCGTGAATCATGCTTATTTCGGTGCAGATTTCGCTGCACGTTTCGCTTTGGTGTTTTACCGATTCCTGTGACAGGGGAATCGACCAAATTGTTTTTTAAATTTCCGGGACTTCTAAGAGCCTGTAGATGCTGCGACCACGAAGTATTCTTTGTATTCCGGGGATTAATTACTAAGAAGAAATTTACCTTAACGCTATTCGGAATGAGCCAAATGGGGTGATGGAGCGGTTGCCACGCTGCTGACGTTCTGTATGAGTCTACATTTAGATCTATAGCCAAAGCATTAGATGACTCATAAAGAAGGAGATCTGGTCATCGTCAAAACCACCAAATGGCAAACAAAACGGCTGGCACATGGCAGAAAATTGCCGATGGTGCAAAGAGCTAAAAAGCGCTCAGAGAAGGGTCCTATTTATACCGGGGCATATAGGGACCCTATAACCAAACGAAGGTAACTGATGGACATCGAACAAACAGCTCGCATGATGCAGGGCATGCGCACACCACCAACACCAGGACTGTGCGAGAGCTCGAACTGCATAAAGTTGGACCATGTGAACTTGCTGCGGCATTCGACTTAGGCCCGGTTTTTATAGTCAGTCTTCCTATATATCCACCGGTTGCGAAACTCCGCTTCTGAATACAGCTGGCGCGGGCCTGCCTGTTCAGCGCAAACTGAGACAAAACACAAGAAGAAGAATGTTACAAACACGAGCGCTCACTTACAAATGACTTTGTAATCGTGCACCAACTCACCCAAGCCATTTAACCTGGAATCTGTCGAAACGAAGCTTAAGAAGCATTAGTAATCCAGTGCTTGCGGCTGCTGGCGTATACCTGAAAATGGAAACACGTAAACACGTGCATACACTACCCTAACTTTCTTGCAAAATTAACGCTTGCTTTTTCACTAGAAAACATAAGTTAGGGTAATGTATGCATGTGTTTACGTGTTTCCATTTTCTGGTATACGCCAGCAGCCGCAAGCACTGGATTACTAACGCTTCTTAAGCTTCGTTTCGACAGATTCCAGGTTAAATAACTGGCTGCGTGCTTGCCCCCGTTTTCTTCAAAACACGGAGGGTAACCGCGCAACCGGCTTTTGATACATCAGGCTTATGTAGAGTTGCGCAACCGGTGTATATTGAGCATCTCTGGTCATGAGCATGTACTCCAGGCCACATGCGCACCTTCAGCAGGATAAATACGGTGGTAAAAATGAGGCGAGTAGAAACGTACATTTCCTATAATGCCCTTTAGGAGCAGAGCTGCCTTGGCCACCACAAATCTGTTTATGGTGGACAAAAAGCCCTGAGCGCGCGTGACTGCGTGCCTCGTGGCAACCGCCCGAATGCCCGTTACGAGGTGCTTGGCCGACCTTTGGGCAGTGGTTATCGAAAAAACACCAATAGCTAACGCACGTGAGCGCATGCCTCCCGGCGACCGCCTAGCGTGGTCCAGGCTTGCGGGTGGGCTTAGGCCACATGCGGAGTTCTCGCCTTTGCCGTCTTCGTCGACTGGAGGCCGGCGCTCTACGGGTCCGCCGCGCCTAAGCAGATGGCGATCAATCTCTCAAGCCCTTACTTCGCGATCCATACCTGTAGGTAGCCGCACGACCAGCTGATGATGAATTCGAGGTCCACCTAGGCCTGGACGTGCTACAAGAGGATTTGTCCTACGGGGCGTGCCGTCGGAAGACGACGACGAAAGGGATGACGGCAATTGCTAGCCATTACTACACTCTTAATCTGGTTCCACGTAAGATCCACTTAGTAACTGGAACTTTTTTGCAAAAAAGTTCCAGTTATATATTTGGAACCGTGTTTCACATATCCTGAACATTAAGTGGAACAGTGCCCCACATATTTTTGCAACTAAATTATGTGGATCGGCGTTCCAAATAAAAGTATGCGGATCACTGTTCCAAATAAAAGAGTAGTTTAAGTTACTGGAACATTGATCCATGTAAAATGATTATGGAATTTATCCGGTGCGCCGCTCCAGGTACCTTCAGGCCAGCTGTTTATATAAAACGGTGTTCCTATAGACATTGGGAAGCTGTCTATGGGACTCCACTTTTCCAATATTTCTGCTTTCCTGTCGGTATACACCGAGGCCATATGCCAGGCTGGCGGATGCATTGGTATCAGCAGAAAACCGCAAGCACCATTTCAACACAGCCTTGATATATGACCCGCAGTGATACCAACAATTGGAAAGCAGAAACCACCGCAGCAGTGTGGTCCCTGACAGTTCCCAACAGTTGTCTATCGGAGCACAGTTCTATATAAAAGTTGGTCTGAGGCACCTAGAGCGGCACACAGTCTTTGGCTTCACCCGCAGAATCCTGTTCTGGGTTCCAGCTGCATGTAAAAGAAACAATATACTTGCATTAAACTACGCACAAAACCAACTATTATGACTCATTCACTGCTTTTCAAAATACTATACAACTTTATTGGGTGTTAATATGATACATTTCAGATTTGAATAGCTGTCTATTTTAAATTGCACAGAAAATGACCAACGTACAAGGAATAAATATCATAACGAAAACACTTGGCTTCAAGTGGCATTTTCACATATTCACCTTTAGTCAAAAACATGGTTAATAAAGATGGTATTAGGGGCACCTGCTTCACAAATAAATAGACGTGTGCGTCTACGCGGCACAGACACAGACATTATACGACAGTGAGCACCAAATATGTTGTCTTATCAGATAAACCAAGGTAATGCAAAGGCGGAACGACTCATTGCGCTTGCCATACTATGTTTACGCATAACTGTTTGGGAAAATGCAGTTTGCTATTAAATTTTAGGGAAAGGCCTAAAAACAAGCCATACACGGCTGTATTATCAGAAACCTACAACAGTGCAGTGCAAGAGTTCTGGAAAACAACGCTCAAGCCAAGATTAACGATAAAACATTTTGACACGAGAGGTCACATGTGGCAGTATGCCACCATTAAAACATGATTATTAAAGATAGTAGTTTCCTGACACCAGACGTAAGTGTAACATCAAGCTGTTTGTAGGCAAAGTATACTTTATGAGCGTCCTGAAAAGGCCTGACTTAAGGCACGTTACTTGCCCAAACAATTTGTAGTTGTTTAAAATAATTCATCCCAAGAAATCTCACCAAAGCCAGCGTGAATCTTATATAATTTTGCAAACCAGGTAGCTGGAAGCATGTTACACATATTAAAATTTACCAAGCAGACTAATTATATACGTCATCAATTCAAGCGGGAACAAGTCAGACATCGTTAAGAAGCAAACAAGCCAGCGTTGAATCATACAGGTGACCAGTTTTACAAAGCAGACTTGAAAGCATTTTTTCCAGCCTCAACATTTTACTTTAGGTGAAATTAACACTTGCGTGCTATAAAAACCCTCCCGTCTTGCTATCAGTGTAATTGTGACCAAGCCCTGCTTCTGCCAAGCAAGAAATGCAGCTTTGTTCAAAGAAGAAAACTTGTTCAAGCCAAATACGCACATTTTCAATTCTTCTAGGTCATGGGTGTCAGCTCACATCCGGAACTAAAATTTATCAATGAAGGCGGAAGCCATCTGCGTAAATAATCACTGTTTCTTTTGCATCAGCAGCAGCATTGCCATGAAAAAAAATCTCATGAGCTACACTTGAACAATAAGACGTTACAATGCGGTGCCATGAACTACATTAACACCCACTATAGATTCAAAGGCAGCCTGCGCATTGTGCCAATGATGAAAAATAAGGCACGACTTCAGTGTTCAGTTGACATGAAACTTGCATGTGCCAGTAACTTAAACCTCTTCATCTAATTTCACCCCCTTCATGCCTTTCATCTGAACTACTTCATACCTTTCAAGAGATACTTTAACATCTACCAATAATTTAAAACCCCAAGTAGAGCTGAACACTTCAAGTATTTCAACAGAGACTCCAACTGAAATGACACCAGGCCACTGTCAAACTTCTCATGCTTTCCAAGACTCCCTGCAAAAGTCCCAAGAAATCTCCAAAGGCACACAACCATATGAACATGATGACACGATGAAAAAGATGACATATGCGGCGAAGAGGCTGGCCACATCCTGAAGTGACAATGCAGGCGGCGAATCTGTGACGTGTTTCTTGCGGGAAATATTGATGCCGCCAGTCCCTTCTCTCAGAATAACCGGGCCTCGAGAAGACTTACTGCTCACCTCGAGTACCTTCAAGGAAACAAGAAAATTTTGTTACATGGTTGCTTTAAATGAGTTGCTTAGTCCCTTTCATAACACAGTATTTGATTTAAAATCAGTGATTTCTTGGGTTTTTTCTGGGAGTGCTGCTAGAGGTGAAAGTGCGCTAAACAATATCACCACAGACAATCAATGAAATTGCCCTGATTCTCGAGAGTATCCAACTTTGCTGCCTCGGTATCCTGAATATAAGGTTTTTTTTATCCTTGAGAGGTTTCGCTAAAAAATCAAATAATAATTACTATAATCACCTTTCGGCATTATATTTTACACACCTTCTCTCTGCAAAAAATGTTCTCTGTAATTTATAATGTGCTCCTGGAATGCTGTAGATAACTGGCTTATTATACCCAGAGTCCATTGAAGGACTCTGTTATAACTTACAGCTAAACGATGTTTCTACCACAAAGAAATCAATGGCCAGTCATAGGAAATCATAAATATCGCACTGTAGTAAAAATTGTTTGTGGAATTAGTTCCACCTGAAATATTTCCCTCTCGATATGTATTACCTCCATGATTCGTAGTGGTACGAGGCAGAAGTTGAGCTGACTAATGCTGAACTAGGCTTTTGCACAATTTTCTTATAAATCGCAACTATAGCACATTTTCTTGCAGACGTCACTTTCTGTGGTCTAAACAATTCCCTTAAAAAATTACCCCTTATTTAACCACCTGTCAAAATCCAATGCAAGCATTACTCATGCTACGCCTGTATTTGTGAGTATTATTGGTGCTACGGGCGTATTAAAAGCGGGAAATTTAAATCGTCAGTTGCCACCGTATTGTTGTAGCAGCAATCACATTGGGCGTGTCCGTGGTGCAGGCAAATCACGACAAAAACTCTCAAGGTGTAAAGGCTAAATATTTACAAAAAAAATACAAAATAGTGTTTTTTTTGGCCACTGTTGGAGCATCCGTAATAGGCGGAATGTGAAGACAATGGCCAATATTGGCGTTCACGATAACTTTTTAACTCTGCGATTTTATTAGGACGAACAGACCCAGAAATTTAGTCTCGCAAAAACAAAATGTCAGCTTACCCAACCAAAATTAAGACCCGGGTGTTTCTGCCAGGGCCGTCTCAAAGTGCACTTCCAGGAATGTTTCGCTAACGTGTTCCGAAAAGCTCCTACTATCACCTTGAGCCACAGGCCAAGCTGTCACTGAAAAGAAATTTCAAACCATTAGTTATAAAGAAACTACCTAAAAACGCGCCATGAAAGACCCAAAAATGGCAGTGCGTACTTACTTGTAGAATGCAATGATTTCACCCCGTGCAAGAGCTTTAATGTGTTGCCTTCGGATGATACACTTCCAAGAAGGGGTCCAAATACAATTAAAATGGCCATATGCATTCCTTGTACCACTGTTTTAGGTCTATCTTCGCCCTTCTGCCTAGAAAATAAACAGTACAAAAATATCAGGGAATAAATTATCAGAGAACAAAATATCAGAGAATAAATAAATAAAAAAGAGAATAAAGGGAGCACGAGAAAATATTGAACAATGTCTGATTCGTTCCACGAAAGTATGTCTTTTTTACAGCGGAAGCCCTGGTAATCTTTTCTTGCTCAACAATTCGAGATATCAAATATTTGAACATACTTTAAGCTCACCTGTCCTTGGTCTATGCGAACTGGTGAATATCTGCACAATATGCACAACTCAAAAAAGTACTCTTTTGTGGCTTATGAGCTCCACAGGGCATTCATAATCCGCCACACTCTCCCCGACGACCCTTCAGCATGCAAAAGATGTCTTCAGCCAGTGAATGCCACAGCCATGACTTCGCAGGAGCATGTAAAGAAAGGAAATAATTTGTTTTCATTTTTTTTGCAGAGGAACAAAAACATTTGTCACAACCTATCAGTGGAGGGCCAAATGTCTCCACAGTCAGCCATATACTCTTTCTGAACATGTCATAGAGTATGAATACAGAAGTTAGCAATCTGCTTTTGCAGTATAATTTCTACGTTCAAAGGAGATCAGAAATGGATTAATGTTTGGTACACATCATGATGGAACAACTTTGCACCCGAGCGTTTTGAAAATTATTCCAACTCTCGAGCTGCCACTGACATTGATAGCATAAAATGGCAGGAATTGATTATTTTAAACTTACTTTGTGACGTTAAAACTTCTAATAGTCCACACGTGAGTTTTATGGGTAATTATTCTGAGGTCTCAGGATACCACTGACATTGACAGCATAGAAACGGCACCACACTTTCTGCGTGTTTCCACCTGCCTTCCCTTCCACAAAAGGAACGTTTTGTTACTACGCTACTGCTGAGACAACCACTTTCCCTTGCATTTCACTACACGTCAGGGAGCCAACTAACGTTGACTAGTGCAAATAGACCATCTGAATTCATCGAAGGCATTGGAAGAAACAAGGAACAACTACACACACAGCACAGATAAACGTAAGCAGTGCTGCCGCCAACTACTTGAACGCACATCAACATTAGGCGGAATATCGTGATTAGCACAGTAAATTTATGGCTCTCAGAAAACCAACACAACGCAATTAACACGGAAGACGCTCCGACAAACATGTTGTGCAGTGTGTGCACGTGAGACAATAGCGTGCGACTAACCCGAGAAGATTCAGTACCGCTGACAGGTACAGCAACCGTCAATATACAACTAAGCAACACTACACCATAAGAGGACATGCAGACTCGAGAAATGCGCGCACCAGCCACTTTCTAAATAGCACTAGCTAACGTACGCAGTCAGAAATGTCAAGCCGACTCCGACCCACAAACACACAAGCTCAAGTGAATAACGGCCGCAAACGTTTCTCGCATCGAACAGGCAGCGGAGCGGCACGTTTATCGGACGCAGTGATGAACAAGTCAAAGAACAACAACCGCTACCAGAACATAAATAAGCAGCACTGACCTTTTTTGCGCCTCCCGGCAAAACTTCACTTCGTCGAACAGTAAATACAGGCAGAGGACATGAAGAAATCCGCAGTTTCACGCCACAACCAAACTCGTAACCGTCACAGAACAGGGAGGATTAACCGTTCCCGCCAGTCTGACCGACATTCATTTAGTACATCAGGCGCATAACGCGAGCAATCGAGAAAACCGCTGTAGAAGGCCACTGGTGGCACTGCATGCGGACGAACAAAAACTAGCTTCCGTAAACGTTGAGACGTAGGGGCGCTGCTGTCGTTAAAAGTGTTCGCGCAGTCCCGTTTTTGCCTCATCGTCGTTGTACCCGTTGCCGTCCCACTATACTATGCATCAACGCAAGCGGCGCTGCCTTGTATTCTTTCCTCCATGCTGTCAACGCATGCGCACGCCATGCCGCACTGAAGTGGCGGGAGTTTCGTAATTGTTTCGGCAAACGTTTTCTTCCTCAGTTACTTTGGCGATGCACGCCGTGGCCAGTGACCAGTCCGCGGAAGAGATCACAAGCTCGGCACCCTTGATCGCTTATATTTGCTTCGGAAAATTGGAGTAGGCCTCTAAGCGGACGTCTACGCGGCTCTGACGCTGGAACAAGAGCTCAGATATAAGCCAATTTAACACGTTAGTTGGGCTAAAGTTGTTTCTATCCGCGGTCCGTGAGCGCGTGCGGTATGTGTGCATAAAGTTTGATGACAGCTTTATTCCGTTCTTTGCAGTGAAAACAAAACGACGCCACTTTATTGACTGCCTTCTCTTGACAAGTCTTTCCAATACCAATAATATATACTGCGACGCTCTTTGATACCCACGTTATAGAAAACTACTTCCGCATAGTGAATCCAGTGCGCAGAGCTAATTAGCGAGTAATAATACATCTGCCCGTTTTCCAGCAGTTTTTCTTCATACAATAGTGCAGGAAAAGAGCAACGGGGGGACCAGCAGGAGAAGGCAGGTCATTCGGGGAAATTGAATTGCTACGGCAAGTAACAAAATTAAGGTAACACTGCGAATTTTCGCGATACTGCAATGCATAATATGAAATAAGAATGCCATTTCAGTATACATATATAGAATGTAAGGCAGATGCTGCGGGGCAGATTTAGTTCTCCGGGTTTTGTGTCATTCTCCTCCTGCAAAGATGCTTTCGTTTTTGCTTGTGAAAATTACTAGCCGGGACGAGACAAAAACTGACTTCTAAGCATATAACTGCATGCGTAGCATGATGTGTGTGATGTAAAATGCGACGCAGTCGGTTACCATTATGTATGTACCCCATCACAACATAAGTAACGTGGACTAAGTACCATTGAGCGCGTACTACACCACAGCGAGATGATGACTGAGTGTTGAACAAAAACTGCCATTTCTGCGAAGCTTTGTAAACCAAATACATAAAATGTAATGGCCTCAACAAGTATTTCGTAATGAAGATGTTCAGAAAAGCACCACGAATTCTTCAGCGCTATAACAGCTATGGCTTTGCCCGAACGGCATATGGGGAAAGGGAAGACGTTTAGTCCTTCTCATATTGAAGTCACTGGTGGTTTTGTACTTGATGCCTCAAATTAGAAAAATACGATGTTCACGAAAGCGGTTTGGGTGCCGCAGAACACCTGGAAATGGGTTCCTGCAATTTCTTCTTTTGCCTAAGATATCCTCCTCTCGACATTTCTAATGCTTTGTACGGCGTTGACAAAAAAGTGGGATTTCGTTTTCTGTCAAAGGACATCACTAAAACTACAGCTTAGCCGTATTATGAAAGTTAACTGCTGCAAGGCAGTTTCATAGATGTCGGCGAAGTTCATTAAATTTTATGTGTGGTGTGCGCGTGTATATTAAACGCGCACGTACATCTTGGGTCAAGAAGCACCTAATATATATGCGGTTCATTGTTCCAGTTGATGCATGAAAGAGTGCATACTTCACTGCCGTGCACGAGTTATGTGGAATAAGACACGAGCAAAAAATATACAAACGCACTCTCCCCAATCGTTTACTGGGACATAAGTGGAACAGTAACCGGAACCGCCGACATCGCATGACCCCATTTCTTCGGTTCCAGATAAAAACCACGAACATAAAGAAAACAAGCTGACGGTTCCAGATAAGATCCACCTATATGCCTCGTTCCAGTTATTCTTTCGTTCGGATCCACATAAAATATATGGATCACCCTTTTTAACTGGAACTTATATGGAACCAGATTAAGAGTGTAGCCTGTACACACTACAATGGTATTTGCTTTACAGTGCCGTTAAAAAAGGCTTCGCATTGCTAGGGTCTGGCTGCTCCCTCTCTCGTGGGATCCGCTGTAGGAGCTAGGTCGATCCCCAGCTCTGCTTTTTTAAAGTCTTGCCCCACCAGTGCAAGGTGCGCCAATTTTTGTTTGGTGATGTCAATGCAGGAATGTGCCCGTGCAGATTTAGCCCGAATGGGAGAAAATAGGACTAAGTGCAGCACGTATGCCTCGCTAAGAACACTAGCTTCCTTCAAAGATCGAACGCCCCAAGACGAAGGTCGTTTCCAAAATTAAGAAAAAAAAAAAAAACGTTAGACGCCGGGTGTACATGAGCAACAACGGAAAGGCCGAAATCATTGCTTACACCCGCAATGTTGCTGGTGATCTCTCAAGAGGTGGCCCTCAGACTATTCCAATTGTTCGCTGCCCAGCGGTGATGGACCTGCAAACGGCGACCTCCCGCCGAGGAGACTTTTCCACATTCGCCCTCTTGTTTTTGTGAAATATGTAACCTTCTCTCTTAAAGAGCGCCGCAGGGGGGCTTTACTCCTCTCTACAGAACCACCAACCAACGTGACCAACTTTATACTTTTTTATATACCAACATTATACATTATACGGAGATTGCCCAGCATTCCCCGAAGGTGCTACAGCAGCGGAATTACATAATGGACATCAACAACTCTTCATTTTGACAGCAGACTTGGGCTTCATACAACTGCTTTCACACGTTAATAATTATAACATGAACTATTTACCTAATGGGTCCGTCCTGGTTAACAATACCTTTATTTTAAAAACATGACCACTTGTATATTGCCTTGAACCATGCAATGTGTTTAGATACTTGTGTTATTTTTACAATCCGGCGGTGCCCTGCGGCGCCCGGGGTGTTTTCAGTCGATGCGGCAGTGCCGTGATAGCCTGTGCGCCATTCAAACGAAAGAAGAGCGCATTTTGCTTTCTTTTGAATGCCGCACGAGCTGTCTTATTTTGATGGGGCCGGTATTTGGCCCTGACACCTAAAATAATCCTCTTTGATTCCCGGTGTTCTGGTTGTATTTGACGGTTTGAGAAACGGTCGTGCCGAAAGATAAATACTCGCCCGTCTGCCGCCGCAGCATTCGATGCGGCGATACTCGCCTGCGCACGTAACTTTGTTGACTGCTGCTTCGCTGCTTGTGTATTCTTTGAGTTGTTAGGGAAGCGCAAGGTCGCTTCAATATGTGCTGCTGAGCACGAGGTCGCGGGTTCGATTCCGGGCCGTGGCGGCCGCTTTCCTGATGGAGGCGAAAAACAAAAACGCCTGAGGGTTCGACATTTCGGCGCGCGTTAAAGATCCCCAGGTAATTAAAATAAATCCGGCGCCCTCCATACGGTGCGTCTTATCGCCTGCGTTACGTTGACGCGTTAAACCCTACAATCAATCAATCAATCAAGTTCGCTTCAATATTGTTGTTTTTCCCTCAAGACAACTAGGTCGTCTTTGACCTCGTCAGGATATTAAGACTGATAGATTGTAGGGTTTAACGCGCCGACGCAATGCAGGCGATGAGGCGCGCAGTAGCGGAGGGCTCCGGATTAATTTTGACCACCTGGGGATCTTGAAAGGGACCCTGTAACACTTTCGATAAGCGCTTTCACTCTTTCCTTCGAGTCTGGAACCACTGCGAATGCTAGGTATCGCCAGTGCGTAGTGGTACTGCGTGATTTGCTCGTTGCACCCGATACGCATTGCATTTGTGCTTCACCTTTGTGGCCTTTTTTTAAGTTGCTATCGAAATACGTTCATTGCTGCAACTGAAGGAGAACAAGCCAACAGCCGCTACATGGCCTTAGTAACGTAATTCAAACCGTTGAAGAACGTCAAGACCGGGAAAGAAAGAAAACATTTTTGAGCGAGTTTGCAAGTTACCTGACGGGCATAGAGCAATAATTTTTGGCTCAGGTACTTTGCGACCCCTTAATCTGAGTACTGTGTGTGTTGGGTGGCTACGTCCTTCAAGCATTTAATATTTCAAAAAAGTTGAAGAAACGTTGCAGGGTCTTTTTTACGTGCTCCGAAATCTCGTACATTCGGGCGTTCTTGCTTTTCGCCTACATCAGAAAAGCGGCCGCCGCTGCCGGGAATCCAACCCGCGTCCTCGTGCTGAGCAGCACAACGCCTTAGCCAGTGTGCCAACGCGGGGGGGTGTCAGAATATTGTCACGAAGACAAGGATGATGCGGTTGTCTTGAATGAGAAACACGTTTATTGGAGCGAACTTGTGCTCCCCAAACAACTCAAAAGAATACAGAGCCGGCGAAGCAGCGGTCAACAAAGTGACTTGCACAGGCGAGTGTCGTCGAACCGAATGCCCCGGCGTCCGCACTGCAGGCTTTTTATCTTTCGGCGCGCGTGGTTCTCGAAATGTCTATTCCACGGAGCAAGATAAACAGGAGCGCCGACTTCGCTCTCTCCTGCGGGCTCTTAATGTCCACCACTCGCGGAGCGCAATGTAGATGGCGCAGCGAATGGTCAAGCGGCCGGCGTTCCCCGTGCGCCGGCGGGCGCGTTGGCGGAACGCATTCCGTCGGCTTTTGTCGTCTGCTTCGGCGACGGTAGTTTTGGGCACGGGTTGCTTTGGGCCTGCGTTGGCGCCGCTTCGCGTTCATTGCGCTCCTCCTTCACACGGCTTGATTAACTTGTTCGACAGCACCTTCTGGGTAACCCGAACCCGAAGGAATTGAGTGGTCGTACGGCACGGCAAAGATACGCTAAGGACTGGTTTGCATGGCGGGATAACAAATTGTAGAGCGCACATATAGACATATGGCTGCTATACAAACACTACCTTTTGCGCAGTGCTTGCCGAAAATGTGACTCCGTTTTGTATATTTGTGAACACCAATTTGGGTGTGTTTTAACAGGTTTTACAAAAGGCGAAAGGAGCAACTGGTTCTGATCACTAGCGATTATAAAAGGTGCCTCAGCTTTCTCGCCGTTCTCCAACTTACGTCCAAAACAGAGTGTGCCTAGAACACGGACCGGCACTCACACGCTCATCAGAAAATAACAGAAACGCGATAACATCACCCGCGACTGCCCGCGACGTAGCAATCTGCTCAAGATCGAGGCCCTGACAGTGCGGTCTTTTCACAAGCCTTCATTTCACGATATTTGAATTCGTCCGGACCCTATATCTCTGTGGTGATGACTCGCTAAAAGAAAAGATTTGACGAGTCGGATGTTTTGCTGGTCAGCCTCTTAAAAAAAAAAAATGCCGGGAACCCTCGTAGGCCGAAATTGCAGCCATACAAAACGCAGCATTTTATTTGGAATCCACGGCGTTATCGACGAGATAACACGACCGTAGAGCGACAGTGAACATCGGGCGGTAAGTTGCGGTATGGGTTACAATGAAGGTTGCGTTTGATATTCTTGGGTGCCTTATCAAGATGACAGTGTTTTTGTACACTTATTACAACAGGGCAGCCGTCCAATTCAGTCATTGGCACAGAAATGTGTGTCTCATTGCCGTTTGCCGATGGAGACTCCGGGCGACCCTTGTAAGCATTATTCGTTCGCAGAAGGGGCATAAATAATTAAGCAGGCGGCCGGAGAGCGGGCCAAGAACAGAGGGTAATGTTTGCGCTGCATCGGTTTGTCGTAAGCAGAATCACGCTAGACTGCATGTTGTGGCGTTTCATATTACTCTTGCTCATTCTTTGGTGATTCTAAAGTCGTCGTCGTCCAGTTGCGTCTTACATCTGCTGTGTTAGTACAATATTTTTAGCGGGTCTTCATAATGTCAGAATAAACGCCCCCCGATAGGGAATAAGCGATCGCCATGTATGCGGTGGCGTGCGATTATCTGCGCCGTCTATTCCGGCTGCGCACGGGTGTTTAAATTCCGCGCGTGCAGGCATTCCTCCACGGCCGGGCTGGAGGAGCGGCGGGCGCGCAAAGTGCGCGCTCGCCGCTGCTCCAGTCCGGCCGTGATTCCTCCTGCATAGTAGGACTGTCATACGACAGGCGTCGTTGCGAAAGAAACCACGCCTCTGGGGAGAGCGAAGAAGGGAAGAGCCATGTACAGAGGCACAGCGACGAGAGGGTGAACGAAGGAGGAGGAGAGCAAAGGGAAAGCTGGGCGGCCGGCGGCGCGTGGACATTATCGGCCCGAGCAAAAGAATTTTTCTGGGCCACAGTCGGCGCTCCTCTTTATATCTTGCTCCGTGGTCTATTCGTATCGAGAACATAGTAGATCCAAGAAGATTATTCTGGGCTGTTCCCGTTAGATCGGAATGCTCTCCCTATCACAACAGATAACACATGCGGCACGGAAAGAAAGAATGGAACACGCGCTTCCCTTGGCTAAGGGATAACACAGACCGGCGCAGCCGGGCGGTAAAAGCAAAACACAAATAAACAAAGCCAATGTAAGGTTCGCGGCATTACCCCCCCTCTAAGAGTGCATCGACCCGATGCTAACATAAGCGACAGTCCGAACAAATGAAAATAAAAATTCCCCCGCATTTCCCCGAGGGGGAGAATGTGAAAGTGCGAATGCACGGTTGTCGGCCCGCTTGCGGCGCTTGCGCT
This sequence comes from Haemaphysalis longicornis, assembly GCF_048455015.1. NCBI lineage: Eukaryota > Metazoa > Arthropoda > Arachnida > Ixodida > Ixodidae > Haemaphysalis > Haemaphysalis longicornis. The sequence continues at coordinate 147,642,493 of NW_027526407.1, forward strand.
CGGCCCCCGCAGTCCACCGCCTCGCCGCCTTCTCTTCCATCTCTTCCATCGGGTTTGTAGTATCACGTGTACACCACGCAGTTATCAAGCCGCTATAACGCCGCTGAGTCGCCAACGCACGCCGCTGACGACGTAGTTTGAATGCGTTAAAGATATAATGCGCGTCACTAACACTGATATCAGCGTCGCGTCCGTGGCTTGGTCGGTAGAGCGTCGCGCTGCGGACGCAAAGTCCTCGGATCGAAACCTGGCGCCGGATGCTGTTTCTTTTTTAAATATAGAGGAGCACTGCGGACGCCGCCGCCGCCGACGCCGCCGCCGCCGCCGCCGGCGGTGGATGGTTTGGGGTCGCTTATAAAGTGCATTCGCACTTAAAAGTTCGTAATCGTCCGTAGAAAGGTTTTAAGCGAACCACGTGGACGACTTCAGGCCGCGTGCGTTGTCGTGATGTGCCGGAGTCACCATCGGGGATCACTTCGTAGGTAAGTTGGCCAACACGTCGTAGAATCTGGTAGGGTTCGAAATACCGTCGCAGGAGCTTCTCACTGAGTCCCCGTCGTCGGATGGGAGTCCAAACCCACCCACGATCCCCTGGTTGGTACTCGGCGTCTCGGCGTCGGAAGTTGTAGCGGCCCGCATCCACCAGCTGCTGGAGTTTGTCTTGAGATCGTTTAGCTGTAAGGGGTCCAGCGATCCGAGTGGTCAGAAAGCTGGCGTCGATGCTTCCTGGTGGCGGGATAATGTGTCTAAACCCACACACGATCCCCAGGGTGGTCAACTCGGCGCCTCGGCGTCGTAGGTTGTAGCGCCCGGCATCCACCAGCTGCTGGTCTGTTGTACGAGCTCGAGCGAGCTGGCGGGCCTCCTCCGCACGTTGAAGATATCCGTGGACGTCGGCGTTGAGGTCGTCGTCTTCTACGTGCGGAAGCATGGCGTCGAGCATCGTAGTCGGCCTTCTACCGTAGACAAGCTCGAACGGCGTCAGCTGCGTCGTCTCCTGGATAGCCGTGTTGTACGCAAACGTGACACACGGGAGCACTTCGTCCCAAGTCTTATGTTCAACGTCAACTTACATTGACAGCATATCTGCGATTGTCTTGTTCAGACGTTATATTAGTCCGTTCGTTTGGGGGTGGTACGCCGTCGTTCTTCGGTGATCCGTGTTGCTGTAGCGTAATACTCCTTGCATCAGCTCCGCAGTAAATGCCGTTCCGCGGTCTGTGATTAGGACTTCCGGGGCTCCATGTCGCAGCACAACTTGGCTTATAAAGAACTTCGCCACTTCTTGTGCAGTCCCCCTCGGAAGAGCGGCGGTCTCTGCGTAGCGCGTCATGTAGTCTGTCGCTACGACAATCCACTTGCTCTGTGATTGTGACGTAGGGAACGGGCCTAAAAGGTCCATTCCAATCTGTTGAAATGGTCTCGATGGGACGGCGATCGGTTGCATAAGTCCGGCGGGTCTTGTCGGCGGCGTTTTTCGTCGCTGGCAGTCACGGCAGCTCCGGACGTAGTGGGTGACGTCAGAGGTAGGGCCGGGCCAGTAGTACCTTGCCTTGATTTTTTCAATAGTGCGGGCTGTGCCCAGATGTCCGGAAGACGGGTCGTCGTGGCACGCTTCCAAAATTTCGTCACGAAGATCCGCGGGGACGACGAGAAGGTAATTCGCTCTTGTTCCGGGGCTGAAATTCTTCTTCACAAGGACGGAGTTTCTCAGGCTGAATGCTGGTAAGCTGCGTTTGAAGGTCCTAGGAACGGCAACGTTGCATCCCTCGAGGTACTCGAATATGACGCGTAAGTCGGGGTCGGCACGCTGCTGGGCGGCTAGGTCGCTCTCCGTCACGATCCCGAAGAACGCGCTGTCTTCATCAGAGTCTTGTGGTGGTGGGTCGACGGCGGCGCGGGAGAGGCAGTCGGCGTCGGAGTGTTTCCTGCCGGATTTATAAACGACTGTAACGTCGAACTCCTGCAGGCGCAAGCTCCACCGCCCAAGACGGCCAGAGGGGTCCTTCAAATTGGCGAGCCAACACAGCGCATGGTGGTCTGTTACAACCTTGAATGGCCTTCCACACACGTATGGGCGAAATTTTGAAATCGCCCATATAATAGCCAGGCACTCTTTCTCAGAGGTAGAATAGTTTTTCTCCTCCTTCGACAGACCGCGGCTGGCATAGGCGATTACCCTTTCGCAGCCGCTTTGCTTTTGGACAAGGACGGCACCCAAGCCTATATCACTGGCGTCCGTGTGCATTTTCGTTTCGGCATTTTCGTCGAAATGAGCGAGCACGGGCGGGCTTTGCAGGCGTTTTTGCAGCTCGCAGAATGCTTTTTCTTGGTCGTTTTCCCAGCTGAAAGGGGTGCTATCTTTCGTCAAGCGCGTGAGTGGCTCTGCAATGCGTGCGAAGTTTGCGACGATGCGGTAGTATGCGCACAGCCCGAGAAATCTTCGCACGCCCTTCTTGTCTTTCGGCCTTGGGAAGTTCGCAATGGCTGAATGTTTTTGCCGGGTCGGGTAGGACTCCAGCGGCGTTGACGACGTGTTGGAGCAGGGCGGGGTCGGTGAACAGCCGCGGAGTACGTCATAGCTTGGGGCTCGCAGTGTACTTCTGATGCCACAGAAGTTCCCAAAGCGTTTTGAACTTCTTCCCGGATCACGTGAGTTAGGCAAGCGACTTGGGGTTGCGGCGTCGTCGGGAAAAGTTTCCGCAGCTCCACTCTCACTACTGCGCGGATGGTCTCGCGTAGGCTATCAGCCGGAATCCGCATGTTGTCGACGTAGTTCGCACTGGCCGCGCCAACAAAGCTGCGGTCATACTGCCTAGCACGCATTTCGAGAGCCTTCTCAATCGTGCTGGCTTCGGTCACGAATTCAGCGATGGTTTTGGGAGGGTTGCGGACAAGTCCAGCAAACAGCTCCTCCTTCACACCGCGCATCAAGAAGCGTAACTTCTTTTCTTCCGTCATTTCGGGGTCCACACGGCGAAATAGTTGCTTCATCTCCTCATCGAAGATCACGACACCTTCATTGGGGTGTTGTGTCCGAGTTTCAAGCAAAAGCGCAGCTCGCTCTTTTCTCACAACGGTAGTGAATGTCTTAAGGAACTCCCTTTTGAAGTGAGTCCAGTCGGTCAAAGAACTCTCGTGGTTCTCGAACCAAGTTCGAGCAGCATCTTCTAAGTAAAAGAAGACATACCGGAAAGTTTCTTTGTCGTCCCACCTGTTGAAGATGCGGACGCGCTCCAGCTTCTCCAACCATTCTTCGGGGTCTTCAGCGGGGGCGCCCCGGAACGATGGCGGTTCCCGGGGCTGCTGGAGGACGATTGGCGACGTTGTTTCTTGCACCATGGTGTTAGTTGCAGCATTCCTTTTCTTGGGCCCTTCTGGCATCAAACCGAACTCGGGTGGTAAATCTTGCAGGCGGAGGCTGGCTCTTGTTGGACTGGCTTGGCGGCTTCCTGAGGTTGTATAGTGGGCATGAAGGGTGCGTACCCCGCACCTCCACCAGATGTCACGAAGACAAGGACGATGCAGTTGTCTTGAATGAGAAACACGTTTATTGAAGCGAACTTGTGCTTCCCAAACAACTCAAAAGAATACAGAGGCGGCGAAGCAGCGGTCAACAAAGTGACTTGCACAGGCGAGTGTCGTCGAATCGAATGCCCCGGCGTCCGCACTGCAGGCTTTTTATCTTTTGGCGCGCGTGGTTCTCGAAACGTCGATTCGCATCGAGAACATAGTAGATCCAAGAAGATTATTCTGGGCTGTTCACGTTAGATCGGAATGCTCTCCCTATCACAACAGATAACACATGCGGCACAGAAAGAAAGAATGGAACACGCGCTTCCCTTGGCGCAGGGATAACACAGACCGGCGCAGCCGGGCGGTAAAAGCAAAACACAAATAAACAAAGCCAATGTATGGTTCGCGGCAATATGAAGGGTAATGAGGTTCCTTAAATTATTCTGTTTTCTTATTCTTGTGATACGATATACGATATGGTATCAGGTATAATATACTATCAGATATCAGGTATAAAATATCTCAAATAACTTTTACCGCACTTTTTGTCGCCTCGAGGAAAGCAGTTTTCACCAAAGTTTGTTTTTTTATTCTAGTGCAGCTATACGCCGTCTTGTACCGTCTCAAGACGAACAGCGAAAATTGGGCGAACGACGAGGCCTGGCTGGAGATTAGAACAAATAGTACTACCTGCGGGGTGATAAGAGCGCAGACGCACGCTTTGCGCTGTTGTCACACCGCGGATACTCTATGTTCCTCTAATTTCAGGCTGGGCCTCGTCTTTAGCCAAACTTGTATATTTGGTCACGATGATTGGTCGTTGTGAAGTGTGTGGCGGGGTCCACCGGCGGCAATTTTTAAGTGGGTTGGACAACAGCCTGGATGTTGCTAAAAGCAACGCCAGTCAGTTCGCTGTAGCTTACTACCGTCGACCACTTACCTTTTATTTTTTGCGGTGAGTAATTACTTATGTTGCGAGGGAAAGCCGAAAGCGCCATTCTCGGAGTAAAAGAGGGGATGCTTCAACTGCGCTGAACAGATTAGAGTGTGTAAATATATATTGCCCCCGGAAAGCCGGAGTTAAATAACCCATGAAGTGCGTAAATCAATAAAGAATTCGCGAAGTTTTGGCACAGTTTGAAGGAATAAAATAATCCTCGGCTCGCTAAGCTTGATAGAGTCGACGTGCAGTGCCTCTTCGTGCACCCACGCCCTAACCGCACAGCAAACTATATAAACACCCGATTGGGATCACCTTACAAAACGAAAGCTCGCACTAACGCGTTAGCGAAGGGAGTGAAGCTGTTCGCCACCTTCACGAACATCACGACAGTTTAAGTCGACGATTGCAGCCGATTTATTGGTTCTTCACAGCCGCAATGACGAATACTTCATGGTTGTTTTAAGTGCGGGCTTCTTTAGGTTTTTGGAAGACAATTGCGTCCCCACGACACGACCAAGCTAGAGCTCGACCAAGCTCCTACCAGTGCCAAATTGGCAATATATATATACCGGACCTTCGGTACGTGTATATGTGCTCGCTGGTTGGGGCTATGCTTTAGTCATTCGCTCACAAATTTTCGACTCCCGCAGCCAACACAAGTCATCGCCGCGTACGCGCGGTGACACGGTCGGTGACGCGGCGGCATTTTTTGCACGTCCCTTGTGCAATGGGCCACATGTGTTTACTGGAATAATCGTCTTCGCGGTCAGTTTTCCTTTACTCAGCAGTCATTGGGCGCCGCTTGCTCTTCTGTTGCGCACCAATATTGGCATTCAGTCTCCAGAATTTCACTTCCTTCTCCATCCGCCGCAAGTACTGACTGCAGGCTCTACTCTATAACGCCTACAAGATGTGGTGGCAGCCGACCCGTCGAGGCAAAACAGGTGGCCAACTAAGTTTTCACTTGTTTTCTTTATGTCTTTATTCAGTACAGCAAACCGTAGCTGGCTAAAGCAACGTGTCTCCAACTTGTTTCCGCCGCAACGTGGAGCGTTAGGAAGGTATGTCGTCTCACTCTCGAAGGCAGCCGTGTTCTCTCGAGGAGCATGGTTTCAGAAAAGGACGAAGCTGTGAAACCTTGCTCTCCATCCTTCACCACGACCTGAGTGGCGCCCTCCATAGCTCCAAAGAAGCCGATGTTCTTTCCCTGGATTTCTCCAGTGCATTCGACAGCATTAACCACAACCTCCTCATCGCCAAGCTCCCAGGTTATGGCATAACTGGGACGACCCTGCAATGGATAACAGCCTTCCTCACAAACCGCCGGCAGCAGGTCCACTACCGGGGTGCTACTGGTCAGTGGCACACTGTGAAAATGGGCGTGCTTCAGGGATCCGTGATTGGGCCACTCCTATTTAACCTGTACGTCAACGACCTCGCGTCCGACATTGAATCAAACATTCTAAGATACGCTGACGACCACATACTTTACCGCACTATCCATACCACCAAAGACCGGCAGATCTTGTAGTCCGACCTCCTCAAGATTTCCAGATGGAGTGATCGTAATGGCTTGTTCCTCAACCCACGCAAGTCACTATACCTTCGAATATCTCGCAAACAAACACCGGCGAACGTGTCCTACTTGGCCAATGGCACACGCCTGCAGGAGGTCACCGAGGCTAAGCTCCTTGGGGTCTCTTTTGATCGCAGCCTGTCTTTCAAACCTCACGTAGACTATGTCTGCAAAAGAGCAAACAGGCTAAGGGGGTTCATAACCCGAACGTCAAGGGCCATGCCACACCATGCCTTCTGTGCGCTGTTCACAGCCCTTGTACTTCCAGTCCTGGAACTCTGTTCCCCCATCTGGAGCCCCCACCAGATTTACCTCCAAAAGCGGCTCGAGTCCGTTCAACAGAAAGCGTCGAAGACAGCGCTACATATCAAGGACCGGGCAACCAAACTTCCCTACGAGAGGCGGTTGCAGACCCTGAGGTGGTCTCGACTTGACGGACGCAGACTATTCTCCAGGCGGGTACTCCTGTACAAGTTTCTGCACGGCGACTGCCCCATCCCAGAAGGTTACCTGCGCCGTTCAAGACGGGACCCACTGAGACTCGAGCAGCGCCTCGCACGCACCACTAGTGCCTCCTATTCCCTCTTCATCCAAGCCCATGAGCTATGGAACTCCTTGCCAGTCGACGCTAGGAGGGCCCAATGTGTCGGGGAATTCAAAGACTTGGTGCGGTACAGAGATGTGTGACCACTTCACCTCCCCTCACCCGTATATACTACTGTACTACTGTATATATAACTATAACTCCCCTCATCTTTATATATATTATCATAACCGTTTTCACATGTCCTTCATATTGTTAACGTACAGCTGAGGAGGCGGCCAGCACTCTGGTGTATGGGCTCCTGCCTTTTGGCTGTCTCTGGCTCTCAGCTGTATGGAAGTTATGCCAATAAAGTTTTACTCCTTTACTCCTTACTCCTGAGCTCTTTCACTCCATCGGTACTTGCCCTCGTATCACTCGCTGTGCTGGCAGAGTCCGAGAAAAATTTGGCGCCCTGCGACTCTAAAGAAGGATGACCGGGGGAGCTGTACTGCATATATGGCAGAGTTGTCTTAGCGGCTAATTTCGATAGAAAACGTTTTGCGAGAAATATGATTCCCGGAAACGCCCATCTCAAATCTTAAACGCATTAGAACAGCGACGCAGCAACGTCGGCATTTTAGCGCTTTAGCCCTTTATCAGAAACGCTGAGAAGTTTACGTAGCGGAGGAGCTTTGCATAACAAAAACCGATTGCCCAGCTTCGACCAGTCAGGCGGATATACCCATCATCCCTGCATCGGGAAACTCCCGCATGGACGTCGAGTTTTCAATGGGATAGCTCGATGCGGCGCTAGCTGTGTGCCAAAGTGGATCTATTCCAGCAACAGGCGGAGTTACGTACACCACCCTGTGTCACTTGGGTCAAAGAGCCTTTCACACTGTGCTTTGTCGCCTAAACCTGTGATGACAAGATATTTGGTCCCATAGAACTGGTAGAGTAACCACCTGGGGGCTATTCCAGAAGGCCCGAGTTTCGCCTACTTCAGAGTTTCCAGCTGCTGAGGCTATGAAAGTAGAGATAGTGGAGCATTCGATACATCTCGAGCGAAACCGCCGGGATCGTGCGCAGCACGCCTGGCATACTCAGCGCGTTGCGTTGGGGCCGCTTACGTTGACAGAGTACGGCGCCTGCTATGTTCCGCATGCAGCACTATCTGAAATCGCTCTGCAAGGCACATTCCCGAGCATAAACTAGATAACCCCACAGCTACTTTGAAATCCCCAGCGTGGCTGTTGGCCACGCCCGGTAAGGGGCGGTCCGTTTTTCTCGGTGTTCTGTTCTTCCACAGAATTATGTTTGCAACGCGGCCTGAGGGCAGTCCCAGTGCAGCTCTGCGCAGGTGCAAACCAAGTAATCAAGCGGGTCCACTGCAGCGAATGGAACGCGCCCTGCTCCCAACTATCAAATATGGCTTTGGTATACGGCTTGCTTTAGTGTGCACGGCGGGCGCTTATCAGAGCGTGTTTGAGAATTGGCGAGTGCGTTTTAGGCGCTAAAGTTGTCATTAGTTATCGACTATGTTGTCGCGGTGTATGAAGAAGGCTCCCATGGTGTAATTTTTGCCTCTCCTGAAATCGTGTAATTGTTGCCTCTCCTGTCGGCTTGTACTCCAGTTCAGATCGAACACCCTCGTGACTGTGACACCGTTACCTGACGGTGGCCTGAGGACTTCATTTTTGTTTTGTTCTAAGTTTTTTTCGCTGCTAGGGGGCATCAAGTACCGACTTAGTGGCTACAACGCTACGCCCCCACAAAGCGGACGCCATGTGTGTGTGTGGCTCCGATTGTTAGCCGTGCCCCTGAAGGGGCTGGATGTGTTTGACTAACATTAGAACTCGGAGGAAACACGGGTATGGTTTTGCACGGCCGAGTTAAACTCGGGACGCCCACGGTAGCCGCTGCTCCGGAGTGGTTTATATTTATGGTCTCCGTAGCACGCACATTTCTGGCCCGACGGGTATTTTAAACGAAATAGGAATTTCGAGCCTGTTTCTTTGTCGAAAAGTGCTTTGCTATAATTGTGCAGTCGTTTGGCGACAGACCTCCGTTTGCGATGATTTAGAGGCGGATTTAGCTCCATGACCGCCAGGGAGCAAGTGTAGTCTGCGCTGCGATTTTACGCGGCGGGCAGCTTTTACAGAAGCCTTGGTGGCGACCGCACCATCAACCGTCACCAGTCGACTGTCAGCGGGTGTGTGCGCAATATAATCAGTGGAGACGTGTTTTGAAGACGTTGCCTTTCTTTTAGATGGTTTGGCGGACACGGCTTCCGCAGGTTTCTACCGCACGTCTATCCGTCTGCAGCCGGAGCGTGTGCTTCAGTTATCGTCTGCTTGCAAAGCAGTTCCGAGCGAAGCGTTGCATGACCGTGTTTTGTTTATCATCAGCGCAGCGGACGGTCTTCCTCGCGGGGTTGCGTAGCGTGAATTTTTTGTGGAAACGTTACTGACAGGATAGCTTATCCCAATAACATATGCTGTCAAGGAGACAGTCGACGCACCGATAGTCGGTTGACGTGGTGTATTCGCAGGGGTGAAGCCGATAGGAAGGCAGGTCCGACCGTTGGGATAACCCAGCTCGTTTCTTGCGCATGCACCTTATGGTGTTCATCTTCTTCCCCTGGCACGTCTTTGGCGCATATCCCCGTGTCTGGATTGGAGATAATCCTGCCTTCCTCTTCGACGTTGTCGAGGTTGTGACGGCGAATACCCCGATAGCTTGATGGCGTGTTGCATCTTTTCATTATCCTCTCTACAAAACAACCAACGCCGCGTGCCTATTGTGAGAGGCGATCTTAACACCTTTCAACGGGCTTTGTTCGGCGTCACCATCGTGTGGTAGAAAGCAGAACATGGAAAGCGAGTAAAAGGGACAGCTAAGAATTGAAGCAACCGCGTGACGCCAGAGGGAGGGTAAGCGGGAGTGGGAAGGGCGCGAAGGAAGAGAGGGTTGCGGTTAGATTGAACTCTACGAAAAAAAAAAAAACTACTGTGTAGAACAAGAACGGTGAACAGCAAAATGAAATAAAACAAACAACCCTGAAAAATCCTTTTCCTTGTTGCTATTCCTTCGTAACACATGGCCACTTGGGGGCTGGGCCCGGAATTCGGACCTTTGTGGAACTAACGTGCCCGGTTCGCAAAATTCGTAGCACTGTGGATTCTAACAGTAACACTTGTAGAATAATGCGTGCAGCGTGAAGCCTGAACGTGATGTCACGAGAGTAGGACAGGTGCACACCACCCTCGCAAAACCCCGATTCTAGGGAGGCTGTGGCACGTTCGAGTCTGCTTGCACAATAAAACGAACAAATGAAAGAGAAGAAACTGGCGCAAACGCGCAACAACAAAAACAAATCCGTTTAAAGTAATCCGTGACAATAGAAAAGGAAACGAAAGCGAGGAAAAATGCGCATGTAATATAAATTTAAAAAAATTCCCGCGCCTTCCCGCGAGGGGAACACGAGTAAATGCAGAGCATTGGGGCCTCAGTACTGATTGATGGCAGTGTTGCTTCCATCGCTTCTTCCGGGATGCTGGAGTAGCAGACACGAGTAAAGGTGGGCACGAGCGTCAACCAAGGAAGGAAGGAGCAACGCAGCGACTGAAACACGAGCGACCGCTAGCCGCTATATTTGCAGCGCGCGCAGTAGAGGGAGAGCAGTACGGGGGGGAGAGCGCGCATGCGCAAGCAGCGCGCGCCCTTCCACGCCCCACCGCGCTGCTATCACACACCTGTTACGCCGAGACCTCGACGGAGGGAACGGGCTGACTACGACGCATGCGCGCGCGAGCTGCTGTTGAAAGAGAGGAGGGAAGGAGAGGCGCACCTGCTGCGGACGCGGAACTGTTGACACCGTTCGACGCAGGAACAGGCGAGGCTAAGAAATGCTCTGCATTTAAAAGAAGTTGCTAATACATCTCACCAGGCTTTCGCCATAAAAGCACGTAAGCAGACTGGACCGCGTCGAGGTAATTTTGTGTCGAAAATCGTAGTGTCGCAAGCGCTCTCTCTGCTTCAAGACGTTCCACAGTAGGAGAAGGGGAGAGAAAGCAATAGCATTGAGTTTCTAAGTGCTTTTATTGCGTTGGCTATGGAAGTTGTTGTTGAAGCTGAGGTATCGTTTAGCTCTATGAGGAGGTGTGTGTGTGTGTGTGTGTGTGTGTGTGTGTGTGTGTGTGTGTGTGTGTGTGTGTTGGTGGTGAAGGGAAGCATGTGGGTGGTGATGTGGAGGCGGTGATAAGGGGATGATAATGTTGAGCAATCAGGAGACAGCATGCTCAGGTATTTCATCGTATTTGAAAGAAGTAGGCTTTATTTAAAACTCACATCATTGCTAGTGGTGACAGCGATGCCTGCATGGCTCGACGTCGCGAACTTGCGGCTAGTCCTAGCCAAAAAGGCCGAGCTTGGGTATGCCGTAGGCCACGCAGCCTATCACGCAGGATAGAGCCACGACGCCGACGGTTGCGACCAACAGCACGTGGGGAGGGTTACGCTCCAAGTACGACAGCTGGAATGGCTCCGCCTTTACGCCCTGCACATCCAAAGGCAAACATTACGATCTTTAACACAAAGTAAACAGTACGTTCAGAGGAGGTTTCACATATCATTGGGCACGTGCAGTGCGGCAGTGAAGGCTAATTAGGGACCGGGAATGCTGTGACCACCACACGACACCGAGACACTGCAATGCCTTGGTGCGGTGTGGTGGGGACAGCATTCCTGACCTTCTGCGCGCAGTATTTGGTAGGTTTGTGTAGAGAAAATGAAGAAATGCCCACCGCGGGACGAGGGAGATAGTTGATTGCTTGGAACACTAATCATTATTTACGAATGCTTAGGCGTAGTTAGATCGATATTTCTTGCTTTTTGTAAACGTATTGTCGATTGGACGACTCATGATCAATTTTCTACTACAGCGTGTTTAGACAACGAGATATAGTAAATAATTGGAACCACACACCACTTCTCGAAATTGGAACGTTCCTAAGTCCGCAGCAGCTTTTGTGTTCCGCAATCACAAGAAGATGAAGAGCGCTGGCAGGGCTTCAAGCGCTGGCCCCTGCCGTGCGCTCAGTGCAAGGTCGACAATTAACTCCTTCGGGCATCGAACATATTGAAAATAATTGACAGTGCCTAGTTTTGCGGAAGGTATGGCATGGCACGTCATGGCACCTTCGTGGTCTGTGGAGTAGGAAAGGAAAAAAATTATGTAGCTCGCTGCCGAGCAGTACAAAAAAAAGAAGGTCGAGATAATTGTGACACCGCGCTGAGCAGTAGCGATATAAATATTTGCATTTAAATTTTTTAAGCATAAAACATTGGTCGCGTATAAGAAATAAACTACAGTTACGTAGGAACACGAGTATGTAGGGTAGCATCAATGAAATTTCTATACAGAAATGAAAGCACATCTATTTGGAGAAAGGGGCGGAAGCACCGCAAAATAGTTTTCATTGACGATTTTGACGCTCCAGTTCCACTTACAATTTCTCTTTTGATTTTTCTGGGATCCCGATTTGAATGCTGCCGCATCGGAGCTTTCTCCCAACTTGAAACTGCTGAGACTAGCAAATATTCGAGTAATAAATTTCAACTTTTTTTGAAAAACGTAAAACACCCTGATGGACTGTCCCACATCTGCAAGCAAAAATCAAAGCCAGCTTTCGAGACCCTACAAGTTTGATGTCACAGCAGAGCTGTGTGCGTCTGACAAAGCTTAACTCGACCACCGCCAAATAAGTAACTCAGAAATATATACCCCATGTATAGATATTGCGCTCGTCAATAGACGACCAAATCAAGCGCAAAGTAAAGTATAAGGTGCTGAATTTGTACAGTGCCTATTGTACCCCGCCGCGAAATCTTCGTGAAGCTCCCCCTCGCCATTCAAGACCTGCACTACTATAACTTCTCGTTTTTCGGGGTGATTGCTTTGTCGCATGGCAACACGGCGCACTTCCTGATAACCCAACACTTCTTCGAGCGTCTGGATCTTCTTTCCTCGCCCTATCCCCATGTGCTCTGCCGAGAGTCGGAGACACCTCTGCCACCGCTGTCGTGTCGCTATCGAGTGTTATGAAGAGGAGGAGGAAGCGGAGCGAGGAAACAACGTTCATTCATATAGGGCGGCACTCTACCGAGGGCTCCTGTGCAGGCGGTCGCCCCTAGCAGCGTGGAGCGAGTCACGTCAGGTGCAAGCGACAGTCGTTTTGTCGGCGACGCTGTTTGCTTAAATGCTGACTGACACGTCAGGTCAAGAGTTCCTTTTTTTTTTACTTTTTGCAAGGCCTTCACGTGGCGCTTGCACATTTGCAAGCCTCGACAACACCGGGCGCTCCTCTCGAGGCGCAAGCTGACGTGCACTGGGTATTTTCTTTGTATTTGTTTCTGCATTCGGAAGGCGCGGCCAACAGCTTAAACAGCTGTACTGTTATAAGCAGGCAAGACGCACTCCGCTACTTTTTTTTTTTTTTTTAAGGCAGCGGAGCCCGTCATACAGAAAACTGTGCCTTACTGCAGAAACAAACATTCGGAGCAGGAGTTGGTCGAAGGCGCATTCCCAACCGGCAAAGCGCAGACAACACAGCTAACAAGGAGGCAGTCACAAAGGCTGGCATTGGACGACCATTTGTTTCAGGGAGCAGCTTCCTTGCACAAAACCAATTAGAAAGACGTCGAGAAGCAGCCAGTTTCAAACGCATTCAACGCCACTAAAGTCTGGTGAATCTTCGCTATGCAAGTATCAAAACCGGGTACACGGCACGTAGTTCGGATATCAAAAATGAACGGTGTAGCAGCAGTTGTCGGGCGGAGTATTTTGGGACGCTTCGCTGCCCAGCGCCTCAAGGGACATGTCTCTTCGCGCTATGTAGAACGGTAATTAAACGTGGTCATATGCGGAGCCCCGATACTAATGGGACCTAAAACATACCAAACAACCATTATGAACAAAATCAAGACGTAAAGGTAGGTTTAGAAAAAAAACTGTGGAATAATACAATTAAGAATTAGACCAACCGGGGCTCGAATCCAGGCTGTCGCCAACAGCAGCCAGAACTATACCTCAAGGCCACTGAAACTTTTTCGTCTTAATGTTTTTTATTAACTCCGAGGCTTTTTAGCAAGTCGTAGATTTTTGTCTCAGCAGTTAGAAATACCAAGAAATAGCCAGGCGCACGCACTTGAGCGCGGGCTCGCGGTGACCGCCGGGCAGTTTACAAAACCAAGAAAATTCCGACCGCTCGTGGAGGCGCGCCTCGTGACGACCACCCTGCGTCCTCTGCGCATGTTTGTCAAGCCAAATGTACCCACTTAGGGGAATCGGCAAAGATGGGCAAAAAAATATCTCCAATGTTTGCCGTAATCGTGCAACACGAACTCGGAACGAGATAGACACGTCATAGCGTACGCTCCTCCAACGTGATGTCCAATGATTATCACTTCCATAAAAATGAAAGAAGCTCATAGTTACAGCAACAATGATGGAATGAAGGCCGTTGCGACAGCGGAAGAAGAGGCAAATTGGCTACAGTAGTGGGCTTAAACATTCGCGATGGTCGTGAAAGTTGTGCGCCTCTTCGCTACCTTCAAGTCTTTCGCTTTAGTGTGAGCTTCCTTCATTTTACACTACACGTCAATGTAGGAAAAGGTATATTTACAACACATATTTACAACTAAGTACACATACAAATAAGGTGATTGCAAGATGAAAAACAAAACTAAAAACAATGAACAATTATTTGCGCTTCGTTTAAAACTCGAGCAACAATGAACAATTAATAAAGAGGAGATACCATTCAGAGCGAGAATCATTTCGGTCGTAGACGTCTGGAATAATAATGATCATTTGGTAAAAGTGTGATCTCGAAGAAACCATTGGCTGAGCGTGCCTATTCAAGATTTGCGTTTTCCATGAACTGTGCAGAGCGATTAGAAAAGAAAACCTTTCGCATTGGACATCGCCTGCTGGCGATATGGGATACCATACACCATGTGAAGTCATTCCAAAATTCTTAAAAATTTCTTGGAGGCCATCCGGAAATACTGTGGCATCATTCAATGTATGAAGCAGTGCTCTATTGTTTCCGGTACCTTGAACACGCGCCAGTTTACAGAAGACACAAAAGTATTCGGGTTGTGAAGCCACGTATTAACACGCGAAGCTTTGTAGTGCAGTTTGAAGAAGACCGTTTTTTTTAGGGAGAAAGCGGCGTTATACGGACACATAAGAGCACATTTGGTCACGACAAATTAGAGAAAATATTTCTATACCGTGGTGCTAGGAAAAGCCTGTTTAATACGACTCACAGTGGACATGTAATATGATACGACACGCAGTGATCATATAATGGGGGAAAAACGAACCACCACACCTAGTATTTATGTGTACCCTTCATATATAAACCCTCACGAAGTCTGGTCGAGAATGATGATGGTGCAACAAGATTAGATGTAAACGAGCAACAGGGCTCTAATTAAAGGTTGGGTGCATTACTGAAAGAAGAACCGCACAACTATTTGCCGTACAAAGAGATGGGTTAAGGCCAGCCCGCCAGCACATGGTTCAATGGTATACACGAGCGCACAAACGTTGCGAAAACCCGACGGAACCGTTTTTTTTTTTGTTTCCGAGCGCAATAAAAAATTTGCATTACATATAGCAATTGTGATGCCAAGAACGTTTTACATGTCTGGACCCTTTAAAAAATCAACCGGTTATACGCAGCTAAAGACTGCGGTAACTACGAAGGGCTTCAGTACTCCCCGCCAATAACGGGCGTTGTGTCGGTAGGAGTCCAGCGAAACGCGAAGATATTTACGTGGTACGCACGAACATTGGGTGCCGGCATACGCCGTTAGTGTTGTTGACCACGAGTCGAACCAAAGTCCAGAGCTATTTAAAAGTTTCTCTTCAGCACCAGAAACTGACCCGAATGTGTTTGTCATTTAAAATTCTTGATCATCACTTGGTCTATAACTACAGAAAAAGGCCCAATCTTCAGCATGCGCCAGTAGTGTGAGTTTCGTTCCCAGCATATTCAAACCCCGAATGCTTCTGCAAAGGAGCACACTGCGACATCAAGGCTTTAAGCAAGAGTGCAAAAAGAAAAGGCGATTGTGGGCCACCTCGCGTTTCCGCCGAATGCATAGGCATCTCAGCTAGCACTACATGTATTAAAAACATCGATTTTGGAGATACTGTGGTCGACACAGATTTTCGACCCGGTTGGATGCACTTAATACGATTGCGGAGCCACCGATTTTTTGCGCCTTCCAATTGGCCAAAAAGACGCCCTTTTGAATTCCCCTTTCATCTGAGAGCTGTTGTAGTAGTCTTGACGTAGGAAGAGGTACCGATTTATTCGGCCCTGATGATCCGCGGAAAAGACCTCTTTGCAACGGCGCATTCCGGCTCCTGGAAAAACCAGTAGAGCCAGGCGCATGTCGAGGGTGAGAGGATGAGCGTCGAGTGTGTCTGGGGGTGTGCCTCGGGGTGTGTGTCGAGAGGGTGTGCCTCGAATTCGAGGCACAACGGAAAGCAGTCCTGTCAAGGACCGCGCATTTGGCGTAAGAGCTCTGCCAGCGGCGCATCAGGGCGATGTCTGGCTGCGAGACACGACGCCGGCCACGAAGCCGTCCGATGCGCCGTACTGCCATAGGGCTCCTGCACTGCCAGGGGATGCTGCGAAACCGACTTCGGTGCAGTACTTCCGGCTAGTACGAAGCTGCGGGGGTCCCATAGCATCCCGTGTTGACAGAAGCAAAATGAGCTGAATTCTCCGGATTGTTTTGCGACATGGTCTCCAACCCATGCCCGACGCGTCCTATCTCTTCCGTCGATCACCTTGGCTTTAGAAAAAAACCTTTACAGCGTTAAGTACATTTACAGCGTCCACAAAAGTGCTGGGACGGTGACGGCACTCTGCCACTTGTAGGCTCACCGATCGATGGTTGCGTTAAGTGAAATCTAAAGTGAAATCTTCTTGTTTAAACTAAAACACTTGGTGACAAGGACGTTTCAACAGCAGGCGATCAAAAAAAAAAGAAGTAACGCAATCAGCGACTATCGTGCATAAACGTTTGTGAGTCCGGCAGGCTGTAGGCTCGCCTGCAGCGGTGCCCCCTGCTTTTGCGTACGTGCATGCGCACTATGCGTGTACCTCCATTAAACACTGCTGGCTTGCGTCGCCGTTACGACTACATGGGGCAGTGCTAGCTGGCCGTTTCATTGCGTGGCTAAGTGAGAAAATGCAGCGAGCGTCAGAAGCGTGAAACCTGTTTTGTGATTTCGAATGTCGTGCCCGTAGAACAGAGTGGTCGGGCGAACTGTCCCCATTCCTTGTTTGCTCTCACTTTATTTAATTATTCTCTTGCATACTATATCCCCAGTTCGCTCTTTAGCGACAAGAATAAGGGTCCGCAACTTATTCAGGTGTAGTGCCAAGTTGTATGAAGTCGACATGGCGGAGGGCTGGATGGCAAATCAGGTGGGAGGCGGAGGGAGGCTTTGAACGCAAAGAGAAAAAATTCAGCGGATTGCCAATAATATTTGACAATAATTTAGCAAAGCGGGAATATGAGGAAGAATGCCGCTGGATGCGATTAAATTTCTCTCCTTCTGTCCCCGTCTAACACTAGTTAAGGTCAAACCTGGCGTGTCGGCGTTCAGATTGTAAGTGACAGGGGTTCTGACGACGTTCTGGGGGCCGCATAATACAGCCCCCCGGGTCACATTCGGCCAGCAGGCAGTAGGATGCCGACCCCTGCGG
The DNA here is from genome assembly GCF_048455015.1 of Haemaphysalis longicornis. NCBI lineage: Eukaryota > Metazoa > Arthropoda > Arachnida > Ixodida > Ixodidae > Haemaphysalis > Haemaphysalis longicornis. The sequence continues at coordinate 147,659,850 of NW_027526407.1, forward strand.
TAGATATAACCAACACAGTGAGTGACGATCGCATGTAAATATTTGGGCCGCGCACTGTGTACGTTGCTGTGTTATGTTATGTAAATATAGAATTACACCTCTCTGCAATAGCGGACATGCCATTTGGTGCTTGTTTTGCGCGTCGTTTAATTGCCATTCATTTGTTTATTTGACGCTATTGCCTCACCTACTCACTAATATACATGTACCCTGCCGTTCGTAAATCGTATGTCGTAAAATGTTGAACAAGATTAATTTACTTTGAGAAAATACAAAATAAAATTTCCACTCGTTTTCAAGGCGGTGCGCGGCCAGCAGTGTCAGCTGAGTCGGCTGCGCTTCTGGCGTTTTCTTACATATGCTCCCGCTGAAGCAACCATTTACAGTTACCTCAGACTGTAGGATGACCAGCATTCTGTGTTTATGGTGTACATACGAACTGTTTCTTCGTCAACGGTACGCAAGAAGAAAGAACGCTAAGGACCATCAAGACCAGCCCATTAGGGTATACTGCCCCACATCGCCAAGAACTCGACAGCTCGCTCAAAAGAAAGCCGATAAATCGGCTTGTTGTAGCGGATATTACTTTGTTTAGATCCTGCAACTACTTTAAGGGCATTTTATTCAGTGTGCTGTAATTTAAACGCACCACAACACGAGTAATTGAAAACACATAGAGGAAAAGTAAATGCGCCTCCAACCAAGGAGTTTAAATAATTGACTGGGATGCCTTCCGGAAATTGTGGAAAGAGGACCGGCAGGAGTATGACTGCCTTGACAGTCTCTTCTTAAGGCTGAAGAAGGATGCCAGAGCTGTGACCAAGGTTGTCAAAACGGATCTCAAGGTGGATAGGATAGACGCGCATCTTGCGCACCTCTTATAGGCTGAAAATTCCATTCTTGCCCGTTGGAAGACGCAGAGACTGAATCGCAGGCTTTGAAAGAGGATAGCGGTGCTTAATCGAGAGATTGAGGCTTGCTCTGAGGATCTGTCGAAACAGAAGTTGAAAGGTATTTGTTCCTTGGTTGACGGGAAGATACGTGTGGGGGGAAAGTGGAACCTCCTGAAGCAACTGCTTGACGACTTGCAGAATAAATGCAATCAAAGATTGGCTATTGGCAAACTTGTTCAGGGCCAAAAAAGAAACGGAGTGTCGGAAGCGGCCCTCCTTCAAGATCTGCTGGACAGATACCTCCCACTGGACCCCTCGGAGGACGCTGATTATCCTCGTTACCGCAAGGCTTCGGTTGAGGACCTGGACGCCCCGTTCTCTGAATCTGAAATGTGGGAGGTCCTCCTCGAGCTCAACGGATGCTCTGCCCCGGGGCCGGCCGGCATCTCCAACAAGCTTTTACGTAACCTGGATGGCAAGTTCATCGGTAAGCTAACCGGGGAGATCAACAAAATCTGGGAAACGGGACTCGTGCCCGAATCCTGGAAGACCGCCTCGGTGGTGCTCATCCCAAAACCGGGCAAGCCCCTTGCGCCCGGGAATTTCATACCGATCTCGCTCACGTCCTGCGTGGGCAAGGTGGCCGAGCACTCTATTCACAATCGGGTGTCGCGGTACATTGAAGAAAAAGAACTGTTTCCCCACAACACGGTGGGCTTTAGGCCTGCATAGTCCACGCAGGATGTAATGTTCCAAATGAAACGTCAAATCATACATGACTATGCAAGGGACATTAGGGGTATCCTAGCCCTGGATCACACCAAAGCGTTTGAAAACATTTCGCACAAGTTCATACTCGAGGCCGTTTCGGACATAGGACTGGGTCATCGTTTCCACACATATGTGCGCCCCTTCCTTGAGCTACAATTAAAATTGGTCGGATTAAATACGGACACTTCACCTTGGGCGCGAGGGGCACCCCACAAGGGGCTGTTATCTCTACTCTCCTGTTTAATGTCGCCATGAAGGGCCTCTCCTAGCGCCTTGCCACCGTGCACGGCACCAACCATGCGCTATACGTGGACGGCATTACCGTGTGGTGTATGGGCGCGTCTGACGGCGGGGTGGAGAAGGCGCTCCAGAGCACCTTGGACATCACACAAGAATTTTCAACTGGATCAGGCATGAGCCTTTCACCGGCCTTGTCTGAGCTTTCACTTTACAAGCCAATTCGGAGGGAGTTAGGCGCCTTACTTCTTTGGGGCGGGTCCCTATCACCATGCACACACGGGACAGCCGAACGATGTCTTGGTGCGATTGCATCAAGGTCCTCGGACTTCAGTTAGAATCAAAGGGTCGTAATACACAGACTATAGCCCACACCACCTCCAACACGGAGAGCATGATCAGGCTCATTCTCAGGGTCTCGAACCGCAAGGGAGGGTTGAGCGAGAGCAATCTCCTTCGGCTCTATCATGCGTTCCTCAAGAGCTACATCAATTATGTCGCCTCGGCGCTCGAGTGGTCAAAATCTGAGGAGGCCAAAATCAACACACTCATGCGTAGGAGCATTAGGCATTTTTTCGGTTTGCCTGTCAGCACCAGCACGGAAAAGCTCATGCAACTGGGCATTCACAACACCCACTCGGAGGTAATAGAGGCTCAACAAACGGCCCAGGTGGTGCGCCTCTTGTAGTCACGGGGCGGCAGGCACATCCTGGAATCAATTGGCTGTGGCACAATGATGGTAAATGAACGTAAAGTGTCGATTTCACCGTCCGTAAGGGATACATTTAGGGTAGACCCCTTCCCAAGAAATGTACATCCACAATACATTGTAGGGCGCCGCAAGGCTCGGGCTCGATCTCTTTTGAACTCTGTCGCGGGTAGTCCTGAGCTCGCTATTTTTGTAGACGCGGCTCAGTACGGCCGCTCGGATTGCTTTGTGGTGGTCGCCGTAGACCACCGGGGCGGGATGCTCAACTCTGCCTTCGTCAGGAAGGTCTCACTGGCGGTGGCCGAGCAGGTCGCCATCTCCTTGGCCATGACGGACCCACTGCGTCCAAATATCTTTACGGACTCGCGGGCTGAAGTTAGAGCTTTTGCCTTTTTTGCACTTTACTCACGATCATTCATCAACATCAGCACAGAAAGGTCGGTTTAGGGCAGGGCGTATTGTTAGACGACGGCATCAGTAAGGACACTAAAGCTTCGCTTTAAAACACTCTGCAATTGTCAATAAATCCGCCCAGTTTTGCCGCGAACTGCGATGGTGTAGGGATCTCAGGACTGCACTTCGTTAGCACTCAAGTGTGGATTTCATTCTCAGAATTGATAACTCATAATTATTTTCTTGGAGGCGTGGTGTGAAACATAATCGCATACACCAGAGTCTGCGGGCACGCAATTATGTCGCTCGGTAGACTTTCTACAAGGCCACGTCATGACTTACGGCTCAAACGTGGACACCTCTTATTGACAGCCTATGACAAGGACTTGCATAAGCACTTGGTGAGCGCAAAGTACGCCAGCAGTTTGTACGCACCTTGAACTCCGGTTCCTCGATCCATATCTGGTCCTCGGGCAGAAGCTTCATTGCGTGGAGAACCTTACGTTTGGAGAAAAGACGCAAATAGAAAATATTAGGACCTCGAACTGGAGTTAAAAACGGAAAGCCTCTATATTCCGTTTCCTTTATGTAATGAAAGCCCAACTGTTCATCCCGCCGGCTCTTGCGCAATGGTTTCAAGCTGAAAAGATAGGCCTGGGTTATTAGGGCGGCTACTTTGCCGGTCTTTTGCATGTCCGTGTTGCACGCGTTAACATTTTTTATGTAATGGCGCCCGCTTGTACGTGAATAGGTGCTTTTGTTTTTTAGAATTCGGCTCAGTAAACAATAACGTTAACATTCGCTGCATATGGTATGGTGTATTTATACATATAGGCAGATGATAATTGTCGTAGTGTAAAAACTTCAGTACTTTTTGCTAAGATAAGGTTGTTGGCACGGATACAGGGGAAGTTGCGTTCATGTACAGGCCATTTATAATGCTTCTCATACACTATTCATATCTTTGCGAGGCGGCGGGACGTATCTTCATCGGCGTTGTTACAATACAGTCCATCATCTTGTCTTCAACCATGTCCTGTTGGCTGGCGCTAGGCAGCGTTGATTAGGCGTTTCCAAAACCCAAAAAAATAAATGGTGCATAAGATTTCCACAAGTCTTTTCTAGCAATTTTTCGGCACCTGTACGACGTTCGCCTTCGCATCTGAAGCGGCTGTATCAGTGCGTATTTCTGCATGCCATTCACAAAACCTAACATAGCGGAATCGCCCGTTGTTGCGCGATGGTCAGGGACGTGAAACCCCAAGTCTTGCTGGCGCCGAAAGACCAATAGCAAACGCTTTGGCCATATTTTGCTCCCTTTACAATCTTTGCTATCTAACGGGACTGCTGTATTATTACTTGCACCACCAGCCACTCTGTGACAACCACATAAGGAATATGTACCCACAGCAGAACGATGGGCACGTCTCTTTGATTGATGTGCATAATGTCGACTTTCAAACAGCGTCACAAGAGAAGCTGCGCTAGCCTTGTGTTATCGAACCATAGCCTTCTGTTCTATGCTACGGTGTTTCAAAGTAGGGTGCAACATATTGTGAACGCTCTAGGCGACATTGTAGACAAACAAACGGGCGGCTTCTCTTCGCACCTCTCTGGCGGCCCTCTCTCCGGCCTCCACAGCACCGTTCATGTAACCCGGCCATGAGATGGCTGTCTCGGTGCCTGCGAAGTACACTCTGCCGAAGGGCTCTCGGAGGGTCCTGCAAGCACAAGAAATCTTATTTTATCCCGCTCTGAAGTGATCAACGTAAACTAGCCACTTTAGAACAAATTCGATCTAGCTGAGGCTGAGCTAAATTCAGGCTGAGCAGAACTGATCGACTGAAGAATCATCACCGAAACTCCAAGTTATCAAAGTTTAAGTGGCTTTGACGAAAACACTATCACAGAAAAATGGCGTCCAGAAGAAGAATATTTGTCTTATATTGGTTATCGGCGTACAAATGTTAAGCATATCTTACTGGCCACAACGTTGGTTTTGCTGGTTTTGACTTCCGCGCGTAATATGGGGCGCCCAGATAACTGCGAGTATTTCATCTACTTCTGGCAGAAAGGCAGCGAAAACAGTAACGTCGACCTGTGAACTTGCGGAAGTGGCGATTACTTCGAGCCCAAGGCTGCACCAGCTCCTTTTGTTGTCAAAAACAGTTAGATTTGTTTTCGTTTCTTTCTTAAAAACACTCTTTCCCCGGTACTTTACTAACCCTACCTCCATCATTAAATATTATTGCTGCTTCATCCTTCGCGTTTCCCAACCCTTCTTCAGGGGTCATTGGGCATATTTTCTTGAAACTGTGTTCGGTTTGCTATTTTCTGAGTTGGTGAGGAAGGCAAGTTGCATTCGAGTGAGATTCGAGGGGGACAGGATCTTCAGTTCCAGTTCCCCAGTTTGTTAATGAAGACTTGTAGCCGGTGAGTTATCATTTGTTGAGCCTGTGTGGCTTGATTCCTTTTCTTCGTGCGTTCGTGCTGGGTGGGCTGATGCGACTTACACGAGGCGTGAGGTACTCGCCCTGCAACGAACTCGCCACCAGCGAGTATGTCGCAAAGGCCCGAGGAGACGTGCAGGTGGATACAATAATGGTAAAAGCAACTGTCCTTTTAGATGGAGGCTTCTGTTGTGAAACCACCGGAGCGCCTCATTAACAGGAGCAAGTACCGCATTAGAGCGTGCTAGGTGCATGTGCGTTCTGGTTGGTAGAGTTACGCTAGTTGTGAGCTTGTTTGAGGGGTCACAAAGCACCCTCATGAATAATTAAGCGCACCAGTACGTCTATCCTGCCTGTACTCCTCCCAGTTATGGGCTCGTCACGCAATTCCTCTCGTGTCAGGATGTGTCGCTGCTGTGGCGGAGATACGTCAATGAGTGAGTGCACGCGCGTGCTTGTGTGCGTAGGTGCTTCGGTGAAAACGATGTTCTCCAGAAGAGAACAGGAGCTCACTGGGCTACCGGTGGCTACTTCATTCGAAGAAAAGAAGTTTGTATTGTCCTTTCATGGCCTTGCTAAACATTATCCCGGAGTGCAACGTGATGACTCGCGAAAACGAAAGCATGTGCTAAATAAACTCGCGGTATGCCATGTGAGCTCCTGCCCCGTCTTGGGAACAATAACTACCTAGTGTTACGCATTTGTGAAAATTATTCATTCAAAGTTTCTGTAGTTTCTTGGTTAGGTAAGCTTTCTCTCCTTCTGGCCTATGAATAGCCACCTTTGGAATATTGAAAACAAATACAGGCTATTGATCACAATGATTATGCAGAAAACTACAGCTATAGACAGGGAGCGCATGCAGCATACAGCGCCGAATGGAACCACCTGGCTTCACACCTGGCACTGTGCGGGTGTTATTTCCCTGCTTTTACTCCCACAAGTGGGTACCCAAAGAATAGGTGCGTAAATTTATTGTGGTAGAGTCGTTTCGTCACCCCGCTCGAACGCCCCGGTGATCTTTGCAACCACCTGTATTTTCTCTGTTTATGTCTCTGTGTGAGAAAATCATGCAAAGCATGATAGACTATTATTCAGCAAGGCTGCTTTGACAGACGTAAGGTTTGCCCATGAAAAATGAAATTCCATGATGAACTGCAAGGAAATCCTTGTCCCGATGGATAAGTAGTCCACTAGAAAACGAGGGGAGGGGGAATTGGGGCTTGGCTTTGATACCTACGTCTTACAAGAGCGGGAGATAATATTTTCATGTAGCCAAGAACGACGCAGGTTCTTGGAGAAATAACGTTTGTTCGAGCGAAGTTGTGCTCCGATGAGAACTGAAAGATTGCGGAAGCGGCGACGAAGCAATCAGCCGTGTAAGGTGCATAGATGAGCGTCCGCAAACGAAATGGGGCAGCGTCTGCCCTGCATGCATTTCTCTTTCGCAACGATTGTTTCTGACACCACCGAAGTACTTCGAGAGAACTGATGTTCAATCAAGATTTTTCTAGTCTAGTGAGGGCAGGGCAAAACACTGTTCCTACCCAATAGGTCAAAATGCTAGGCATAAAAAACACAGAGCATAGAACACGCTCTTCACTTGGCACAGATAAAACAGCATGGAGCTGCCAGACGGTAGAAAATAAACATAAGTAAGCAAACACAATGATTGGATTGCGGCAATTATACCAAAAAATAGCATTAGTGAAACACTGACAGGCACGTCAGGGGCAAAGAGTTGAGCAAACCAACGACGCTAGCTTAACAAACGCACGCTCTGCATTACGAAGAATTTGTGTATAAGTATTAACACACCTCACTCGACCCTAATAGCCACCCACATCTAAATGTTCGCAGCAAATTCTCTTGCCATCCGCTAATTACATTCGATCTTCAAGTTCTCCTCACTAAAGCTCTTCGTGACCCATCGCTTGCTACGCGAGGCTATTTGTAGGAGGTATACGTACTCGTGCTCCAGTACTTACACCACGAAAATGCACCGTGAGTGCGTTTTCGACCTGGGGTCTTCTTTTCAGGCATTATAAGTTCCTAGTTCAATGGTTACGATTGAACATGGCCGTAGCACGCACTTCTCCAGCCCAGAGGCACATTACGGAGGGGATATTGCATACCGGGCCTGATGGTTAAGACTCTCGCGCAAGCATTCATGTGCGAAGGAACCATCCTGGACCAGGACGAATTTTTCTTCAACTGCGAAGTTTCTGAGAAAGCTGTATAGCTTTCCTTTGTAGCCGTATGGCTGCATTTAGGTGGATGTCAAATTTTCATCGCAGAAAATTACTCTACCTTGGGGGTTTCCCCTCAATCTGTTCGTTCATCCATGTGCGAACGTGCACTTACAACCGATCCTGAGGGCAAACTGACAAAATTTTGTGGTTTTTCCAGTGTTCCGTTAATAATACCAGGGCGCGCGGCGAAAGCGCGCAATGAAAAGGATTCCAGGGCACAGCGGCATCAAAGGCAACAAAAAGGACCAGGCGGCTGCGCGAGCTGCAGTTGGTGCGCCACGCCGCAGCAGTTGGGCCCTTCTGACCAAGAACCGCCGGCTGCTTACGTGTAAGTACATAAATCTTTCCCCAACCCCAAAAAGGCGTAATACATCACCCCTTAATTTCCCCCACTAACCTTAAAATTACCTCTGAACACTGGCGTACAAACTCCCGCAATGCACTTAGGTACTCGTTAAGAAACCCAAATGCCGGTCTTGCCCTTCCCAACTCTGTTGGGGAAACTTCCCCAGAAACCGGCCAAACTGACTGATACGGTATTTCAGCGTGCTCCGAACACTCGCTCTGGGATTGGTCTCGCTAGACCGCCTTGCGTGAACCACATCTAAAGTAACACAGTCCCCAGTGGCCAAGGTGCTATCAGAACTAGTTGAACCTGGACGTTAAGAAGGAAAACAACTGCACGATTGTTGGATTCTTTCGGGGCCTTTCACAGCGGAGTTGTTTAGAGACTAGCAATGTCAACTCATGTCCACCACTCCAGCAAAAGGTACCCCGCTGGGCCGAGAGATGGCGCCACTGTCTCGAAGGCTGTTCATTGGGCGATCTCGGCTCGTACTACATCTCCGCGGCTGAGCGTCGATTACGTACCACCCGGCCAGTGGCATGCGAGTGACCCCCGCCTCTGCACGGGGCGGCCGCCAGCGACCCGGTGTGTTCTTTTAGTGCGCGTTACGTTCTAATGAGGAGTGCTCAATTTAAGTTGAACCCTCTCAGCGAGCCTCCAAGTTTCTGCCCCGTAGGTGAGTACCCGTAAGATGCAGCTGCAGCGGTGAGATGCAGATGGGCGACCCCGTGAGCAAGGGAACGGACGATGATAAGTGTAACATTAAAGGACAAGAAGAGCGCAGAGTGGATCAGGGAACAAACGCTTGTTAATGATATATTAGTAGAAATTAAGAAGAAATGGACGTGGGCAGGGCATGTAATGCGAAGGCAAGATAACCGTTGCATATTAAGGGTAACAGACTGGATGCCTAGAGAAGGCAAGAGTGGCAGACGGCGGGCAGATAATATCAAGAAGTTTGCGAGGATAAATTGGTCGTAGTTAGCACAAGACCGGGGTTATTGTCGAATAATGGGAGAGGCCTTTGCACTGCAATGGGCGTAAATAGGCTGGTGGTGATGATTATGATAATGATGATGATGACGGTCTAATGCGAGGCTACCATCTGCAGCGAACTTGACCTTCCATTATTTCATCTCCCTTTTGCCGTGTCTGTGGAGCTGTCTAAACGCTCGAGCTTATCTGAACAGTCCCCACAACCCCCTCTCCCCAATGCTGTGCGCTGGGATGCGGTGCTAGGCAGCTTTGACTTGAGGGCTACAGCTGTCATCGGTACGCCGGTCACCAAGCGCCCTTAAGGAGCCTTTAAAGGTCCAACAGAACGTTTCTACTTCCACAAAGCTTGAATTAGCCACTGCAAATAGAGTCCGCTATTCCCTCTTCTCTTCATGGCGATACCCCGCAGAGGCATTTCCCACTCAAGGCAGTAAGCCTCGAACCCGATCAACGAAACTCACCTCCCGTATTTGCTTAGGACCCCAGTCGGAAACGTGGACACGTAGCAGCCGCCCGAGTACTGCTCCTCCAGCCAGTTCTTCTCTTCGTAGTGGAGCGGCTGGGAAGCATTGGCGCGAGAGTAGAAACTGTTAATGTAAAGCTCACTCACCTCCAACGAAAGGCTATAAGAGCCAATTGTCCCAAGGGTATCATAAGTAACAGCCCACGACACAGCTCGCTAAGACACTGCATTGTTAGCAGCAAAAGTCTTTGCAAACAGCAATCACTGTTGAGAGAAAAAATAACAGAAGGCAAATTCTAGGGATTACATCAATACGCAAGTGATTTTTCCATTGTTTTGCAGTTCAAATAGACGGCGGCTTTTATTTTGCAATAAACAAAAACTACATCGTGAAACGTGAAGAACGCTCGCTCCACCGATTAGTGACAGTGTTTGAAGTTCAAGAGTAACAAAGCATTCTAGTAGAGTGAGCCAGCCGTGGAAAACCGTAAAAATGAAACGGCATGAACGGGAATCAATCTGCTGGCTTTGAGAATATCTGTGGAGCTCACCCTTGAGATTATAGTACGTCAGCAAACTTCGAGGATAACGTCAGCGTTCATAACGTTACGTCCGGGTAGTGAAGCAGCTTTTTGTAAAATTCCTCCTACAAAATTCTCACGGGTCACCTTTTCGCCAATGCCAAATCGGGCGACCATATTAGCAAAATGGCCACCTTACAACGATGGCGCCACCTGGTGAGTTCAGAACGAACCGGGCAATGCGGTTCACTGCAGGGTGGATTATTCCAAAGTTACTCCAAAGTAACTCGGCGTGACCACTTAAACAAGCCAAGAAATCTGTTTTTTTCGGACACCTTTCGCAGCGCCATCCCGGTAACCGGCATCACGTGTTTCGTTCTTAATACGCCCGGTCACTCCACCGTTCTGAGGCGGTCATTTATACGATATGGCCACCGGCTTTATCTTGGGCGCGAATAGTTTTTAAAGCAAAGCTTAACTACTTTCGTCCAGCGATTGCGTGGAGGATGCGCAAATGATCTTTTGACCGGAGACACACCCCCGGCGACACACCCCTCGAAGCGCATCGCATATGATTGGCCGGGCCCGGTGTTGGCGCCTGCGGGCGCCGACAGCGGTCGCCAGAGCCGCTGCGGCCGATGTAGCCAACCACCTTCGCATCCTCCCATGCATGCGGCTCTGGGTCGTTTCGGGCAACCTTACTCATCTCGCGCCCGACGAAGAGGAACGGTGCGTTCGCCATGAATGAACGCCGCGTTCGCCCGGCCTCCTTTTGTGAGCGTTGCACGGAACCGAACGGCTTTCAGGCGTGTCGGCAATACAGCTAAATCAAAGGTTTAACCAAGCTAAACGAAGACTCAACGACACTTAGCCAGGGTGTTGCTTTGCATATAAAAGGTTAGCCGAGCTGAGCCGCAGCCATATTTTCTATTTTTGATATGCAGGCCGCAGCAGGTATTGGAGTTAAACAAAATAAACCACAGAATTCGTACCTCGTGCAAAGTTTAAGTGCTCGTAGGAGCGGTTTGCTTAGGCAAAGATTTTAGTGTTGCTGATTTATTGTTGCAACAAACAGCGTAGGAATAGGTGGTAATAGATGATCGGAAATCGAAAGACTTTCGTGACCAAGCTTTAAACAAGTAAATAAACACCATTCCTCCGGAAAACAAGGTAAGCATACCCGACGGGGTAACATAGATTTGACACTCGAACTTAAATATTTACATTATTCCAATCCAGTCATCATACCGACCGAACACATTCACTTGCAAAGTCCTTCGTAATAAATAAACATACGTTTTGTTTTACCGAAACAAACATTTGCTCTACCGCAAGCTCCACGTGTCACGCGGTGCATCTGGCCGTAAACTTGGGAATGCAAAGACGCATAAATGGAAACGCCAACCAAGTGATAGCTTCGCCCCACTTGGAAATCGCTGCATCTCTCCGAACCAGAGGGAATATCCGGTGCAGTGGTATTACGAACTGACCATCTCTGTGGCCTTAAGCTTAACCACATTTGAGGCGTTCGTTTTTGGTAAATAGCCATTTCCATAAACGGATGTTAAGTGAGATAAAACTGGAGCGACAAAAAAAAAAAAACTCCATAGTTTTCTCCTAGATAACAGGGTCCCTATTCTCCACTGCATAAATCCACGGTGCATTCGCCATGATTTTTTGTAACCAAAATGTAAGCAATCAGTGACGTAATGAAGGTATAGCTATGACGACATCCAGTATAAGTTGACGTTATACATATAAAGGTCAACACCAAGCTATCAAAAATTGTACACAAAAGATATAAAAATACTTGCCATGTATTATGAAAATTACGGCGGCAGCTGAGGTTGGCCAGCGAAACACATTTCTTCAGGTCAAAATTGGCGTAAACACCACAGGGCGATAAAGTAACGTTAAAGAAAAACGAGCGAACCGCGGCTGTTGAACTAAAAAAGACGTCATATATTTTTACCGTATCTATTTATTTCCTCAAAACGCTTTTAGTGACATAGATCAGCTCTCTGCTTAAATGCAACCCTCGCTGCGTTACCACCCACCCGGCGGTCACCACCCTCTGCACGCTATGGTCTGCTGCTATGTTATAAGTTTATTTCGTGATCGCAGAAAAAGACGGCCGTGAGCGTTGGTTGTGTCACCAGGTAAGGACAGCGGAACTCTACGCCTCATAACGGCGGAGCGTACTGATGCCGCCGATTCACATATTCGTCCAGCTCCAACTCATCCAGCACAGTAACGCATAAAACAGTCATGTTTTCGTGTTATTTTTTTGTTTGAAATCACTCATGTGACCCGCAAGCTTACTGGGTGTACTGTGGACAAATGTCATGCCTTGGGTTCTTTGTAGTGGAAGGCTTGTACTGTCCTGTTATGTAGCTGTAAGGGTGAATGGCCACGTGAGTCATTGGCCGCGCAAGGGAGCCAGCCAGAACGACAGCGACGATGACAAGTAAAAGGGGCCACGCGTGAATGATCCCGGAAGCTGGAAAGAGAAAACGAGAACGGCTGGAAGCCAAGCGACGGAACAGGGCGCGGTTACGTTGAAACTACCCCGTGAGACGCCTGGTCCACAGGCCACCTTGAGCAGCACCGTCGCTACCCTGAGCGCGTCTGGGCGCCGTCATTGGAGAATTTGAGCTGACCGTTTTTGACGCTCCGCTATGCTCCCGACCGCCCGCTAAGCACAACCGGAGCGTAAGCGGCAGAAAGGCTTTTAGCGAAGCGATAACCGTATCTTCCTCGACGGGGAATGATTCGGGTCACTGGTCGTGCCCTGTACGTGTGCAAACCAAAACTTCATCGCGAAGAAAAGAGACGAATAGAAATTTGGGCCCTGAAGTAATGTAAAGTGCCGTATTTAGTGCGTTACTTCACTGTTTTTATACAGTGTCGTCGCCTACACGGTATAATCGTTCGAAATTATTTTAAAGAAGCCGATAAACTTTGGAATAGCCAAGAAAAGTCTGTTTTTCTCGGTGCTGCATAAAAGCAGCCCCGCGCTTCGGTCGACGTTTTTCGCTTCCGTGATGAGGAGTGTGGCACCTTTGCCTATTCGGAAGAGCTTTCGCGATTTCGTCGCTCGCGTTTCAACTAAAGAAACGGAGTTCGCGGGAGCGCGCTCGCATCGTGGTGCAGCCATGTTGATATTCCGCACGGTAACGTAAGCTGCCCCGACGGTTGGTTGAGCGGGTCCCCGCTCCGGTATCGCCGCCAGCGCCTTTGCGCGCCACGCATGCGCAATGGCGCTCCAGCTAGCTATGGGAGCGGAGCGGTCCGTCAGAAATGGTCAGCTAAAACTCTCTATTGAGGTGCTGGTGCGGCGACATTCCAGTGTGACTGTTGGGCGCGGCCCTTCCTGCTGTAGAGCGGCTAGAAACGCGTCGAGACTGAGCGTGAGCTGACTTGCCTCTTGGGCATTGCTGTCGGACCTGCCGAACTGCGAGACTATTTTGTGTGCCTTTTAACTGTTGGCTGTGTGTCCGTGTGACCCAAGCTTGCCCTGACTGTAACGCCCCACCATCTACTGTCCTGCGCTTGTCCTCCATCCTGTTGAATATAGCCTTCGACGTGTTAACCAGTGTTCGTCTCTCTGCCTGCGTGGTCGTTGGCCGATTCAAAACAGCTGTTACGCCAAACAAATCTTTTTCATTTCAATGCCAAACATAAAAACAAAATATGTCACGCTATTTTTAGGCTCCGTTACTGCTGACTTAGAAAGAGAAAAAACAAATTTCTTTCGCTATAAAACAGTTTTAAAATGCGCTTCGTGGAAAACTGCGCCGGCTGCAAATTTTAGGGAATTTCATGGCGCCGAAGGTCAGTGAAATTTTTAGCGCTATTTCGCGAGGACGGCCACCGCCATTTGCAAGCGCTTGCGTCGCAACGCGTCACTTCTACGCGGTCTGAAGTGCCAATATGTGACGCAAGTATTCGCCCCAACCGTTTATAATACTTCAATTCTTAACAGCTAATCCCAGAGACGGTGTGACATACAAGCCGGATTGTTGTTGAATAGAAAAGGGCGGCCTAGGTTGTCGTGTCCGCTGGGTTTCGTCTTGTTTTTCATTACTGGCCAAGAATCATGCGCTTTGAATAGAGTGAAATAAGGCAAACTTCAGAACTGGTGCGGGTAAAATTCATTGAACGTAAAAATGACAAAACGCGTACAACGCTTTGTCAACCGGAATCACGTGAACAAAACTTAAAACAATAAAACCTAGCTTTCGGCAAATTCACAGTTCGAGGTGAATTTACGGCGTTGAGAATAGGATTCTAGATGTCAAGAAAATAGGTCCGCGAGCGCCCTGCAAACGTGTACGCAGAATGAAGTTCGTATCTACATTGAGCCCTACCCTGATGTCGCACGAATCAATATGGACCAAATCTAGTTGCCCAAGGGAGATTGCATGACTGTTCGTGCTGTTTTGTCGGTGTTTTCAGAAGTTTTTTTTGCTTTTCGGAGCCAGCTTATTGTGAGTTCCAACATCAAATAGAGATAGGCAAATGACGTGTCCCTAGACGTCAACACAAAGTGAACAGAAGAACACGTCGGCGAACTGAAACTGAGAGGTGTGAAACAATCGTTTCATCCCGTGTTCCGCGCTCCGTACGGAGTAAATATAGTTCTTAGTGTTATTTTTACTCCCATTTTTACCATTTTAGTACTTTGCTAATTAGAGTCAGCATACAAACTCTGGCAAAACCCCCTTCCCTGTGGGTACGAGTTACTTTATTTAGGTGTATAAGAAGATATGAGCAGCCCTCTGTGAAGCGTCTTCGAAACTTATAGCAAGGCAATGAAAAGCTTGCTTACTTTGTGCGTGTCTTTAGGCTTGCCAAAGAAAGTTATCCCATGAAAGAATTCGAAACGAGCTGGTAATGCTTCGAAGGGGACTCACCCGCTCATCATGCACAGTGCTTATGATCTTGAACCCTTGTTGCACATGTTTAATGCCTTTTTCCACCAAAACGCCATCGGGTATTTTTCAAAGACAATAATAATAAGGTTTCGAAAAAATGCCGCATCAACTTGAACGTTTCAATTCCGTGCGAACGCAATTCTAACTTATCCACCTAATATCGCGAAATTCATTGCATTTTTTATTACTTGTGGCCATAAAATTCCCCTACATGACATGTAAAACATGTCATATAACCACTTTCATCACAGCGTTGCATTTACTTCCGGTAATAAACTTTCGCTTTTTTTCTAAAGTTTGTTTCAAGTTGATTTGGCTAATTTTGAAAAGGACGCCACATGTGATCTTCAGCCACAGCTCTCGGCTTTCTGGACTGAGTAACGACCAGTTTCCTTTGAGTTTTTTTTATTTACGTTTACTCAGCTCCCATAAACAATTTAAACGCTCACTAATCTATATCAGCGATAATAACCTTATGGTTAATTGATATTCCAGCGGTTAGTCAAGCTGGAGTGCCATTAGTGATACACTAGGTTTTGTTACATGAATATGCATCATGAAGAAGCGTAATGATCAGACTGCAGAGTTCTGGATGGCCCCTGTAATTATAATTTTCAAATTACGCTGCTCAAGCTTATTTCGCATGACCACGTTAACTAGTTGCTAAATAACTGAAATAGTGTTATATCCGGCTAATATACCCCTTCAAATTTTCCAGTGTCATATGCACAGCAATTGTGTGTTGGTTCAAAGAAAAGCTGTCCATCTAGTTACGTGCCCTTCACTACTTGTACACATAGAAGGAAGTCTCACATGACGGGCCGCTTCGTCGCCGAACGCTCTAGCCAGGTCGGTTGCAATAAGCCTGGGTCGGATCTGCTCCGGAAGGTCTTGCAGCCTTAAGGCGTTGTCACCTATCGCAAACCTGTACATAGCGCCAAAGTAAGACAACAGTGAGCATGTAATCTGAGGAGCAAGTTCATCGACTACGCCTAAATTGACACCTGCCCCAAAATAAGGCTCTTAGGTTTTGAGCTAAACAACATACGTTTGCGTTGTGGCAGTTTGCTGCCCATGGCTGCTAAATACTGTCAACACGCATAAAAACGGTGGTTAGTGGTTTTTAAGCAGGAGAGCGTCCGCGTGTATTCAGCTTCTATGGCGGCTACGGAGAGTTACAATTTGTCAGCCTTAGAGTAGTGCTCTGTAGTGAGCGGGAGCCATGGCAGATGTAATTCCGGTCAGCCGTTAGCGAGAGAGATTGTTCATGCCCTAGAGCCTGTACACTTACTATATATGCATGCCCTTAATCAGAATAAGCATGGCAAGTAAACTAAATCGGATTAAGTTGCAAACCTTCGTTGCAGTGTTTCGCGATATGATAACACTATTACATCTCTGGATAGGTTCAATTTACAGTACACGTGTAAAGCATGAGGAATTTTCAGGTGCCTAATGGTCAACTGGGTAACATCAAGAACCCAAAAATGCGTACTCGTCACACTGAATAAACCTGAGTAGCAAAGTCCGCATGGCTAAAGAGGAGCCTGAATTAAAAAGAAAAAATTCCGCCGGTCAGCTAAGAATGCTTAAGTGCCTTCAAGGCTACATCCCGGAAATACTTAGCAAGGTCTGATTTACTGCTAGACTGGGTTTCTATCTGATTCTTCATTTTCGTTTCTTTGTGTTTTATTGAGAAGTATTTCGATATGCAGACTGGTGCCATGGCATACCACACCTATACCAAAATCCAAGTTTTCCACAGCTGGGGTGCCCCTATTCCACTCACGTGCCGTCACGCTTACATGTCACGCACATTCATGTGTGCGCTACAGGAACTTAGTGAACTCTTGTTTCGCCGCTGGCAACAAGCCCGGTCTATTGGTGATAACACACTCAGCTTATACTCTGAAACACCGCTTCAGTGGTCACATGACCTCAGGTGTGTTTTGTTACAGCGGCGGTAATTTTCTGTGTCGTGTACAACAACGACAACAGTTTTATCCGCCATGGGGCATCTAAGCTTTTTTTGCCGTCACTCTTTAGAAGCACAACAACACGTGCTGTATTAGAAGACGTCGTGCGCTGAAGTCTGCAGAATAACTTCCTCAATTCACACCTTGTTACCTGCTGTCTCCTAGTCAGAAAAATTCTACTTTTGTTACGTGCTGTCTCGTAGCCCGGGAAGCATACCTACGGCGCCGTGTGCAGCTTTGCCGGGAAAGCAAGACCATCTTACACGGTCAGTGCAGCCAGTGGGAAGCCCGGCCTGCAGTCGTCCGCGGAGTTGTTGAAGGAGAGTCCGTTGTCGCTGCAAGACACGGTTCCGTTGTAACCTGCGGGTTGCAGCAAAGGTGGTTGAACTCGTAATTTTAATACGCACCTGCAGTTCTTGCTAACAGGCGCGCCCTCGTCGAAACCCTAGCTTCTCAGTGATGTCAACGACAGCTTAAAATATGGAAATTACGTCGGTCGCACTTTTATGTGTATGTGGGCTCTTTCTGAACTGCTTTATCTAAACCCCGTACATAGCCTCGCGGGACAATGTACTAAAGAACGGTTCGCAAAATATGATAATTGCATACCTATGTGTAAAACTGTCTTTCCATCCGCTCTGCTGCACACTTGGCCTCTTAAAGCTGGCTTATCTTCTTTACACAAACGCATGAATGGTGGGACTTTTATCCGGGGCATATCAGTAGTCTGATGTCAACTTGTTAATGCCCGTGCATATCATCCGAGCCTCAGTTTAAAGTCTGCTTCGGTAGTATACACAAACGCAGTGTTAACGCAAGCGGTGGTGTATTTTTATTGCTCTAGAAACTTTTAGAGGCACCCACCATCTGCATCCGTTGTTATACACACACACCACATGTAAAGTTTCCTAATAATGCAGCTTTTTTGCAGATGTGAGGTTTCACGCTGACAGCGTGACTTTCTTGGGTTGGATGCTTACGAAAAAATGATTCCGTATAAAACTTTTACTGTAAGTGAGCTAACACGCTGCAAGATCAATCGACTACATCAACAAAGAACAAGCAGTGCGAAGACACTACTGTGGCCTATCCGCTTTATTGTCAGCAATATCAGCCTGTATACTTTATCAGCCTCCGCAGTTTTGAAAGAACAGGTGCGTTTTAGAACTGTACTTCATGTGCAAGAGAAAACTGTTCCTCCCAATTTTATGACTCCCACAGTCCCATATTCGCGCGACTGAATATCAGTGCTCGCTGGCATGTTAGAGCTGCATCTAGGCAGAAAAAAAGTATGACAACTACGAGCGAATTGAGGCATTTGGCAGCAGAGAAGTGTTTCAGGGCACAACACTGGCACAGTGTGAAGTGAGGCGCTCGTTGTGACGACAACGACGACGACGACGAAGCGAAAACATGCCCATGCTGTGCTCGTGGCGTGACTCTGGCCTGCAGGGATTGCGCTTACGGTGGTTGCGCCGAGAAGAAAAAAGCAGGAAGCCACACGAGGGGATGAGGGGGCCAACAAGAGGCGGACGAAAGCAAGGAGCTGGGAAGGCCCGGCAGCAACCGAAGGTATAAGCCCGTAGGAGTGGTCAGAGCTGGGTCGAGAAGTGGACGACTAGTGGGAGACTCTAGGCTTGTCGGTGTTGTGGGACCCCAGCCAGAGAAGGGTCTACCGGGCGCCTTGGCATCCTAGGGCCGAAGCGTGATTACTGATTTGTGATGTTGCACAGCTTCGGTGTTCCCAGCCCTTGGACGACCAGCTACCGACTGTTTGTTCACTACCTGCGGTTACCAGGCGCCTAATCAAGAACGAGTGCCGAGGAGACCGTTGTATACGACAACAGCGGTGCATCTTGTCGACGTTCCAGCACGTGCTACGCCGTCATCCTTGCACCTTCGCACCTCGCCTCGCATCGTCTCAGGAAACAACGAAGTCCTGCCGATAGCGCCTTATCACGGCGGACACTTTTTCGGGACTTTTCTTCGAGTGTTCTTTAAGTTTGGTATTTTTCAGGGTCATGAAAAGTTGGTGTGGGTTTGAGTTGTTTTGGCTGAATGTGTGTTTCTTCGGGAATATATGCTTTGTATTGTTCCTTACACACGCCCTCGTCTAGTTATTGGCACTGTGTTAAGATCCTGTCGCCACTGAATACCCGAAAAGAGGCCTGCGAGGGTTTTCCTCACAAATGGGCGTCCGTGGCCAGACGAGGACGTTTGAGCATCGGAAGGTTACGGCGCTCAAGGTCACTGGCATGAGCCCAGATTGAACGCGCAAGATTTAATCGCCACAGAAAAACGTCTCGGGTTGGGTAATGCAGAGTCACGGGCGTGGAGGACGATGCTCCCACGATGGCGTGAGGTGAGAGAGCTGCAAAGCGCGAGACTGCACAAGTTCAACTGCACATACAAGGAAGGAAGGAAAGGAACTTGCAGTAAACCTCATGTTGGCTGAAATCGGGGAGAATAAAGACCCTGGGCCCACTGATACTGACGCGGCATCCGCGTAAAGGTTCCGTTTTTAATGTAAACCCGCTAACTTCACCACCGTCGTCAATGAAGCTCGCGATGACTTATATCCTTACGTGAAGAGCTTTGAGCAAGTCGCAAACTGACACCATTGACCGAAGGAGAAATAGGCCACGGTTCTTAGCTTCTGCCTAGAAGGCGAGGCCTTGAAAGCCTATGGGAGGCTGTCTCCGGACGAGTCCATCCACTATAATAGGAATAAAGTGGCTCCACTGCAGCAGTCACCTTTCACCGAAGAAAAATACCGGAAGATGTTCCGGCGCAGAAAGCCGCAAGGCGGTGAACAGCGACGCATTATGTCAGGTATCTGAAGGATTTCTTCGACCGCTGGAAGGAGATGTCAGCGACAGCTAACAGCCATGACGCAGTGCGCCACCTAATTGCCGCCGAACAATTGCTGACAAATTGCCACAGCTTTTTATCAGTATTCCTTAGGGAGAGAGACTGCAAAAAACTATTTGAGATGACGGAAGGGGCCGATCACTTCCTTCAGGCCAACCATCAAATTAACATGCTGCGGTTTAAAGAAAAGCAGGAACTCTGGTCGTGGAAAGAGCCGGGCGAAAACGTGATGACGCCATGTTGTGTGTTTGCCACTGGACGCAAAGGTGTTATTTGAAAGGAAAATATGCAAAAAAAAACTTGTAATCATGCCTGTTCCCAGGGGGAGCAGGAAGCGCGTGTTTATGGGCGTGGTTCAACAAGGAAACTCCACACTGCCTAGACTTGAGGTGCTGTTTGGGAAGTGTAGGTGCTGAGAGACACAGGCAGTGGCACACTGGGGGTCTGTAGTTCCATGGTTCCCGATTCGGCAGCAACAAGTACAAGATCTCAGCGGAAACTAGCAAACGAGAACACTGTTCAGGTCCTAGAGGCCCTGGTGGAAATTTCATCGCCTTTTTTCTCAGAAAGGCCATCTCGAAGTGCATGGACACTCCAATATATGACGTCATCGAGGGCAATATTCCAGGTGTAGGCGATGCCTCCAATCCCTACCCCGCGTGGGAGGAAAGCCCCAGGCTATCGAGTCCAACAATTGACTTGAACCCAGGAGGAGCTTCGCTCTTAACAAGAAAAAGACGGAAGCCTGAGGATGTGTTGGAACTTGGGAGAACGTTGGCAAGGCAGCTGCCGGCAAGCGGTAGGGTGTAAAAAGTTTTTTGTAAAGAACGTACGCACTTCAGGGTCAAAAAGACCACATGTCGGGTTTTGGACGCTTTTAAGTGGCCTGGAATAGAACTTTATGTGCGTAAGCACCTCCAGTTCGTGCCACACTTGGGCAAGGACACTTCGGAAACACAAAGTTGAAATGAGATCGAATGGATACAGACCTCCTTTCGAGAAAGCTTTCGAACGAGTAGCCCCAATGGCGCCTGCTCCCTGTCGTCAGATTCTAGGGATTTCAAGAAAACTGCTCACAGTGTAGGTTAACCGTAAGAGGACGTAGGAGCAGATATCAGGCCGTGTGTAGCTGCAATCGTAAGTTTTGATCAGATAGAAGCTCAAACAGTCTACCTTTTGTTCTGGTAACCTGTGAGACTCGGTAACTTGCCAATGTATGTTTAATATCTGCATACGCTTACTGTTGCTACAAACTGGCTGTGTACTTCTAGGCGTTCCGTGTTTCATTTACGGTTGGGACTTCGTAGGTGTTTTGCACACTTTTGGATGTTGAGTCCTTATACATTCTTTTGGGGGACTCGAGTTTAAGTTCTAGTGCGCAATTGTGCGTGATGTTTTTCATATGAGTGTTATGGTCTCCCCGTGTGTGTAACGGGGCTGAAATGCGGACCCTCCAGTACGGCCACCCAGGACTGTTTTTGTCATGTTTATGTGCAGTTGTTTTTTGGAAAAAAAACTTTTCTAAGACGGGTGGGCGTAGGTTAGATGAGGCGCTTGTTGTGATGACGGTGAAGACGACGACGTGGCGGAAACATGCCCATACGGTGCTTGTGGTATGAAGGCGAGCTGCCGAGATTGCCCTTAGTGTGGTTGCCCCGAGAACAAGAAGTGGCAAGCCACACGAGCGGATGGTTTAAGAGGAGGCCCCAAGCAAGTAGCTGGGAAGGCCTGGCTAGAACCGGAGGAGAACGCCCATAGGAATGGTAAGAGCAGGGTAGAGGAGCGCTACGTCTAGACGAAAGACCCCAGGTCCGTCGGGCTTTTGGGAACCCAGCTCGAGAAGGGTCTACCGGGCGCCGCAATGACGTCCTGGTGCCGAGGTGCGGTTGCTGATTCCTGAAGGCGCGCTACTTCGGCATGCTACGCCCTTGGGCGACCAGCCACCTGCTGTCCCACTGCTTGCTGTTACCTGGTGCCTGATCGAGAGCGGGTGCCGAGAATGCCGTTGCATGCGAGGACAACGGAGCATCTTCCTCGTTGATGTTCCGGCATGCGTGACGCCGCCATTGTAGCACCTTCACATCTCCCCTCGCATCGTTGCCAGAACCCACTACGCCCTCCGTACAGCGCCTCATCACGGCGAACATTTTGGTGATGCCTTTCCTTCGTGCGCTCTTCAGGTTTGGTATTCTTCATTGAAAGTTGGCGTGGGTTTGAGTTGTAATTGACTGCATGTGCGTTTCTCAGAGATTATACGCTTTGTGATGTTCTTTCCAAACGCCTCGTCCAGTTATTAGCACTCTGGCAGGACCCAGTCGCCACTGAATTGCCGAAAAAAAAACCAGGGGAGTTCCCTCTCACATACAAAAAAAACATTCCTTCCTCAAAACACCTCCAATTTGTCAAATGAGCTGGTATGTCTTAGTTCCCGCCTGAGCAGCAATTATTATATGATATTAAGGCGGTTGCTAGACATCAAGCGTATTGACCATTTTAAACTGTTGCAGCCGTTCTTCTTTTAGTCAATAGCGCTATGGTGGCCAATACTGTAGTTTTCCATCGGCGCCGGCGTCGTAACCGAGCGAACAAAGATAGAAAGAAAACGGCGGCGGAATGTGGTGACAGTGCAAACAGTATGCTTAGACCTCAGGAGACGCTCCTCGGCGGCGACGCATGGTAAAAGTGTGAGGGGAGGCAGTGAGACACGCTGGGCATGGCGCCGCGCTTCCAGATGGCACTGGAGCGGTGCGTGCCGTCTTGCGCTCCATTATAATGAGCGTTCACTTACTCAGACGTAGTTCACGCTCCTCTTCTGAGATGCAGTTCGCGCCGAGGACATCGTCAAGAGAACCCACGAGTGGGCGCTGCGTTAGAGCATTGCGGCTCTCACGAGGGAGTGCTTAACAACGAGTGAGGTAACCGGTGGAGGTATTTCGCATCCTCCTTGTTACGTGGCTCATCCGAACCCCGCGACATTTGGGCGGGAGCTTCAAACCCGATTTACAACAGGCTGGGTGGCGGTGACGTATTCCGAGATAACGGCGTAGTGGTTTCTGACCACGCCATCACTTCCTTAGACGCAGCAGCTAAGATCCGTGACCGAGAAGACTCCATTTCGCGCTGTGCGCACGTTTTTTATTATGGATTATAGTAATTGAATGCGTGCAGATGCGAATGATCACTTATAACAGCATCTCTTTGGCAGTCTGGTTGCCAAAAAAATAACGTAGTTGTAAGAAGTAAAGGCGAAATTTGTGCACCTTGACGGCAATACGAAAATAATTAGTATATTAGTTCACTAACAAAGGTCATTGCAAAAGTCCGTAAGCTGCAAATTTTATTTAAAGCACAAACACAAATATAAAGGTACGTTGCATCAAATATAACATTGACATTGACTACCGCTACGATTTTTAATTGCCCTTTTGCCAGTTGGCAGCAAGGATACGCGTGTACTGTATACGAGCAACTGCCAAGAATTAGTGTCAGGCAAGCCTTCCGCTCGTGCGCATTGCTTCGGGATCATATTGGGACCAAAATAACATAGCACGTTGGTGACGCGCTTACGTAGGTGTGGTTAATATAGATTTCTGCAACTACGTAAAACTAAAATAAAGCAATACTGCCAAGGCGCATAGTGAAGACTTATTAGAATAATGTTTAGGCTTTGCTTTTTGAAGCTATTTTAAATAAAAACCACGGGACAGTCCACCAATGGAAGATGGCCAAAACTTAGTAACGCATGGTCTTGAGCCTCGTATACACAGAACTTAAAAACGTAGCTCAATGGTTTGTATTGTTATTTCACGCGTTTCTCTCCTGCGAGCTATTTTTAAAGTTATCAAATAATGCACAAAACAAGGTCAAGGTAAATATAAATGGTAGCGAAGCTTTCGGCGAAAAACGGTTCAGAACCTATTGCCAGCAACATCAGCAAGGGGGCTTATGGGAGTGGCGATTGAAGCGCGACTAGGTGAGGAGGGAACAAACACAAGTTACGAAAAACCAAGTTTTGATCTACAATAAAACAACACTATATTTTACGAACGATATTTATTTCTGAATCACATCTAATTATGCCCAGCGTGCAAATAATTTATGAAAATGTTGTTCATTCTCAAAACCCTTTTTTGTAGCGCCCTCTGAAGAATGGCACATGCCATTGCTCTGTGATGCAGTCCTTGTAGTGTTCGGAAAGGCGCTCCTAAAGTTTGTCTGCTAGGAAACACCCCTCGTGTGTTTTGGTGGTGCGCATTTGCATTCGTTTTTCCTTGTTAATTTGGTGTGCACCTAATTTTTACTGTGCGTGGAGTTGCGAGGTGCGTTGTATCGTCGGTGAACACGTTTATTACCGTGCCCGGCGGGCACGGTGAACTACGGAACGATGCTGCCAACGGTTGGAGCGGAGCGCTTTCGTGGGTACCTACGGAAACTATGTGCTGTACAAGGTTGCGACAGCAACTCTCGTGCGCCTGGCGTTTTACTGCACCATTTTCCTGTAATTTCCACAGGTAACGCGAAAGTATAGTACTCTTAATACGTGCACGGGGTTGTGTAAGGGGACGTGGTGGTGCTTAAAAAAAAAGTGTTTAAAGCTTTGTTATGTCACAGTTATCTCTTGATTTCACCTCAGGCTGGCTCGGAGCAAGTGGTGTCAATAACTCTAGGACTCCTCGGCGTAGTACCACTCGAATTTGAACGAGTCGCTTTAATTGTCTATCTCACTGCCTTCTCTATTACATTACAACGCTTGTAGTGATCGTTGCTTCCCGCACTTGTATGCGCAATGATTATTTCCATCGCAGTACTGTGTTGTACTGCTCCGGGCTGCGCTGCCGCAAGATCTTTCCTGCTATGTGCTTTTACATACTGCCGCCGCTTTCTTTCGCATTGATCCATTTTTCTTCTTTTTACTTATCTGTTGCGACACTTGCCTAACAATGCAACCAGGAAATTTCAGGCGTGAATGCTGAGTGAACTTCTGTAGAAACCCATGTGTACTTGATAAGACGCCGGTACACCAGCGGTGTGCACGCTGCTCTTTCGGGAATCGGCATTCCTGCCGCCCGGTTTTCTGCGTCTAAATGCAGTGCCTAGTTCTTTTCTCTTGTTTCGACGCAGTTCTGCTGTTGACGCTTTCATTGCTCCTAATCCTATGTGTTAGGGTTAAAGTCAATTTTTTGGCGCGTAAGGAAAATCATAATGCATGTAGTGCCCATGAACATTTTGTACTTATTGTATACGTGCTGATTTTGTGCAGTGTGGTAAAGTTGTTTTATCTTTATCATGGAATAAAATTCAAATGTCTTGATAATAGCATGACTATCGTTATTTCTTTTTTTAGAACAGAATTGCACAAAATGAGCAAAGATGATATAACCTTGATCTATACTTAAGGCACGCACGCAACCTGCGTATTAGCGACGCAATAAAACCCAGCAGTGGCGTTGGTTGAAATTTGTATCGCGATAAGGAGTGGGCACGTTTTTTATATGAAAGGGGGGCCGCAGAGAGAGGTCAAGTGTCATTTTTTGCTCTCTATCCCAAGGCAGAAAAAAATTCCGGTCGGGAAGGGGGAGGGGGCGAAGAGGGGAGTACGTGCCTGGTTCCCGGTTCACCACCCACTGCAAATAAAATAAACAGCTGATTGCTTTTATACCCAGTGGAAGGCATGAATAGAGAATAAAGGTTCAGAGAAAATGCAAGATGTTTTTATACACACCGAGGAGAATCATACGACAGCATGCTTAAGAACGTTTCTCTAGTCACGAGTCTGTACTAGTTAAGCTGGTGTTTACTTGAAGCACACACGCCAAGGGCTCGCCAACTTGCGTCAGCTTGCAATGGCATGAGCCCTCAGCTATCAGAGGCCTGCGAAGGCTATTTTGAAGTCGAATTTTCCCGCTAATCCACCAAAATGACGTCATTTTCTGACCGGATCTTGCGTCACATCCTGTTTATTTTTTGTTCCACCGGAAGTGTTCCCTCCTCACACAGATGGCGCTAAGCCCCATGTGAAGCTTAAGAGCCGCCATTTTCTGAACGTATGGGCTTTTATGGAAGCTTCGCTACCAGTCACATTTACCTTGCACAAAACGTGTAGCTTAACAATTGAGAACGACCTCCGAGTAACTACTTTATGCCTCCTTCGCCCACGTAATCAGCCTGATCAGAAGTGAGTCTCACCTCTAATCATATCTTCCTGGTCACACCTAAACGCAGCCCAAGATCTCAATGTATGGTAAGATGGTTCACCCCTGCCGGTAGATGAATTCTGAGTACGCAAGCATACCTGAAGGTTTATAATTATCAAGGAAGCATTCAGCGTGTTACGATGTTGGGGAGTTTCCCAATTACACACCACACCCTTAAATGCACATCAGACATCAAGAGTGCAATAAAATTCGCAAATTAAATCCGAAAGCTAATAGTTAACGTGTCTCTACTCATGTAAGATTTAGTGCTCAGCACATCATATAGCACGAAAACAGTGTTTTACCTTTCTCCCTCCAGAAAGGCTGCGCGTAGTAGAGGTGCATCTTTATCGTCGAACCAAGGGGTGTACGCTGGATGAGCTGGTTCCTTAGCGGCGTCAACGGCGGGTCGTAGTGGAGCTTCAGTTGCATCGGCAGCGGTATGGCGATGATGACGTAGTCAGCCTGCGCCCACAAAATGTTCATGGTGCTTGCATAGAAACGGAGCGCCAGTCGGAGTTGAGATACAGGACCCAAATGAACAACTTTCACCAATGCTTGGCTGCCTTTGCCACGCAATGCGCATATTTCAAAGGGGTAGCATCGAAATATTATTTGGACATTCATTTCTAGCTAACATTTGGCCTGTGGGGGATTCCCTGCGCTTAATCACTCTACACACGATTTAGGTAATCTAAAATTGTGGAGGCAGAGCAAAGTGAACCGGAGGAACGCACGAAGAACAGTTTAGACCAAGAAGTTCCTCTAAGCGCACCAGTGTTCTGGTATCACCAACGGTACCACATCCATGAATTAGGAACGCGCTTCTTGTTTTCAACGCCTAAAAAAAGCAGCGTAGAAAAAAATACACAATCACGCCCAGCACATTTCAAGTGACGCGCAAAAGGGAATGTGCTGTTCCATTCCTGTCGGAATCCCAGTTTCCCAGCGTTCAGCTTTCGGGTATCTTAGTCACGCAGGTGCTGCTATCTCGCAGAGCTCCACTTGTGGTTCCTACGGCCGTTGATTTCACACGGGGGGAATTGAACAACGTTATAACAAGAAGTGATAGAAATAATTTTACCAACCTCCTTGAATGTGCAACCACTGGTTGCTACGTTTCATCCTCTTACGACGTGTGGCATTGAAGACTTGCATAAGAACTCTAATTCATATCAAGCTCATTTTGGCCAGTTCCCTGGCAGCATGTTTCTGCCCGCCATCATGCCCCCTCTCCATGAGGGCATCTCAGTTGCGTCACGTAACGAAGGGACCTCTTTGGTTATGTATTCACGAGAAGGGGCAAGATGTTTACATTGTCATTTTAAGCTAACTCTATTACTCTTGGTACAAATTCAAACAAGACCGGGTACCGTCCCTCTGACCACCAAACTTAGCCGAGGTGAGAGAAGCGCTTGGTACAGTTTCTCAGTGCCCGAGGAAACGCCACCAACCGCAACCAATCAACAGATGCCGCTGAAGCAAATCACGGCATCTGTTGAACCGCGGCGACCGCGCTTTGGTAGCCCGCCGATGCAACATTGACAAAATGCAAAACATGTTGCGGTCGACTAGACAGCATGTTGGCCACGTATGTGAAGTCATAGGAGCGGCCAGGGTAGTGATAACTAGCAAGCGGAAATTAAAATAGCATCCCAGGCTTCGCGAAAGCAGTGCGTTTCGTTCGTCCTCGCAAAGATATATTACGAAAAGTATTTGTGATGGACGAATTGGGAACGGAATGCATACTATTTGTACCGTCGCTTCACATCGATCCCGTCCTATGCTTGTTACTGCTGAACTTTGAGCAAATGGTCTGGTGCTTATTTACAACAAATTCGTGAATGTCGGAGACGGCGCTGAGGAATACAGGAAGGGTAATCAAAGTAAAGCGATGTTGTTGCACATTTACCGATGACAGTGTGAAGAGATACATTGCGAAGTAAGAGGCGGGTATATTCGGAGCTGTACGTGTCCTTTTAATTTACCAGTACTTTACATATTTCCTAATTTCTTGAAGGGTAGGCTCCTATACCCTGCTGGGGACCTGAAACAGTGTATTTCTGTTTTCTTTGTCGCATTTAACGTTCGGACCTTTGCAAGCATACCACCAACCTCGCTCTAAACAGCGTCCGAACTTAGTTCTTGCCATAGACTGCCGGAAGCTTTGGGAATGTGCTATTCAACCATTCGAAAAAAAAACAGTTGCCCAGCAGCAACTTAGTTTCTTATTAATTGTCGGACAGAACTGGCGTTCTGTAGCCTTCCCTACTAAAGTTGCTGTCCCCCAAATTGTCCTTTATTTTTACACGAAACTGTGTTTTTGTGTTTTAGGGCCTGTTTTCAAAGATGAAATTTTATTACCATCCGCCAACTATTTCTCGTGATGCCATTTACGCGGTGTTTAGTATGGGCGCCTGTGAGTTCTAGTGTTACAGACACCCGTGACTGCGACCGTTGGCGAACCCTCGTTGAGTGAAGAATTAACAACTCCGTAGTATGAGAAAAATGCTCCTTCTCATGCCTACCGGCAATCTATAGCTCCGATCCTCAGTAACGAGTTGCAGATAATTCTTCGCCATTGCGAAGTTCGATCTGACTGGGAATTGGGTACACTCGCTCAGCGTGCGGCGTAGCGCGCAAATATCCAGTGCGTGTCCCCTTAAGTACATGCCACATTGTTTGGCTTTTTGGAGAACAAGGCGACAAAGTAATACTCTCCTAAAGAAGTGCTCTTGGCACTCTGCCTAATGTAGAACATTTTTGGAACAAAATGAAATATCTATTCAAAGTTTTCTTAATACACCCTTTGTAGTTTTCCTGGATATACTTTCCTGAATATAATGAATATAAAGAAACTTTCCTGAGTATATTTGAAAAAATAAGAAAAAATCTTTGAAACGCACATGGGTTCGTCACACGTAAACAAAAAAGCCGAGCTTTCGACAGGCTATCGCACACAACCACATTTTACAGACCCAGTGGGTCGAATATGTTCAAGCACTTGCCTCAAACTCCTGGCCATCACGGGCACCAATGACGACTCCTTTTTCGTCCTGCTTAAGGTCGCACACTTGGGTGTTGAACTTTACCTTGCCTGAAAAGGACCGTTGGCCACATAAGCACATCACGAGTCATCAGATTCGAATGCAGTTTCAAACAGCTCGGGGCTAGAAACAACCAAACGGTCTCACCCTGCATAATTCTGAGCATGACGGCGGCTGATGCTCGTAGATATGTTGGTGGCCTCACCTTATTGCTTCTAAAGAGACACCAGATGTGAGCCTTTTACTGGCTATCAGATACTCGCTACATCCTTTGGCAGAGTGTAGAGTGTGCGGTTTCTGTATAACTTGTCTCGTTGTGGTACTGCACACACTTTCTAAACGAGATCACTTCTTTCCTGCATGTCGGGATTTCTTTGATACAAGACAAAGCCTCGACAACGGAGTCACTGTTGCCAAAGGAGCACCCAAAGTGCTTTCGACGTAGTAGGACGTGGAGACGAGGGTTTTTACTGACGTTGGGTCTAACGTTTTGCTTTGAGGTCTGACACCGTCAAAGGGTACCACAGCTTGTAGTATGGACTTGATGTTAGATAGAAGGTTGCTATGTTTGATAGTAGGGCTGTCAAACGTCAGGCCTAATCACTGACCTAACAACGGCGGTTGGTGGAATCTGCTAGTTTGGAAACGACAAAAAAACGTGATTCCGTAACATACATTAACTCCCATGTTCAAGGCAGCATCTTTTTAAGTCCGTCGGACGATTTAGAAGCTCAAAAAAATATCGGTTCCTTGAATAATAATAGCGCAGAAGGCCCTGACAAAATCAAGGCTGGACCAAAATCAAGGCTGGACCAATTGCAACACCATTTAGTCATGTATGTAATTGCGATACTTCGCGACGGGTTGTTTCCATCTCTCGTGTGACGGTTCTTCGCAAAGGTGGTCAAAAAGATGATTTAAATAACTACCGTCCAATTTGGATTCTTAACGTTTTTTTCAAAATTATAGAACGAGTAATTTTGGCAGGAATAAATGAATACTTAGAAAGTTTGCAAGTGAGAGTGTCTCAACAATTTGGTTTCCAAAAGAAAAAGTCGACTGAGTTTACGTTATTAGGAGTTAAGGAAAAGCTGAAAGAAAACATTGAGGATAAACTGTGTACGGTTGGACTTTCCCTTGATATCAGGAAGGCGTTCGACTCCGCGAAACACGACATCTTATTGGACAAGATAGGTCCGTGTGGCATTAGAGGAGTTGCACAAAAACTAATCAAAAGCTATTTGACAGATCGTAAGCAGTTTGTATTGCTAGGTGCCACGTCGTCCGATTTTGGTGCGATATTAGTGGGAGTACGCCAACGATCGATGCTCGTTCCTCTCCTTTTCGTCTTTTGTATTAAAAATATTCCCAATATTCTTTACACGCAAGAAATAGTTTTGAACGCAGACGCAAATTTTTTTCTTTTCTGGAAGTGACCTAATGAAACCACAAAGAGACGTGAATTGTTGGCTAGGAGAACTCCCTGACTGTCTGTGCGCAAATGAATTGCAGCTAAATATCAACACAACAATGTACGTTCTGTTCAGAGCCCAAAATACAATCCGGTCAGAAAATTTTGAAATTTGCTTCCGCAATGCCATAATACAATCCACTAACACTATTAAAGCTTTAGGCGTGTTTTTTAACAATATTTATCCTGGAATGAACATATCGATCAGATGAAGATAAAATTGTCACTCATAATAGGCGCATTGTGGAAGGTAAGGAACCAAATTTCTGCAAGGTTTAGAACTAGTATATATTCAGGCATGATTCAGCCTAATTTGCAGAATTGCCTACTAATTTAAGACGCAACAACTGATTCCAATTTGCGCGCACTCTTTCAACTACAAAAAAGATCTATTAAAGCATTAGAAAACTTAAGATATACGGATAGTGTTGCAGATTTTTTGCACCAATTATGGTATGATCGATATTTTCCAGCTTCACAAGCGCAAGCTTGCGATATACATATATTCACACAAAAAGGAAAGTGAAAAAGGACATGCATATCTAACCAGAAATCATTTTTTTTTGTATTTAGAGCTCGTAATTACAAAACGCCAAAGATCCGAACCAAATTACGGCTTTCAATGTTATCCTACGCTCTTGAAGGACTTAATGGACATAAGTGAGCAGTGCCCATCTCCTATTTGTTTCAAGAAATCATTGACGTCGTTTGTATTTTCTGTGCGATGCTGTCTGCTTCCGATTTTGTTTTGCAATGTAACCGCGGTTTTTTACAGAATATGTTTTATTATATCTAATCTCTAGTGCCTATACAAATCGTGTCTACGTTCTCTGTGTTTATATTGTAGTTGAGCTCTTTTCTGTTTCCCTGTTATGCAGAATGCATGGAGTCAGGAACCCAGACGGGTGCAGTTTGGCAACTTTTGTTCCTATTCCTTTAGTTTGCTGTACGTAAGAAAGTGAGAATGCTAAATAAAAAAAAAACATACGCAAGAGAAAAAGTACGATCATGAGGCATTACGCCCACATCGTAAGCCGCATAAGTGACTCCAATCGACCTCTCTGACTGTAGTACATAATAAAACTTGCCCCGTAGAGCGACTTCTAAACTTGCTAGTCTGCTTAATGATTTTAGCCAACAAAAAAGTTCGATCACACATAACATAAGCTTAATTGGCAAGCACTTGGAGTGCCCAATGCAAGAAAAAATGATTGACATGTGCGAGTGCTGAACCCTTCAAGAAAGTGTTTTACAAGTGCACCAAAACATTGTAGCAAGAGTTGTACAGTTGTACAGCTGTAAAATATGGCTGTACAGCTTTCCTATCTAGCTGCACGGCTGCATTGAGGTGAAAGTCAAATTTTTCGTTGCAGAAACCTAATTCACTTTGGGGAATTCTACTAAATCCTGTCAATTAGCATAACCTCTACGACCTCTAGAATACAAGATACCCGCCGTGATTTATTCGAGAACGCTTTATAAGCCAGTATATTGCCGCGAATCATGTATGGGTTTGTTTATTTATTGTTTGTTTTTACTGCCGGGCTACGCCCGGCTGTGTTATGTGCGTTCCAAACGAGGCACGTCTTCCATTCTTTACGTTTATGCCGCACGGGCTATCACATTCAGATAAACAGACTGTATCGCCCTAACATAGCTAGCCCAGAATAATCGTCTGTGATCTACAATGCTCTGTGTGTGAATCGAGGGTTCCAGAAACACTTGCGCCCTAAAATAAAAGCCTGCAAAACAGACGCCGCGCATTCGATCTCCGACGCTCGCTTGCGTATGTCACTTTGCTGGCTGCTGCTTCGCCGCCCGTGTATTATTTGAGTTGTTAGAGGAGCACAAGTTCTCCCAATAAACTTGTTTTTCTTGAAGACAACTGCGTCGTCTTCGGCAACGCGACATCTGGTGGAGGTGCGGGGTACATGCACCCTCAACCCTCTTCAAGTCGTCAAGCAAGCCCAAATCGTTCCAGCCGCCGACAGTAAGCCTACAGCCGGAGTTTGGACTACTGCCAAGATATATTGAAGGTGGAAGAATTCACCACCGTTTCCATGAACAACGCATCCACGATGACTAACGCATCGAGCCATCCTGTAGTTCTGCAGCAACACCGGGAACCACCATCATTTCAAGGATCACCCACGGAAGATCCCGAGGACTGGTTGGAGAAAGTGGAGCATGTTAGGATGTTTAACAGGTGGGATGACGAAGAAACGTTTCGGCATGTCTTTTTCTATTTGGAGGATGCAGCTCGAACTTGGTTCGAGAACCATAAACGCTCTTTAAATGAGTGGACTCTCTTCAAGAGCGAGTTCCTTAGAACTGACTCACAAACAGCGCAGGAACGAGACGAAAGCAAGATCACATAAACACAAACTGGCCCGCCTACAATCTGTGTTGCAGTCAATTCCTTAAAACGTTCGCCACCGCCGTGCCAAAGGAACGAGCCGAACTTTTGCTAGAAACGTGCACGCAACACCCCAACGAAGGGGTAGTGATCTTTGTTGAGAAGATGAAGAGGTTGTTTCGACGTGCGGATCCGGAGATGACAGAAGAAAAGAAACTAAGGTGTCTCACGTGAGGCGTAAAGCAGGAGCTTTTTGCTTGCCTTGTCCGCAATCCTCCCAAGACGGTAGCCGAATTCGCGTGTGAGGCGGCCGCGATGGAGAAGACTCTGGAAGTTCGAACGAGGCAGTACCATCGCCCGGTCAACGCGCTGGTTTCCGAGACGATCGGTGCCGGGGCTACAAGCTCCGACACACTGCGCGAGACCATCCGAGCAGTGGTCAGGGAGGAGCTTCGGAAGCTTTTTCCGACGACGCCGCTACCGCAAGTGGCTTCCCTGACTGACGTCATCCACGAAGAGGTTCAACACGCTTTGAGCACCTCTATGCCATCCGAGGCACCCGGCGAGCCACAGGCGATGACCTACTGCGCGGCTGTTCGTCGACCCCGCCCTGCTCGAACACGTCTACAAGAATCTTGATATCATATTAGTGTAGTTTCAACCGGTTTTATCCGTTCTACAATTTTCCGTTAGTACGTGTTACGTTCTAGCGTGAGGGGATAGAAAACGAGTGTTCCGGTGTTGTAGTGCCCTGACTACATTAGACGACAACAACAGCAGTCGCCGACATCACGAGACCCTAAAGGACTTCGCCCAGAAAAGTTCATTGACAACGCCAATCCAATATTTTCATTATTTTTAGGCGCAAGGCATTTGCATAATTGCTAGTGGGCTAACAGTCTGATTCTTTATATATAACCTTGAAAGGGGACAGAAAGAGCCAACTGCGAAATATCATGCCAGCAAAGCTGACTGACAAAAAATCCAAATGAAGAGCTAAAAGTTCAAAATGTGCCTAGTAGCAACATGGAACATAATTGTAATACCAGATGCAAGATTCAGATATTACAGCTTCACGAAATAAAACATCGGGCTACTAAGTCAACGCTTGTGTGTTCCACAATTTCCACCCTCAGAAACTGATATTACGATAATTTATTTGTAATTTAAATAGTGGCTATGCATCTTGACCAAACTTGGACAAATGGCAGCCCGCGACATGCGTAAAAAAAAGTTTTGTTGACATCTTTTCTTTGTGCAAAAATATTACAAAATATTTGTGAATTGCTTGAAAGAAAATATGTAGCTCCATATTCAATATGGTTCTAGAAAAGATTAAAATTCACAGAAACAGTAAAAAAGCGCATAAGAGAAATAGCTGGACAGCTAAAGAGATTGATGGGGCACCCAAGTACATCGCTTATTGGCAACTGGAGGTACATCCGTTCACTTACCCTCAAGCAGCTTTAGCAGCCTCTGGCAAACGGTCATGGCGCCATTCTCGAATTTTCTTTCCTGCGTGAGTTACAAAACACCAAGAACGAAGAGCGTGTCTCGCACGCGTCATGCTTGTATCATGACAAAGGAACAAACATGTCGCTAATAATTAAGTTACAAATGTGCGGAAATGTCCTTGGGACTCTGGTGAGAAACACAGAAACGGGCTTGCCAGAGAATAATTTTCAACGTCGATACGCGAAGAACGTGCTACAAAAAAGAAATAAAAGTTTTTTCTCATTACGGTTTTTATGCGCATCATTGGTTTTGAGCCGTAAATCAATCGCACGCGCCACTAGGAATTACACCAGATTTATTCATTTGTTTAACTATCTATAGCTAATGCGATCTTTTCAAAAACTTGGTTGGGGTGTTATAAATGAGGGAATATCGTTGGAAAGTGGCAAACAACAATCTAAAGGAAACAAAGCACAAACGTATATAGTTATTACCAATAGAGTGAATTATCAAAAACAGATAATAAACAAACAAAAGGAAACTACAAACCATTATAACATATAATAGTGCAAAGAATCTTCAAAGCCGGTAATGGTCATGTAGGAACATTTCGTATTTAATTTATTACAGTAAATTATTTCCATAAAAAAGGACATGTCTGAAACGATTAGTTGGTTGCTGCCGTGGCGTATAGTCGCAGCGTGTCTGTCTTTCGCGTAACCAGGCAAAATTTGAAAAATATGTAATGTGTCGACCACATAGTGGCCGTCTTGGAAATTCCAACCGCAACATTTGATTTCGGTCCAGAATAGCTGGCAGTTTGCTTTTCAAGAGTATCCGATGCAGGCCCGGATGGGTTATACGCGAAACTAACAACCTTTTTTCTAACAAAATCAAGTGTTTGCTTATTACTCTTCCGTATTGGTTTTGATATGACCACAGTATACTCCAATGCAGGATGGAGGCTGGCATTGTCAGCGAGTAGATGAATATGTTTTATGAAGAAAAGTATGCGGGTGAAGTTGTTATTATATAATATATGTGTTTTAACCGGGATTGATTTTTTGTAATCCAGAGACCCAGGTATTTGTATTTCGTTACTTTTGACAGAATTGTCCTTTTGGTAGAAATAAAGTTCCGTTCGTCAATGATGTTGGCTGTGCCGTCGTGAATAAGGTGTGAGGCACACGATGACAAGACGAAGGAGATAGATGAGGAAGAAAAGTATATTCACACGTATACACAATTATTGATGAAGAACCAATCCAAGATAGAGTTCCCATTGCGTTACAATTAAAAAGAACGCAGCGCACAAAGAGGGCAATATGGCATGATCCCTTATGTGGGTCCGAAGTACAAAAAGGTACCAAACCACCGCACGGTTGGCTGAAAAGGTGCGTGGAGTTCTGGCTCCCAGAAACCGCCACGGGAGAGAGTCTTCGTGTGGCAGCGTGCAGTCGCAGCTCTAGACACACTCGTTGAAGTCAGCGCCTTCGGGTGGCGGGCAGTCCCCTTCAACCGGTTCGCACTGAAAAGCTCTGCGCTAACTATTCGAGCGCCTTTATCTCCACCCTTCGGTCGTACTGACGGTCAGGAGGTAAGAATGGCATTACCACAATGCATGCTCAGGGAGCAATAGGTCTGTTCTATTTGGCCTGCAGTTTCTGCATGAATTCAGTATTAGTTCAGCCACTTCAGTGCAGGTGCCGCCACTGCATAACGCGTCCTGTACTTTTGTCATCTCCTTCCGCACCTCAGCCCGTGGAAGGGCAGAAAGAGCCGTGACCTTATCCTGCACTCTTTGCACCGTCGGTAAATCGAAGAGAAAAGTGCACGTGCCGCGCGCTGCGCTCGAAAATTGAAGACGAGTGTGCCGCACTACATGAGGGAAGCGAGCGCACCCAAATCGCGGACGCCTAATACCTGGCGCCGGTGGCGTCCATTCCTTTCGCTCCCGCCGACAGAGTGGAACAAAACAATACGCACAATGAGTGGGGACACATGGACGCGTCGAGGCGCATAGGCGTTACCATTGCTACAGTAGATTATTTGAACAAAAGAGGTTTTTTAATAGTAATTATTTTGAAGACTGTTTGACCAAAGTTAACGGGCATGGGCCATTGTCCCACCCAGAAGTTACTTTTAGAAAGTCTTGATGTAGAGCACTGGAACCAAAGAATCGTTGTTTAAGGGTAATTCTCGTGGAGACTGTTTCAGCAACGTTAACAGGCATCTGCTTCTGACCACAAGAAGACGTTACTTTTTGAACGTCTTGATGCAGAACACTCGTACAAAAGAGGGGTTGTTTAGAGCAATTCTCATGACGACTGATTTAGCAAAGTTAACAGGCATCTGCTATTTATCCTACCAAGAAGTTCCTTTCAAAAAGTCCCTTTTTAGTGTAATTTATCTTCAACTGTGGTGACCATTCGTGTAAGACACAAATCTCTGCGTATGAAATGAAAGTTTTAATTAACGCAGCCAGATTCGATCCGTAGTTAGGAAACGCGGTGTGCAGTGTGACCGAAAGGTATAGTAGCACGTATCAAAGTGTGTTAAGCTTGTACTATACCTGAACAGAGACTATACTACTGCGGCGTACGGCAAACAGAAGCTTGGGTGTTGAACATTGTTCACAATACAAATATAAAGTTTGTTTGACATCTCTGAGGCTATCCCAACCGGTCATGTGCCTTGTCATCTGTTCGAGAGGGATCATATAATTTCTACTTTGCTTACTCCTATTGCTTCATTGGTTAGAAATATAAATTAAATCGACCCACCAGCAAACACCACTCAGGAATTCTGATCGAGACACGCTTGGCAGGCTTGACTCCATCGTCTCAGAGCGGAGAAAAACGCGTTAACACTATGTAAAGCAATGCGAGTTTTCGTTATACGTTTTTCTCCGGTTTAAGCTGCAATTTCTCAAGCCTTTCTAAACCTATCTACAAGCCCAATGTGAGTTGCACAAATTTTTATCGAAATTAAATCCAAAGGTGCGCATTGTTGCAATGCGTACGAAGGTTTTGCGTGATATTGACTTTTCAATAAAATTTGTCAAAATCAATTTGGAGGCTTGCACTGCGGTACACCTTATACGTCTGGGGGTAGCTTCGCTATTTTAATCCCATAGTTCGCTTCGCTCCTCATCATTGTGTTGCTGTCGAGTGTTTACTTCAAATGATTCCCGGCTTAAATTCGACCGTCTTCAAGCGTACCTCCGCGCCATTGGTCTTGCTGCTCATCCTTCGTATCCCTCCACAGCACCTTGCGTACCACAGTGCCCACAGCAGCGACACCTGCCTCGGCTCTTCAGACAGCAGCGCCAGAGCCAGGGCCCACAGGTAGTCACGGCCGCCCCTGCATGAACCCCAGGGCACTACGTCACTCAGACACACACTGCGGCAAGCATGCTGTACATTGCTGCCATCGTCTATGAGTGGATTTTTCGAGACGAGGCAATACCAGAAACCGGCACTACTCAGATCAAACTGTATTCACACACAAAACTCGGTAACAGTCTCCAAGAAAAGAATGTTGCAAGAAAATAGGGTAGATAAAGCCCGGCGAACATGTACGCAGATCATAATTTGTACCAGAGCTGAACCAGATGCTGTTGACTCGCGGATCAAAAGGGGACTAACCCTATTCCCAGTGAGATTGGGCTTTTCGTTTGAGTGGTATACAACCAACATCGCAGCTCCATTGTGAGTCCCCGCCAGACAACTCCGACTGTCATGCGAGAATTAATTAATGAGGATATTGGTAAATAGTTATTCAATATGTTTTTTGGAGTTGAATATTTGCTTTAATTATTATTTTCTGTGGCCGCAAACGTCCCCCAGCTTACATGTAATACAGTAAAACATATCACATAATAGCTTTGCCACCATTGCATTTAGGTCGCGTAACAAAGTTTGCTTTCAAACAAAGCTTTATCACCTCCAGCGGTTTTGGCATCGGCAGCACGTTGACCTTCATTTCACAGCAGAGGCAACGCACCCCTTGCAGCGCATAACGTGGCTTGCCGGGTCCGTTAAAGGGACACTGAAGTGATTTGTAAACATTGCGGGATTACGAGCGCGAATTGTAGTCCGGAGTCCTTAGGCCCTGTTTCGACCAGTCTGAGCGCATTTACGTGAATTTGTTTAGTAGAAAAATCAATTCGAAAATGCTCTCCTCCTCTCTGCACCCTCGCCCATTTTCTGTGGCGTTTTCGTGTGACGTCGGGAGGGGATGAGCTGGCAATTGGCTAATCTACTGCACGGCTCCCCGGCCTTCTGACTGAGTCAGTCGGCACAGCGTTTCGTTTGCCGGTTGCCGACGGGTCGTCGCAATTCGTTCGCTCAGTTGAAACGAAGCCAGGACACGTTTGTGAATGGAAGAATGTGCCTTTCTTTACTTTTGGTAGTTTGTACGCTGTATCTACCTCCACGTCAAGGGCGCGTCACACAAGCGCTGCACAAGCGCACATGCGAAGCTTCGCTAACTGGTACGCCAGTAGGATGTATAAGGCCTCTTGAAGGCAGGAGAAGAGCCAGCGAAGACAATATAGGTACTAAAGAAATAAAATCAACTGATAGTTTTACAGTATAGCGTAAAACTAGGGTACGGGAAGCACTTTCTTACGCTGGGCGAACACGCACAGCGGTCAGCAGCACGACTACGCATCTGCGAACGCTTTTCTGTCTAAGAAATGCTATTGCCAGACCTGAAATGTTGTAGAAACTTGGGGGACGCTTACTGCATGACCTCAATACGACAAATAGTCGCCTAAGCTGCTTGAAATGCTAAAACTAAATAAAAGGGTAAAGTTGTTATACATTATACACCTTATATTTCCAACGTCGGCAGCGCTCGCCCGTGGCCGACTGGTCTTGAGCGCTAGGTATGTCATTGCAAGTATTTTGCAAGTCACGAGTTGGAATCCGCGCGGGTACGTTCTTTTTTTATATAAGTTACTTTGTCGTTTTCCGCCAATGTTTTCTGTGCTGAGTTCACTTTTTTTGGCAGCAACGTTCATTGCTCTACGAACTAGTTCACAGAAGGCGCGCAGGCTGACACTGGCGCGTTAGCGAGTTCTCGTCTATAGGCGTGCTGTTGCCATAAGCACCGACTGCTTGCAGGCAGTTCGCACAGGCCAGAGTCAACAGACCCTTGGCCTGGTGCGAACACGCTTTTTACATTACAGGCATGAGTGCGGCAAGCTCCAAATATGGGAGAACAGAGCATGGCATTTGAGCGTCTGCGGGGACGCGGAGGGCGTTAAGCCAGTGCGTAGGCCTCGGTTAGAGATTTCTACGATGCCAAGCTGTCCTGGGAGGCTAATCTTATGCATTTTACAGCCAACAAAATGGCAGAAGCGCGAAGCTACGATTACTGACGTATTGAGAATGCCCATCCAACAATGCCGACGGATGTGAAGCACGTTGTTTTACAGAACGGAAACCGAATTTTGTTTGGTTGCTAACCTTGGGCATCGTCCAATCACGGTGCGTCTCCTCCCGTCGTCACTGCCTTTAGTTGGTGCGGCCGCCGCAACCGCGCATTGTAGTTTTTCTTCTTTCGCACTTTGTAAAATAATTACCGACTTGTCAACCGGATAAACGATGAAAAGTGTGCTAATTTGAGCCAGTCTACGCAGTGCAAGCAAAAACAGGAGCTTGAAAAATTCACTTCTGCGTCCCTTCATCCCTTTAACAGCGCTGCGCCCAAAACTTTGCAATCAGTCAGATCTGCCCAAATGATGTAGCTGTATCGCCGACCACTGCTCAAAGCCGTTGGGTCCCGTGCAACGTTCACCGTAGGAGGCCCTGCCTTGCTTTCATTCTCAGCGAATGCAGCAAAAGATGAGTCACATCGCCCGAGACGCCCCAGCGACGCATGCGTGGGAGTCTGCGGGTTTGGTCGGCTGTCGATCAGCTGAGCGGCCGCCCCGTCGCCGCCGCGACGGGAGCTGCCGCGATGTGAGCAGAGCGACTTAAAATGGGACCTTGTGCGCAGCGCCGACAGAGGGCCCGCCGAATCACCCGATGCGCTTCGAGTGGTGTGTCGCCGGTGTTGTGTCTCTGGGGA
This sequence comes from Haemaphysalis longicornis, assembly GCF_048455015.1. Classification (NCBI taxonomy): domain Eukaryota; kingdom Metazoa; phylum Arthropoda; class Arachnida; order Ixodida; family Ixodidae; genus Haemaphysalis; species Haemaphysalis longicornis. Next base: position 147,700,266 of record NW_027526407.1, read on the forward strand.
AAAGCTTAACTTGCGCGTCCTCTGCTAAAACCACTAGATGTACGTAGCTTTGCTTTAAAATGACCGCGTATCTTCCCGTTTCGCTTCGGCTGACGTTGAAATAAAACAACCTTTCTGCTTCGCCTGCTATTGACACCCCTTATTACCTTCCGTTCCGGATCCGCCCGCACCTGTCAATGCCGTCTCCCTTCCCCACTCCTTCATCGGTCTTCTCTTTCAACTTTCTTTCGCTTCCCTTCGCTCTGCTCTTCCCCCGTCTTCCTCGACAACCCTCATTCATCCCACTTTCTCCAACTCTCCCTCATTCCTTCCGCATCTCCTCACTCCCCTAACCTCGCATATTCTCCCCGCGATACGCTCACCTGCGCCCACACGCATTCTACGTGCCCCTCACCTTCAGCAAGTCCTCACCCTCGTATTCTCTTTCCTACTTCCACTGCGATGCGATATTATCTAGGACCTTGTGTATGATCCTACCAGGCACGTTACGACCACTGGCAATTTGTGGGGCACAGTTTATTTATCCGTGACCCACCCACCAGTTTTTCACGCGACGCCATCATCGGCCGTAGGTCACCCACGTGCGGGCATTGCTCGGCCACGAATGACCAGCCACTTATCCACCAACTACGTTTTGGTGTTTTGATATAAAACGCGCGGCGACTTTTCACCACCTCCAAATGACTGCGATAATAACGTTTCTCCTTGGTGTAACATTAACGCATTGCTAAAGTGATGAATGAAAGGGCTACCTATTGCACTGTAATTGATCCTATTGTTCATTTGGTAGTTTTTTTCTTTGCCCAGCAGGCCTGACGGAACTCAACTGTTTTGCCGGCATTGAGTTATGCACTGTTTTGTGAGCCGGTTTGTGGTCCATTTTGCCATACAAATAATATGAGCAGGTTCTGTGCCTAACAATCGGAACACGCCAATATACATTCTGCTAGCCATAGCCTGATGGTATTTGTATGGTCATGAACGCACTTAGTCTTCGCCCTCTATCAATAATGTTTTGTAAAATACTTCTCAATTAAGTAAATTTTGTTCCATCTTCGAACTCAAGCTAAACTTATTTCGCAAGTGCCACAATTCAAAACAGTTGCACAGGGGTGGATTGCCCGAAAGAAAACCATGCGTGAGAAAGCGTTACTACCCCGGTCGGGTCAGCTTCGTCGGCTCGCCAACTCACTTTGTCCAGCACTCCTTTTCAAAGAAGCTTTGCAAAGTCATGTCGTCCCACTGTGCGGCCCGAGGACAGTTCCAAGGATCAACAGGTGGAACCTGCGCATGTACACCAAGCGAAATCACAGACACCTTGTTCACACCTTTTATTGTAGTCTTCTGTTCTATCACGCACGCGTTCGACGAATTCACCTCTTGACCTGTGGGTGTGCTGTACACAGTGAATATGCATTTGATGCCACTTGAGCATCCACTGATGACCACTCATAAGCTTTTCTTGAGAAGCTATACCAGGGACAGTTAGACCGAATGCTTAGAATCCTGAAGCTGCTGGTCGTACATCAGGCGTGATATTTTGCGTGGTAGGTTTCGTCCTCCTAGGCAGGATACCCTTGACAGCAAAGCCAGCTTTTAAAGACGATAGTCTTTCTTCGGCTACCTAAACCGAAAATATTGGTCTCTCTGTATGTCAGTCTGCCTGTCCCTCGATTCAGCCTTTCTGCCAAAATCGGAAGGAATGCTTGAACAACAAGTTTATGTAGGCAAAATCTTTGTAAACACATAATTCTGAAAATTAAGTTTATTCTTGTCAGCATAAGCAAAATGAAAACACTTGGTATATCGAGGCAAAACATCTACCCTCAAATACAATTTTCAGTGCTCTTTTAATTAAAAATGTATGTTCGCTTGATAATTCCGATGTCGAAAACCATACTTTGACATAAACATACAAAGAGAGAACCGAAGAGCCAGAATCACGTGGCAGAGTAAAAAGTTCAACAAAATAGCTCAGTTGATGTCGCACCAGCCGTACAACTCGTGAAGACGGAATTGGCTTCAGCAACTTTCGTCCGCGCTTATCGTCGGAGAGAAGAAACGATAGCAGGCGATCGTGACAGGGGGGCGCGGGTGAGAAGAGAGGCATTGACGTGCACAAAGGAAGGTAGACTATTGTGTCTGCACGACATTCGCAGAGAGGTGATCAGATACGCAGCGAATTCTTTTTGAGCTTTGCAGACACAAAATGTGTGTATGCTAGCACGAAAGTGCTTTACGCCGGCGTCCGCCAAGAAATCATGACGACATATCCGTCACGGAAATGACATCGCCACAAAAACTTCAATATACGTGGCTGCACCGGGATTCGAGCCAGAAGCTCTTTCGCCGCAACGGGAAGTACGAAACGCGCTCCCGACTGCGCTATTTGTTTTTTTATTACCGTTTTTCAAAACACACATCAAGTCAAGGGTAGATTAAAAACCGTCTGCCATGCTTTGGCTGACGGAAAAACTTAAAATAAACATCAAAAGCACACAGTTCTTCCAAAACTGGCAGCCATTCGTGGTCAGGGTCTTGTAGCTTGTGGATCTCGTACAGCATGGTTATACTTTGTGCAAAGTACTTGCTCACAGTGAGCGCTTCAGGATCAGCGTGGCGTACGGCCATCCTCGACCTCCAAATGGCATGCAGGCCTAGGGCCATGATAAGATCGTACGGCACACTGCTATCACTTTGTACAGACAGAAACCGTATACCATCTGGTGAAACGGGCAGGTCTTTCTTTAAAGTCCCAACTGCGCTATGAACAGACGCGTGATTAAGACGACAAATGCGCTTATATCTTTCCTTTCAGATGGTACTGCTGTCTAGGAGAGGCGAAGCGAAGTAGTGAATCATGATGCTTATGAGCGCCGACAGTGGGCGCCTTGATGCAGCGCTTACGTGTACGGGGGATGCGTAGCCTTTGCTGCGGAGAAGCCGACTTGCAGATGTCGCGCTCGTGACACAGTTCGCTGCTCCCTTTGCTGCAGCGGACCATGTGTTCACCAAACGATTCGCTGACAACCCGCTTGGTTTTGTTCACACGGACGGTTTTCGAGCGCCTGTGGTTTCTGTCGGATTTACGCAATGTTCTGGCGCGTGCAATCCAGTGTCTAACGTTGATGCGTATAATGGTGCCATACCGACGAAATATAAATAACGATGTGCAAGTTTATAGCGATGCATATTAAACGTTCAACTGCTCGTGGGAAGGCACATTTCACTTTCGTTTTTTGCCGGTTCCTACGGAAGAGACAAGAACCACATTTTTTTGCAAAAAAATGCGTGGCGTTCCTGTGTCGGTGCAAATGACTTCGAAACAATGTAATTATGCTCCTCCTGCCACCTTTATTTTGTCCTCTTCTCACTTTTCCGACCATTTCATAAGGCAAAGAAGGTTTGTTAAGTTTGTTACGTTTGGTTATCGGATTATCTTGGATCGTATTATCGGTTATCTTATCCGAACGTTTGTTTAAGCTGGGTTGGTACAGATCCAATCGCCATATTTTGCTTCAGAGATTGCTTTTGTCTCCCCTCCTTTTGTCTCGGTTAGAACGTGTTACTACTTATTTGGTACTTAAGCGCCAATATCTGTGTAGTACGAATGAACTAGAACGCTAGTACTAATGACGTGGATAACAATAATAATAACGAGAATACATGTACGAGACACATAGTCCACTTGGAATCCATCCCAGGCATATCTCGCTAACGAACTAGAATCAGTCCAAAACCGCGCAGCTTCCTTTATAACCTCACAGTTCTCCAGAGAAATCAGCGTCACCGCCTTAAAACACTAAATCCAACTGCCATCTCTCGCGTCACGCCTATGCCTCCTGCACACTTTCTTTTTCCGCCCGCAGGCAAGACACGATCTTTTCAAGCTCCCAAACGGAACTTATTCTCACATTACCCATTTTAACCCCATTGCCCAATCAACGGCCGTACATCCGCAATGAACGACTCCCTTTTCCCCCATGCAATCACACTTTCGAATCACCTCCCCGACACCATTGTTGCCACACCTGACCGCATATCATTTAGTGTAAAACTGGAATCCGACTTTGATAATAACCCGTGGATGTAAATATATATGCTACCAGCGTACTGAATGTATAAATTTTTTTGCCAAGTTGTTTGTGCTCTTCAAACTCTAATTCCCAGTCCAAACAATTTTTTTTCGTTTGTCTGTTTGTTCACTTTTGTTGTCATCCATCACCAAACTGCCATATGCGTATTTAGAAATTTGTTCACATTGCTTTGTAGACTTCCACAAAGTATTTGTTGCAACACCCCCCCCCCACATTGTGTAATGTCTTCGGGTCTATAAAGATGCAATAAACTAAACGAAACATAGTAGAATGTTTAGTAGTTCGCTACGGTCTTGCCTATTTATACTTCGTGTTCGAACATTCTTTTGTCTGTTTTTTGCCCGGGTCAGTTTTCGGATTGAGTGACAGATCAACGAACGGGTAGAGAGAATTTTTAGTGCATAGGTCGCCTAAGAAGCGGGATCGTCATTAGATTCATCGAGCAGTTGGCTGCTACGACTATGTTTTTGCGGGATTTCATGTACTGGTGATATTTTATTAGGTCGGAGTAGAATGATAAATGTTTATGAATTTTGGTTTTGATAATTTGAATTCAATTTGAGGATAACGTATGCAGGGAATGGATGTAATTACTGTGGTATAGAACCTCTCGAATCAAGTGTCACTCGCAGTTTTAATACAACTTAAATTAGCTCGCCTCACTTAAGGTATTCTACCAGCACAACGAGGTTATGCAAATCACAGCAAAATGACCACCGCAATGCTTGCAGCCATATTTTTAAAGTTCGGTAAGGACAATAAAGCCTGACTAATGCCTGAATAACTTTTCCACTGCAAGAAAGATCACGCTTTTTGCAGCAGTTTCGGATTTTTTTTACTGCCAACGATGTCTTGGTTCCTAAGAAATAAACAATTATTGCTGATGTTTAAATTGTTTGTTTTCCTTCCATTTCATTTCGTGACGTTTCAAAATGCCACAAAGACATCAGATAGCGCCAAGCCCAATTTCCCTCCATCGTCACCATCTTCGTGGCAGCCTAGCCTCGTAGGCTGTCACTTTTGTCGCACCGATCAGGAAAGGTATATTAACGCCATCTCGTTGTGGTGGCATGCAGGCAAGTTCGGCCACCAGGCCCACGCTTCGTGTGCGAGGCTTAGCGACACCAGTGGAGTGGAGTGGCCAACCACATGAGCGCAGGAGATACACATGCATGGGCAGATGACCAAATAAGATGCTGGCCCTCTAGTTTCTAGTCAATTGCTGTTATGTTATCTGTTTTTGTAGCTGTCGCTTATATATAAAGGTTTCCCAGCTATCAATATTTTAAAAGAGAGCAAAGGCGTTGCCAAAAGGAAACCTATTGCGTAACGTTTGCAGTACTGTGGAGAAGCGGACAGTAATTTTTTGGTTACTGAGACCTAAAAAAATAATTGTAATTAATTATCTTACTGAAGAAGTGCTCGCCTAATCATTAAAGCATCAGTGAGGCACTTGTACGTACCCACGAGAGGCATATAGCTGCGGTATTTTAGCGACGAACTAATTGCGTATTATTTATTATCACTGATTAAGAAACCCCGCGAAGTATGAAAAATACCACGTGACGGCGCTCCCGCCTGCCTCATAAAGCGGCGCTCTCAAGGAAGCTGATTGAAAGCAACTGATCCGCCTGTAACGCGCCCGTAGAGACAGTGCGTCCCTTTGATAATCGTATGCAAGGAACCATTGTGGAATAATTGTGTTCGCCATACACAGTAGTCTACAGATATAGGCTGACTTGCTATTACACTTTAGAGTCCTTTCACTGAATTGTATCCGACAGTCAAATGAGAAACGATTCTGTCCCGTTTCTTCCACTCTCTTTTTATCTCGAACATCTTTGGGCAGCGTCCTTGTCAGTACGTTCGTAAATACAATAATGTAAAATCAAGATTCATTGTGCATTTGCTATACCTTCTTGAAGTAATTTTTATTGATATTTCAACACATTACAGGCAATACGTTCAACGGAGATTCGTGTAAGTACATTCTGCATGTGTAGTTTCACGGCAATCACACTTCATCCTGAACCTAAACGAGCAATAAAATACAATTCGGCAAAATGCACTTGTGTTCGTTTGTTTGACCTAGCTTCCGAATTCATTCAATTACCGCGGGAAGTGGAGTCTACTCACCTCTTTCATCATGTGGTCCATCTTGTGCATGACGTAGTTGATGTCGAACCAAACCAATGGGTTCTGCAAGCCGAAGTTCACCCACGAGCCTTCGTATGGATACGACCTTCCCTAAAGATGTGTAAGGGGACAAACGCTTGCAACCGACCCGCTGCGGTTGCTCAGTGACACAACCAAAGAAAGACACAACTAAAAAATCGCTCTACTCTCCCATCGCGTCTAGCACCAAATTATTGTTCCAAGCTTCTGTTCCCTGTCTTGTTGCCTCGGTTTTTTCACTGTATGAACCAACGCCGTTACGCCGAACCTACCTGTACTCCGGTGCATATCGATTCAATCCTGCATTCTTAATGATACTGCCACCCTCCGAAATTTCCGAACATGTCAGAGCTACCTCTCTTCCTCTTGAAATACCTTACGTCCTGTCAAAACCCTATCTGATACTACAAAAGGGCACAAAAAACCATGACTTAAAACCAAGAGTACACAACACGAGGGGTGAGGAATGTCAATATGAACTAACAGCAGCCGCATTACACACATTTTGAGGTTAGTGCTCGTGCGTTATTTTGCGCTAACTCTTTATGAACCAACCGGGCTTACTTCAAACGTTATTTAGGCTGTGTGCCTTCATAACCAGAAAACGTCCTACGGACATAATGGCCTAATATGAAGAGAACCATTCCTCATGCTCCCCATTCCAGCTAATCTGGCATCTAGCAATGGAATAAATGGTTTACTATCTCTATCCTCCTCTTGTAACAGCTTCCACTCGCAACGACTTATAGCACTATTTTTTCAGTAGTCGCGCAGTGAGGCTGAGCGTACCCCAGAGAAGTTGATTGACTTGAGGCCGTCGAAGATCTTGTACGTCTTCACTCCGACCTCATGTGCCAGGCGAAGGATGTGGTTCTGGGTCGGTCCCACGTACGAGGCACCTTGGTCCACCCAGTCGACAGCAGCGTTCTACATGAGGGATCCGGATGGCAGAAAAAGCATGCACGCCATGTCAATGAAAAAGATGGTTACATTTATATAAAAAGCCAGCAAACCGCACTTGTAGTTTTATTGATTCGACTTTTTATTTGGAATGCAACCGAGCTAAAACTAACTTGTGCAAAAGTTAATTGTTTGTGCGACATAATCTCTGGTGGCTTTAACCAGGCGGTGCTTATGCCGCTAACTGTTAATGTTTATCAAATTATCGTGGTGCTGAACTAATGGGTGGTTTAAACATACTACAATTCTCTTTTCTGTTATCACGCCGACAATTTCTTTCGGGAACGTAACTTTGATAAACAGCATACCCAAGTTGTAACGCCAGCAGTGAAGTGCTCCCTACAAAAATGTAAATTTTCTTTCATATTGTGACGTGATTGATCATAAAGTGAAAACTTCTTAAGTAAGAACAGGTGCTGGCGCTCTCACTTTTATGGCAGTCACAGAAATGTAATTGAAATATCTCCCCGGACCAGCAGCTCTCATTGCCAACCCCCAATTTTCTAGCGCAGCACTAGAGAGATAGTGTTTATCTCATTATCTTTATAATATTTAGCCTTCGTTTTGCTTTGTACTTTTTGTAAGCATTCCCCTCTCGTTTGCCTCTCTCGTTGAGCATATATTTAAGTAAATAAGCAAACAAACTACAAAAAAATCATTCTATCTGCTTATATTAGTGCTTCATCCATCCACAAAGTTGCATCTTTACGTGCCTCCACTGCGAAGCGTATTGGTACACAAGGTCAGACGGGGCCCATTACTGAAGATAATTTTATTTTAAAGGTCATGCCACAATTAAGGGATGACTACCAACAGAATACAGCGCACCTATGAATAGCTACGTAATCGCGTACGTAACAGAAACCAAACGGATCTCTAACCTAAAATCCCAAGTGTGACAACGAAGAGTGGCGTTGCCGGATTCCGTTAATAGTAATAAGATATAGTATTCAAAGACTGGCTGATTTCAATCACGGTGAAGGTATTGGGTTTGTTTTGAGGTTAACTAATCGCAAGCAGCTCTTTTGACCATGAGACAAAGTAACGGAGGCCTTGCGTTCGGGCTAGTTGGTATCAAAAAACGTTCATCTTAAGCGCTGAAAAATACACGGACACCGAAGGCAAGGACAACCGCCACTTCCAACTGAATTGTATTGAATCAGGGTGAAATATATAGAAGCAAAAATACAAGAGATACAGAAAAGGTTACGATTATACAGAGATTGGAATAACGGAATCACTTGCCGCTGTCCCACACGTGCCAGTCATTACCACGACCAGTTCTTTTTTTGCAACGCTGCCTGCTTATCGGTCAAGGCTACTGGTGTCGCGCTGACACACTAGAAATCGCCTAGTCGCATTTCAGCTGCCTCTACTATCTCACGTCTGCGCTGATCAGAGTCGTGAAACAATACCACAGAGTTTTAAGTATGGCTCACACTTGGGGCATTCACCACAGTGAGTATACAGGTTCCCATCCTTCTTTTGTGTACATTATTTTGATGCTCACGTAACCCGGAGTTGACGTACCGTGCCGCATTCCCTACATATACCTTTCCGCAGGCTAACGGAACACGGTACACAACCCCTCTATCGCATTTCACGTACTTGTTTTGGTGTACAACGTTTCAAGCCAGTATGTTCTTTTTGTACAGTACATGTATCTCTGCAGAGCCTCTCGAGCTTTATTGGTGAGGACATTACAACGCGAACGCCAGCCTTCTGCCCTATTTTCTTTAGCCGATGTGCGATACCGTGCAATAGTAGAGATGGTAGAGGCAGCTGAACTGCAACTGGGCGATAGTAGAGATAGTATAGATAGTAAAGATAGTGAGATAGAAGAGGCAGGTGAAATGCTACTAGGCGATTTCAAGTGTGTCAGCACGACATCAGTAGCCTTGTCCGATAAAGAGGCAGCGTTCTTAAAAAAGAACTGGTCGCGGTAATGACAGACACGTGTGGGACAGTGGCAAGCGAGTTCGTTATTTTAATCTGTGTATAATCGTAACCTTTGCTGTATCTCTTGAATTTTCGCTGCTATATATTTCACCGTAGTTCAATAAAATTCAGCTGGAAGTAGCGCTTGTTCTTGTCTTCCGTGTATTTTTCCGTGTATCCGTGTCCGTGTATTTTTCCTTGTGTCTGTGTATTTTTCTGCGCTTAAGATGAACCTAACGGAGCCCGTCCTCCGCTTTTTGAAAAACGAATTGTCGATTTCACAAACGTAGGCGATTGGCCTCGTCGGCGTTGCCTAGCTATTAAAAATCATGAATACATTTATGACTACCATAAATTTCCATGTCTTACATCCTCCTCTCGCGTGGAAAACGTGATGATGGAAGTACCCCGGACATGATGAATGCTTTGCAGACAATGCCGTGAACATCAGATATGAAGAGCGACGCCTAGTTTTGCGGCACTATCTCTGATAGGTACGCCCAAGGACGTCTTCACGGTATCTAAGCTTTGAGGTACTTCAGTAGGAAAAAGAAAACACCTTTTTGTATGGCAAAACGCTTAAATAGTAGAGAATTTACCGCACTAAAAAGATGTCCTAGACTGCGCTGTAATCTGGCAAAAATTTATTCTTGCTGTTCGGAATTTCCTATGCTAGTTCCCCGTTTAAGTGAAGTAAAACACAGCTGCATCCTAATATTTCTTTCCCATGCAATAACCCTACTCCGGAAAAAAAAACCAGAAAATTATTCCATGGTTCCTCTCATTGAATAGCATCTTCCATCATTGTTCGGAATAATAAAAACTCGTTCTTAGTTTGTACTGTTGGAGTGCGGGCATGCTATTTTCTAGTTTAACTGGAAGGAGCACTTTAGGCTTTTGTTTTTTTTACGATTTCCAGTAATGTGTAACTTCTCACGGTTCTTCGGGAGTACGTCTTGCAGCCTTAAATGACAAAATTGGCCGCGTACCCGCTTCTTTCATTGCAAATGTCGACGAAAGACGGCAGTCGTTTATCAAAATTTGCCAAGTAAATGGCTTTTTGCCAAGTAAATATCTCCTATGCTGTTCCGCCCCCGTCGCTCTCCTCCCAAGTTAAACACGCTAGAGGTTTGCTCAACTAAATTTTAATTTACTGCGTTCCACTGCTCCAGGCGGGGGTGCCCGATGCCAGCGCTGCCGTACGGTGGACACGCACATGGGTCGAGCCGTCCTAATTCAACGTTTATACAACCACGTTGCCCTCCTCCAAGTGCGTTCCAAGCGGAACGTGCAACCTATCTAGTGGAACCTTCCGTCGCTGTTTCTGTTTAGTTTCTTAAAATTCCGCCAGAAGCTGTAGTGGCGCTCGCGACAGCAGGGGACGGATTGAATCTCTTTTCTGAAGTGGATGTAGTATTTCATTTTCAATCGCAAAACTGAATTGCTTTATAACAGAACACCGCAAATATCACCTGTCTATTGATTATCTGCCTCATATTTGCGTAATGTGTAGTTCTTGTTAGCCAGTGTTGACAAGTATGAAGATTGCCACCAGACTTAACGTTCAGATTGGGCTGTGGGTATATGAATCTATTGTGCAGCTTTTACTTCACTGGCCGGCTGTCCGAATCGAATCACAGACAGATAGAGAGACAGCCAAACAGACCGCCCAAAATGTCTGCGTTTAAGGAGCCCAAGAAAGACAGTCGTCCTTAAAACAAAGTTGACGCCGTAACTGCCTATGCTTGCAAGTTAGACTGTTATTTCTTTAGCCTTAGCCAACCCACTAAGTGGGTACTGTTACCTTGATGGTGAAAGTTCGTCCTCCAACCCTCTCTCGTGCCTCGAGAACGGTCACTTCGGCGCCGCGCTCCGTGAGTAGCTTAGCCGCCGACAGACCTTGTCCCGCCACCAACAGGGTCACCAGGGAAACGAGACAACCAAAAAACGGTAGTAGTAAGTATGCGCGAAAAATGTCCGCAATAATGAATAAAGACGGCGGGTTTCGACGAGCGGCGTGCGGCTTCACCGCTCACCACCCGTTTCAATTTGGCGCCGCGGCGTCCTGGAAGCAGACGAAGCGCCTCCGTTGCTATAGCGACGGGGCGCATGCGCAGAGAGCAGTGGAAGTGCGATCAAGTGTGAAACATCCCCCTCGCGAGGGGCACGATCAAATGCAGAGCATTTCCGGGGGCGCACGACGTTAAGTAGTTTGCGTTACGTTAATGTTGTTGCACTTGTGGCAACTGCTGACGAGAGAGCGCTCGTCAGCAGTAATTTGAATGAGTCAACGATATAAGGCGCGTTGGTAGCGTCCCATTCTGTGTCGGCTTTGTGGCGCAGTGGGTAGAGCACCATGTACATTGCGTTCCGCCCGCAGGGTCGAGGGATCGAAACCTGGCGCCGGATAGTATTTTCTTTTATATAGTGTAGGGGGAGGGGTGCGGACTACGACTACGGACGTCAACGCGGGTGACATCGTGAGTTACTCAAATGCTCTGCATTTAAAAAAAGAAATTGGCTACAATTCACGCTGTGAAGGTGGTTGGAAAGCAAAGCTTAAAATGACAATTACAACTGCCCATGCGAGATCACTTCAATTCACGCAAGTGGCTGTACAAAGAGTGAAACAAGACATTCTGCCAGCCGTTACCTGGAATTCTCAGGGGCGGCGTCCCGAACGCAGCAGCAGCGTCGGCCACGGCTGGGCGTATTCCCAAAGCATATCCCGTAAAGGACCACGCCGACCACGCCCCCGCCCCCTCCCCACCCAAACCGCGACGTCATGGCGTGACGTCACTTCCTCTTCGTGCGCGACTTCATGCGACGTGGCTTTCTTTTTCTTTCTTTTTTTTATCGTTTTGGGCGGCAGCCGATGGTTTCGCTCCGTGCGCGACGATGGCACTTCGGTACTGGGGAGCTGACGCACATGCGGTAGAACGTAAAGGCCCAACCACATGCAGCGCACTTTCGGCGTTTTCTCCCGTGGCGACGTGAGCTGATGCGCTAGCAACGCCGATGTCTACGCTCGCGTGGTATCAACGTGATGCAGCGCAAAAAAAACCGCGGAAAGCGGCCAGCAGTGATCACGTTTCACGTCCTTCTCGTGCTTTGGGGTCATTCCTTTCAGCAGCAGAGAATAAATTTCTTTTTAACTTGCGGTTACCGGCTGCCTTGAGACAAATTGCAAACTATTTCTGTTCGAAAGCACTTATTCATTTGTGGCTTGCTTGGCTTTCATCGGGGAGTACAGCCGGTAAACGGCTTGTCTATAACACAGCGTTCGTACTATCAGCCCTATCCTGCCCGCCGGAGCGGGATTTGAATAAAACTACTGCGCAATTCTGAAGTCTTAGCCCTTCGCTTTGCCTCCGACATGTTTGGAACGAGTATGTTTCGGGGGTTTTAGGATGTAGCTGGTTGAAGTTGAAATCGCTGTTATAGACAAGCGTTTTACCGGCTGTACCTTGCCGTTTAACCTACAAGTGACATTCGACGGTAACCTTTGTATCAAGGCAGCCCCAAAATTTGCTTTGCTCACACTTTGAATTCATGAAGCTGCAGTTGGTATGTAACATCAAGGTTAAATCAAGTCGCAAGTAAAGTGGCGCTAAGTGCGTCTTCGTTCATTATCCTATATTATTTTGTTCAGATTTGACGGCAATGACACAATTATAAAAACGGATCAACACGTACGCTCGCTTATGTTAACAGCACACGAGTGACCGACGTATGCGTGTGCTTTCGACCGATTGGGAGCAAACGTTCTGCGCTTGGGTACGGAATCCAAAAGACCACCCAAGACCAAAAAAAAAAAACATTTTCGACTTCACTGTAATGATCGAGAGTGTTCGCTTTCAGGAACGTAAACAGTAACCACATGTACGTGGAAAAGCGTCCGCCTGCGCGCGCACTTAGGGCACCCCGCCCAGCGCTAGCTTAACTCGGAACGGGATGGAGGACGAAGTCTGCAGGCGCGCAAGAGAGTGCGGAGAGTGACAAGCGAGAACAGGTATGCAAAGGTTTACTTCGTGCGTCAGCTTCCCAGCGCGTACGTCATGCTCGCGCTCGGAGCGAAACCATCCACCGCCGCGAAGCAACGCGACCACAAAAGACCAAAACAAATTTTTGTCTTCACTTTCATGAAAGTGTTTGCTTTCCGGAACATATAGGTGCGAAAAGGTTAGAGCCCTAACCACATGGACACAAAACCGCGCGTCGCACGAGCGTCGGCGTCGAACGGCAGCAACGCGCAGACACGCAGGAGAGCGCAAGTAACCGCACGAGACCAGTGAAATCACGCGCCAGCCGCCGCGTCGGCGTGCGCTGCTGGACACGTTTGTATTAACCACGCCATTATGTTGAAGCCTTTTAAACTGTTATTGTCGATTGTTGAACTGCAGTTATCAAGACCCTAGCCGTAACAAAAAAAATATTTTCGGGCAAATGTTGACATGCTGCGAAATGTATCTCATTTCATTACCGTCAAATCTGAACAAAATAAGAAAGGAAGATGAAGGAAGATGCACTTAAATAAGAAAGGAAGATGAAGGAAGATGCACTTAGCACAACTTCATTTGCTACTTGATTTAACCGTGATGTTATGTAGCGACTGCAGCTTTATGAATTCTAAGTCTGAGCAAAGCAAATTTCGGGACTGCCTTGATACTGAGGTTACCCGTCGAACGTCACTTGTAGGTTAAACAGAAGGTACTCTAGCCCTCTTTGTTTGCCATGAAAAAAAAGGCGATGAAACCTTCATTGCAAAACAAAAGAAAAAAAACAGGTGTGGCCAAGATTCGAACCGTGGACTTTCAAAACAAAACGCCAGCACCCAAGCGCCCAACCACTCGACCACGCCAGAAGACGAATAAAGTCCCAATAATTTGGTACCCTAACAGAAGCTGCCAGCGAATACTGTCGAGTGATTTGCTTTGCTCGTATTTGGGAGATTTAAGACGTGGTAACGCTTGTTTCTTGCGCACCGATCTTGGAGCCGAGGACAGTAATGCTAGTTCTACAGCTCCCTTATTTCAGTGAAGAAAAGCTTTCACACAAAATCGGTCTCCTCTACGCAAGCCGCGGTAGCAACGAATGAAACGGCATGCGCCGCTAGCATTCTGGCGTTGCTAAGGCTTGGTCGTCACACACCAATCTTGCAGCCAAGCCCCACCATGCTAATGCTACAAACGACGTAGCCAGAGGTCCCCTATTTAACTCAAAAAAGCTATCGCAAATACCCCATCTCCCCGATGAAAGCCAAACAAGCCACAAATGAATGAGCACTTTCGAACAAAAATAGCTTGCAATTTGTCTCAAGGCCACCGATAACCGCAAGTTAAAAATAAATTGATTCTCTACTGCTGAAAGGAACGGTCCCAAAGCACGAGAAGGACGTAAAACCCCACCGCTGCTGCCCGCTTTCCGCTGCTTTCTCGCACTGCGTCGACGCCGATATCCGGCTAGCGTAGACACCGGCGTTTCTCAAGCGTCAGCTCGCGTCACCACGAGAGAAAACGCCTAAAGTACGCTAGATGTGGTTGGGCCTCAAACAGCGACGTCACGCTGTGACGTCGCTGTTGGGGGGGGGGTGGGGGGTGTGGGAGAGGTGGCGTGGTCGGCGTGGTCCCTTATGGTTATGCTTTGTGAATACGTGGCCGGGCTAGAGCGGCGGACGCCGCCGCTGAATCCCGGCCTTGAGTCGGGATAAAGGAAACGGAGAGGAGCGTCTTTCGAAGGGTGAGACAGCGAAACCTAGCCATCCGCGGTGGTGTAGCTTGATGCTACACCACCGCGCGACACAAGCGAACACACCGAAAGAATCCGGCATGTGAGCTTAGTGATTACAATTTATACAGATTTAAAGAAAATATTTTCGTAATTTTGACAATTGCGAGAAAGCTGACAGAACTTTTATAAACGCTATTTATCAGAACCAGTTGCTCCATTCATTTTTTAAATACCTGTTAAAACACAACCGTATCGGTACTCAGCAATTTAGAAAGTGCAGTCCTATTCGTGACAAGCAGTGCCCTAAAGGTGGCGTTTCTCTAGCGGCCAGATGTCTGTATCTGGTCTCTATATTTTTATTTCCGGCCCTGGAAACCAATCCTTAACGTATCTTTGCCGTACGACGATGTAATTCCATCGGGTCCGGGTTACGCAGGCCGTGCTGTCGAGTGAGTTAATCAAGCCGTTCGAAGGAAGTGCGCAATGGACACGAAGCAACGCCAAATACACGCCCAAACAGTTGTCGCCAAAGCCGACGACAAAGCCGACGACGCGACCGCCGAGGTGAGCAGCTCCGGCGCGCGGGGAACGCTGGGTAAATTCGCCGCAACATCTACTGTGTGTTCTGCGACTGAAACCCTCCACCCGCCACCTTCCGCCGCCGCGTCCGTCGCGTTGGGAGTTGTCCCGCACGCCGCGAAAAAACAATTGGCTGGTAGAGGTAGAAGGCTTCGCTTTAAAACAATCAAGCTCCGTTCTGATAGGAAAGATGATTAAAACGCGAAGCTTTCTCCCATGCAACCTGAGTCAAAGATAAAGCCTAAAATCCGAACTGCTTCTACCATGCCGAAATTGCTCTTGCCAGTAGAAAATGAGTGGGGTGGCACTATGAAATGTTCTTGCCGCTTTGTCGCAATCCTACGTGGTATCCTCGCATGGGAATCCAACATTCAGACAGTGATTGTTATACAGTACGAGGGTATTTTTTGAAAGGGTTGCTTATTGTGAGAAGAGCATAAAATTATGCCTGAAGAACCTGAGTGGGTACGTATTCTGGATGCGCCAAGGCTGTTTCAGTAGTTCTACGCCACCCAGTTCAACCGCCTTGAGGCTGGAGTTTCTACGTTGTGTACTGTTCACTTCGTTTTCATTTGCCGCCAAGCAGGAAACAAAGAAAAAAAAATCACGCATTTCCACGAAGTCAATCATGACGAGTGGGTGAACCACTGGGTATCGTTCTTACCGTGAATCACCCGTTACAGTGCGTACTGCTGCTATGATGATTTAATCCAATCCAATCCAATTCATTTCAAATCCAGTTCAATCCTGTCCAATCCAATTCATCCAATGCTCCTCACGCATGCGGATCACGGCTCTCCAGGACCTCTCTCTCTTTCTGTCCCCCCCTCTCTGTCTAACCTTTTGTGAACCTTGCATTTTGTTGTTGTTGCCCTTTTGTGAACCTTTTGTTTAGAGATGTTTCCATTTACACGGTGCTGTGCCGTGAGTACGGACGCCGGACGCCGGACAAGACTCGGCCTTAAGGTGCTTCGCCCCTAGAAGTGGCGGAATGGAGTGATCGCATGGACGACGGCTTCCTAATACGAGGAACTCAGGTTCTATTCCGACCACTGAATGTGTTTCTTCTTGAGGCGCTTGATGTGCTATTTTTGGACACTTATTGAGTAAAGTTGGCTTTCCTGCTGTGCGTTTTCGCAGTGCGATCTACACTGCAAGTAATGCATGCAACGTTTTTCTTTAGGACACCACTTTCATGGTTTCGTTGACGAAAGGTGGGAAGATGGAAAAGGGTGTTGATGGAGCCCCCCAGCCGGACAACCGGACGCAAGAGCCGAGGTGGCATGTACAGGCGTGGACTTTATATTCCGGACCAGGTGAGCGCGTGGCAAAAGCCACCGGTGCGTAATCTGGAGGCCTGGTGCCTGTTGTCGAGACCAGCGCCCCGTGCATGCTCGTCCTTTGTTACTCGCAGGCGCGCTGATTTTTTCGCTTCCTGCAGCGGTGTTAGGATGGTCACTGAAGCACCGCACAGCAACGCCTTTGTATAGCATTCCTTTCATTTTGATGGCACATTTGCGCCCTGATTTGACGATTTCGCCGGCTTCGGGGCAGCTCCTCCTTGCCTCCCGAGGAACACTTGACCAGGATGTTTTGTATTTTAGTTTTGTTTTGTGCGTTATATATTTAACACGGCGAGACTAGCGGCTTGCGAATGGCGTCGCCGAATGACGCGTGTATGACGCACAATTACTGGTTGCCCCGCTATCGACCACAAAATGCCAGCGAGATGAATTGCGAACCTTTATTGATCATGTTTATTTTGTATCTACTTGACCACTGAACTTATCTCTCAGCTTGCTTTCCGTGACGGATAAAATAGGAGATTTGCAAGACTCATAAAAGAAATTATTTACGTTTTTGGGGGGCTTTCTTTCTTACATTAAAATGATCCAAAAACATACTCATATAAATTGTCGCTCCACTCTGCACGTCGCCCTTCGTCAAAATGGCCCCTCGCTTTCCAATCGAAGAACTGCAAGAGAATATTTGCTACTTTTAGCCATAAGAATAGTCGCTACTTTGGGATTTCCGAATGTTTTTGCCAGTATGAAAGAGATATTCAAACGCTGCAGCAACAATGAGCTTGTCCTTCTCTTCTGTTGTGGAAATGGTCCTTCCGCTCCGCTGGGCCTCGGCAATCCGGCCTTGTTCATTCCTGTAGACTTGAACTGCTCGTCTAAGAGCACCCCCCAGCCTATTAAAACACCGGCAAGTTTTTCTTTGAGGAACGCCTTCTAATAAGTAGCGAATAATCTTTCGCCATGCTTCGATTGGAACACAAGGTGCCATTTTGAGGAAAGGCGACGTGCAGCGCCGACAGACGATTTATATGAGTGTGTTTTTGAAGCATTTGAAACAATGAAATTTGAAACAATGAAACCGAAAAACAACAGCGTAGCGCCCGTGCTACGCTGCTGCGACAACTTATTTCGCTTCCGCTGCGGGCGCCGTGCCGCCGGCTCCGTTCGCTGTTCGAGCTTCATGGACACTATTTACGAAATCACCTACCACAAACGAGTAGCAGGGCCTAATTCGCAATAACGAGTCCAGAGGTGGCCTCTTTGTGTTCTGCGCGTGCAGTGTTGCACGATGTCCATTATTACTAGCGCCACCCCCGCTAATTCGAACTCCGCTTAATCCGAACAATTTTATGGTCCCCTTCCAGTTTCAAATAACGAGCTTTTACTGTATTTTGTTTTGATGTGTCAGAGATGGCTATCAGAACACCATGTCTTCGACACACACACTCACACACACGCACAAACAAGCGCACACACACGCATGCACACACACACACGCACGCACACACACACACACACACACACACACACTCACACACACACACGCACGCACACACACACACACACCACAAGCACACCACACAAACACGCACGCACGCACGCAAACACACACACACAAACACACACGCACACACACACACACACACACACACTAGAGTACTTGGACAGCCTGAAGTTTCCGGACCTGTGTCCAGGCGCGGCGACGGACTCTGTATGGGGCCCAGACAGTCACACAGCAAATGAGTTTGCGTAGCTCCTGCAACAATTTCTGAGCAGGGAAAAGCACTAGTTAGGACACTACACTTACGAGGTAAAAAAACACACGTACGGTCTCTGGTGCAGCCTCCTCGTAAGGGCAGAGTCCTTACCCTGCTCTGGTTTTCACTTTTCAAAAATTATTGAACCACTGGCCCAGAAATCCTCCTTGATCAACTGTTCTTTCTGCGGTACGTTCCTGCTAACAGAGTGTACCCCGAACTATGAAAGTTCTTTTTAATTATGTTCTCGAGGTTAAAAAAATTCTGTCACCTTCACAATTGACATGCAGGCACTGAGGAAACGCGGAACTGGTGGTCGTCAAAGCTTTAATGTTGCTTTATGTAGGTCTGCCGCTGTCCTAAATAAAGATGGTTAGAAAGCAAAACTTTCGCCCATGCAAACAGAGTTAAATCGAAGTCCATAATTTCCCCTTATAAAGTACGAAATCCAAACTGCCAAAGTCCACTTGAACGCAGCCAAAGTCCAAAAACAACACCCTAGCTATGGACCCAAAGGAAACACTATGCGTCTTTTATGCTATAATGCTATAGTTGCCTATTGTCTTCAGGGCCTCTTTAAAGTGTCCCAGGACAACTAAAGCTCTTGACAAAATGACCGATGGGTATGCGACTTGATAAACCGTTTATAAGCGAACGTAGCTCTTACAAATGTATTACAACCATCATTATATGGCCTCATGCCTTCTGCACAGGTTCCACACCGCGTAGCGTTATCGCGATTGCCCCTTTTGGCTTACTTGACTAGCCTTGTACTAAGTTGGTATGTTGGTACCTTCCTTTCCAGCATCTTACTCTGAGTCACATGTGAGTGAAGCCTCAGTAAAAGCGGACACGAAGAACTAGAAGCGAGTGGAAAGGAGGGAGCCGAAGATTAGAGAGAGGGGGGGTGGGGAGCGAAGGGTGTGCCGCTAATTTAATTTGTCGGGAAAAACATGTGATCCGGAGTAATGGGAGAGGTCCGCCCATATATAGCGTGAATCCAAATTTTGTTTAAAATTTGAATTATTGTTACCGTGTAAGCACGCCCAAAAAACTATTTCTGGCAGTTTTTTCTAACCACACTTGAAGTTTGGAAGAGTAGTGAAGGCTCCCTCTAGTGGTCAGGTATCAAGATTTCACCTCCAGGAAGAGATGGAATGAAATTCTCGTAATGTTGGCCAAAGGACGGGTTCCGAATCAGTTTTTCGGCATGCTCCTTCCCCAAATTTATTTGTTTTTTAACTCTTGGAGAGAAACGAGCAGCAAAAGAGACTAATACGACACATGCTCGCTCTTGCACAACTTCGCTTGGATCTCCCGTCTAATATAAAATGTATCATGTGAAAGGCCACCCCTGATAAGATGAACTGACACTATATATCACTCACGCGCCTCGGCATGAAGTATCCCAGGCGGCTTAAAAATAAAACGGAGCAAGTGAGCGGCGCGGACGACCATTGGCGCAATACCTCAAAACACAGCACCTGCTCTCAAGATAGCCGAGTACGAATGCTGGTGCTTCGCTAGTCAGTGCGTGTCGGTTTTCTGGATTTCAGTCGCAACGCATAGTTTGTATCGAAAGCAGCACCCGACGGTGCCTCACGCGGGAATTCGAGCGAGCAGCACGATTCATGGCAGCGTACGGGATGCGCTGAAGCTGTAGTACCGCGCAGCTCTCATATCTGCTCGGCAGGCACCACTTTAGTTGGTAAGGGCCTCTGCCGAGCACCCCACACCACCAACCGCGTAACGCCCTGCATCTAAATGAAAAAGCATCACTGGCGTAGTAAACGAATTTAATCCTTTTGATAGCAGAGATGGAAATAACCGGTCACAGTAATTTTCATTTGACTGATTGATTGATTGTAGGGTTTAACGCACCGACGCAATGCAGGCGATGAGGCGCGCCGTAGTGGAGGGCTCCAGATTAATTTTGACCACCTGGGGATCTTTAATGTGCGCAGAAGTCTCGTTCACAAGGGCGTGTTCGCTTGTCGCCTCCATCAGAAAAGCGGCCGCCGCGGCCAGGAATCGAGCCCGCCACCTCGTGCTCAGCAGCGCAACGCCTTAGCCACTGAGCCACAGCGGGAGTTCGGTCACAGTAATTTTAAAGCGAAGCTTTTATCGTTGGTGTCAACGGAAAACACCCTAACACAATAAATTGCATATTAATATTAAAAATTACAATATTTTGCTAAAGAAGCCAGCTTATAATGTATAGAAGTGGTGCAGTTATGCTTTACTATAGGTGTCTCTTCAGTTGCACAGTGACTGGCAATCGCTCAATCACGCATGGAGATGTATCATCGAGTTGCTCCAACTGCAATCCAATTGCTCCAGATGCTCCAACTGCTCTGTTATAATCAATGATTATAACCGAGCTGCGGACATATAGTTTTGTACTATTATATACTAGAGCGATATCTGGCGCCACCTTGTTGGGGAGCCGCGCTTCAGCGAGCGTTCCGTCATGTACCAGGCTGGAATGTTCCACTTGTCCTTGGCATGGCTCATGAACAGGCTGAGAAGTTGGCTCTAGCTGCAAACAGGCAACAATATTAGTGTAGAAGTGCAACAAGGTCGAGAACTGGGCCAGTTGGTATACATTCATTCTGAGGGGGCAGCGCAAACTGACAGGACAAAGGGAGGACGCAACACGAGCGCTTACTAACAACTGAAGTTTTTGTTAGAAAATGGAAGAACATATAAAGAAGCCTGCGTACTAACACCCCGTGACATAGGCCATGCGCACAACACTCTTGCACACACTGAAAGTTGATGCTCATGCGCGATCAAGGTAATCAACTTCACAATCCAGCAAGCACACCGAGGGAGAACTAATGCAGTCATCACCATTCTTTTTGATAAAGAAGGCTTCGGATATCTCCCTTGTGCGCGCGTCTTTGTGTGAAAACAAAGACGCGCAATAGTTTATTGCAACATATGTTGCACCAATGCGCGCAATGGTTTTGAAAGCACCATCGCTAGGAAGGTGCTTTCAAAACTGAAAAATTCTGGAAGGTGCACTCAGTCAAAGGATAAGCCACAGCGGTTTGCGGTTATTCCGTACATTCACGCTCTTTCGCACAGGGTTAAAAAGATAGCCGGGAGATTTAATGTTGACGTTCTTTTCTCCGCCAAAAATAAGCTAGAAAATCTTTGTCCCGCAATTGACAAGAAGGCGGAACGAAAAAGTAAGGCTGTGCAAAAGGGGTGTGGCGTAAATCACCGATCACAATTTGTTGAGTGCAGAAGTAACGTCGTGTACTGCATTCCCTTGTCGTGCGATAAGATATACATCGGACAGACGGGGAGATGCATAAATGAACGTTTGCGGGAACATCGCAACTCTGTAAAGCGCACACCTTCTGATGTAAAGGGCAAGCCTTCCGATGTAAAGGGCCAGCCTTCGTCCCATCTCTCGTCACATTGTTCTTAGTGTAGAAGGTTCATGAAATTTCTTTTGGTATTATAAAATTGAACATTAAAAAATTCATGTACGATGAACAAGAAAAAAAATAGTACCATTTTTTTTATTTATTTTGGCTTCGAGGTTAAAACCAAGCCATGTGGATAGCTAAGCCAAGTAGGAGAGGAGCGTCGCTAGCGGCAATGGCGCCGCCTACGGCGGCCCGCTTCTACAACGACAGATTTCCCTCTAGTATATATTATTATGATACTCTGTGGCTCCGGATGAAGATATAATCTCCAAGCTGGCCATGAAGAATTACGCGGCTTGGGCATATGCGGCATACTGTGGGCCGCCGTTAAAATCTTGTCGTGAGGCTCGGCCTGCGTACAAGGCGCCGCCGGGTTTCTTATTCCACAGAAACGAGGCGCTGCCGCCGGGATAAATAAAATCAACCTGCTCAGTGAAATTTCTTGCCCTCAGTCGCGGCGACGGCTTCCGCAATTAGCAAGCTGTTACGTAACATCACGTCACTTTTACAAAGGTTTGAGTTGCTAATATGTGCCCGAAGCGTTTCCCTCAACTGTTTGAATTACACCACGTCTTCTCAGCAAATCACAGAAATGGTGGTATCCACGTGGCATATTGTAGTTTATTAGCAAAGAAACTTCTACGTTGTCATGCTTGCTGTATTGCGTCTAGTTTTTCATTACCAGCCGAGAATTATGCGCTTTCAGTAAGAAAAATAAGGCGAAGTTTAAGACTGGGTATACCAAGTTCAATGAAATGCCAGACTGACGAAAGCACACACAATGCATTTGTCAGCCGGAAGCACGTGACCGAAAGTGTGAAGCCAATCAGACAAGCCTGTCGGCGGATTCACAATTTACAGCGGATTCCCAGAGTCGGGATCACTGCCCGCAGTGGCTGACTTGCAAAACACCCCTATGCGAACACAGCTAACTCGACAGTAGGCACTGACTGGTTCAGCAGGTGGGACGCAGGTAGTTTTAACTACGTCCATTTTATTTTTTGATCGCCTGCAGATACATATCTTTTAGACTCAATATTTTTGAGTGATACGGCGTGGTCTTATAAAGGAGTTCTTTTCACAGCGTCATCTGTCACTGAAAAGTATGCTGTAATTTATGACCTCAAGGAAAAGCTAGTACTTGACCGTCCGGTGGCGACAGAGAATATAGATAAGTGCGTCCTCGCAGACGGTTAGCTAGGACGCGTGAAATGTTTACCTTGTTTGTTTAGAAAGAGACCATGCTGCTGTCTCCGAAATGCACAGCTCACTGATACATGGTTATTTTCGCATCGATTGTGGGCAAAAGATTTTCTGTTACTTGTGCAAAACAATTAATTTTTTTCTCGCGATTGCAAAAGAACATTTCAATCAAAATTTACATCTGTTTCTTCACACAAAATACCCATTGGTATAGGACGAATAGGACGAATAGGACTTACATTTGCATGTTCCTAACTGCAAGAAGTCAAAGCATGTCTTTTCATGAAATACAAGTTCGTTTAATTCATATTTTCGGTACTTGTCTAGCTTGAGAAAGAATGTTAGTCACTGTTTGAAGCAGGCTGTAAATTCAGAAAGCTTATGGATTACATTGCCCTGAGTGCGTACGTATACACAGAACGTTTCAGACTTGATTTCGTTGTAAAGCGAGAAGATTTCCGATTTTTCTGTCTATAATTCGTTGGCGCCATGGCCTTGGATGGCGATGCTGCCGCATAATATTTGCTAAACCTGGTAAGTTTTACGTCTTTTTAATCATTTCTGCTTCTTGTATCACAAATGTTTCACTATTTCTTTATGTCACTCCTTGAGTTACACGTACCCATCATTTCGTAATTCCGTACCGAATGGACAGCTGCTTTTTATAGTACACTTTCGAGTAGAATCCATTTATGTTCACTTGTGGTAACGTATTGTGTTGCCTCTGAACTTCTGCTTTTCGATTTTATGTACACTGGTGATGCGGGAGAATATTTATCCCGGTGAATGCATGTGTTTACTCCAAGGACAAAATGGGCCAAGCAGGGAGGGTTTTACAGAAATAAATAGTATCCTTGATGCGGGCACCTGTTTCCTTTCATCTGAATGATTACATAATTACTTGTGAATGTGATTATTGTGATGTGTGTAAGTCACCGCCGTTATAACAGCCCTTGAGTTTAACATCCGTTATAACGGCCTTTCCCAGCACAAGTGATGGCGATGTGGTATCTACACTGCCACTTCCCGGAGAAAAATGTACACATCAAAATTTACATCTTGAGCCCGTGCATGAACCCAAAGGAATAGACACACTCGTGTTTCTTGAGCAGGTCTGAATGTGGCCTTACTGAGATCTTTTCACGCTTGTTTCAGCGTAGAAGCAGTGTCAGAGCTCCAGCCAACACTGGCAAGTGCGTTCACCACAGCAAGACTTTCATCCAGATTTCGATAGGTTTTCCTTACCTTCGTCGCGCTGCGATATACGCGGTTATGAAATGCAAGAAAATGATCTCTCTACTCATGAGATAAAAGGATCATGCCACAAAGCGTCTCTTGCTATCGCTCAAGATGATAACGGCGGGGATTGTTTGAAAATGTTTCAAGGGGAGATTTATCAGTTTTCTCTTGGCGCGCCAAAATGTTAGAAGCGTTATCTAAGTGCTTTGAAGGGCTGCTTGGCAGAAGATAAGGAAGCGTCCACAGCTTTCCTAAAACGGACGACGATAGTAAAACCATGGCAGAAAATGGGTATTTCACGAAGAGCAAGGACTGCCTTGGACATTACACTACTTCGATAAGCTACTTCGGAAAAATGTAAACAGATTGTTCATAATGTGTATTCGAAAGTGACCACCATATATATGTATAAAACTGAAAGTTCATATAGCTAAGGAAACTAGTTGAGCAACGGGCTCAGCTTCGAAGTGCGCCGAGAGTAAGCATTTGCCTTCAACGTAAGCTGCGTGAAAGTATTTCGCACTGCAGGGATTAACTTCGGGAAAAATCACTTCCGATGGAAATGCGATCACCCGTAAAGCTTCACTTTGGGCTCACCAATCATATACCAAAACCACTTATCTACACGGCCAAAGACTGAAGTAAGATTTCAGAATCAGTGTCATAAGCTTCGTACTGCATTGCTTTTCTAAGTCCAAACAGTCTTCCGGTTATGTGCTGCTCCTCTGCAAAGGTCGTCAGAAGGCGAGTCTTTTGTTGCCGCTGTCATGTAACTCATTCGGATTGCCCTGGTTTGTTGCGCTGCACTCTTTCGTACTACTGCAGCGACCCTAACGCAGTAGGTGGTTTTCAAAAGAATGTTTCCGTACACCCTCCCTTCTTTTCCATCCCCTTCCACCGAGCACTGGACCGGCATGCTGGCGATCCCGGAACCAAGCGACCACGTTACCCTAGAGATAGTCCAGAGGGCTCGCGTAGCTGCCCCCGCTGCACAGGGGCTGCTGGACAAGGAAACCCTCCCGAGGCCAGGGACAAAAAACTGAGACAATATTAGAGTCATCTCTGCCTTAACAATGGTTATTCTCTCTCTCTCTCGTTCTCTTTCCTTCCACTCCGCTTAACGTACTAACCTCTCAAGCTCCTCCCTTTCCCTTCCGCTCCCTTCATGCCAAATTCAATTGAGGTCTGCTCGATGCAATTAGTTTCCTTCCTTATAATTGCTCGCGTGCGCCGTTTATTTCGCTTTTTGATTTTTTTCTGCCTGGAACAACACGAGCTCCAGCTGTTTACATTTGCTTTTATCTCACCTTCCCGAGCCATTTTACCGCAGTTTTTTTCTTTTTTTTGTCTGTCGTTAAAACTAACCCAACATGCGTACTCTCGGTAATGTGCAGTCATGAAAAAAGAAAATGCGAACACAACAATATGAATCAATACACGCAAAATTGGAAAATACTGTTCATTTAGGCGAAATTATACCACGCGATTCCATATATTTGGAAAGCCACTTTTGAAAACCTATTTACTGTAATTAATACACGCGTTCATTTGACCCGCGTGGAAAGAAATCACGCTATTTGTGCGTTCTGACTCCTACTTTTGTGATGGCGTTGCATTTATCCCTGACTGTACTTTCCTTTTGCCTTAAATGGCCTAAGGTATCTTCCGATGTAAATAATGTGAACCTGTGTGATCCATGCCAGCCGTTTTAGGAATCTAACACCGTACTGTCTTAATAGACGGACAGAGAGAAAGAGAGAGACACAGAGAGACAGACAGGCAATTCAAATTTTTTGCATTTGGGCACTCTGAGAAGGTCTTTCGTATTTAACAATGAAAGAATGGCTTTTTAGAGCAACAATATTTACTGCCCCTGAAAGCACACGCAAATGGTAGTGTGCGGCGTCCTTACCGCTGAGGCCAGCACCGATGACGATCACTTTAGTCTTGGTGACGGCAGGTTCTTGGAGGCAAGCTTCATTCCTTGCGGGGGACCGCCGGCCTTCCATCATCCGTCCAGGCCTCCTGGCGGTGGAAAGCCGAGAGGACTGTGGCGGGACGGTTTCCAGAGAAGACTGCAGCGCTGCATCGATGTCGCTGTCCGGCCGCTGCTGCTGTTCCTGCAATGTCGACGTGTGGCGTGCAGAACTCATTCCAGCGTTTCGAAGCGCGTATCCGCGACTGAATTCGCACGGCTAGGTTTCCCCTTTTATTGTAGGGTTGTTTACAGGGGATGTATTTTTTCCCGTCCGGAACAAAGCTTTAAATGGTTGAGATACGGTTGCACTGTTAAAGTTGCTTCGGCACTGTCGCATTTGGCTTGTTGACAAGGAAATTGTTTGTGGCGTGTTGAAGTACCGGCATCCGTTAATTAGGAGCTCGCCTATTGCCTTTTACGCTTGCAATTGCAATCGGGGGAACGTGAGAGGTTGAAAGCACGGACAAGATGAGTTTGTTTCCTGTGGAGAATTTTTCAGTGTTCGTGTCACCTTGAGGAGGAATGGAAAATTAGCAGGCAGCAATCGCGTTTTGGGCTATGTGCCGGTGCGCTTTTTATCAAATAGGTTTGGTTTGCGCTAAGTTACTGCTTGACATACGGGCGCCTGTATTTGAAGGGAGGCTCGTGTTTGCCTCGCGCAGCCTTTGGTGTGTTCAGCGAGTTGGCTACATGAAGCTTTCGCTTTCGTTCGTCCAACAGGCTGAAAATGACTAAAGCCAATTTATGCGTATGTACACGTGTGTGGATGTGTGTGGTGTATCCGTGCCAGTATGCAAACTGCGGGCTGTTTTCCTGCCTTTCGCACCCGAGTCACGCTGGTGTTGCAGCGGTCGAAAGAACATTCACCCGGATTCTCCACAAAACGATAATCTACAGCGATAACGATGGTTAGGGTCGGTATAAGGTTTATAATAGTACGCGACGTTCATCAAGCGAAAGGGGACCATTTGTGGATACGGTCGCACGTTTAACACTTCATCATCTTTATGCTCTATTTGCAAACCCGAAACAACCTGGTCCTCCTTGTTAGTACCCCTGAGTGCAATGAGAGCGACGACATGATCTCGCGCTGCGAAACAAACGCTGGCCTGGAGGTTCAGACGCATTCTTTCCTCTTCTGTAAAGAGATTGCTTTCCTTCGAGCGAGAACGACATTTGCTCTTCAATTTAGGCCGAGGCGTATTAAGGCTGTGCGTGTGTGGGTAGGGATACCACCATAAGATATCGTCAGCATTTGCGTCACTGCCAATTTTTTCGCGAAAGTAATCAGCTAGCATTTATTTATCGAATGTTACAGCAAATACCCGGATAAAATTTCTACATTCCCTCCCCGTTGCTGCATGGTGCCCTTTTTGTAGCGTAAGCTACACTGGCCGAGATTCAGCAGTTTTGCGTTGACAATGAAGGGGCGTGTAGCGCAAGCGTGAGGAGATTGAATTGGAATGGATTTGGATTGGACTGGAATAAATTAGGTCGTATTAGATTGGAAATCCAATCCAACTGCAGTACAGGTACATAGAGTATTGGATCTGCACATTCGCCGGTCTGCGCATTCCAGATGAGTGATGTCATAGCCGCGGAAGACGCACTGGCGCCGACGCGTGCCCAGTTGTGCGCCTCCGTTGCGCAGTAGGCAAAGTCTGACGCTGCGCCGGAGGCGCTTGATTGCCGTTTCGCGTAGCTCCTGGATAGCCGTGCTGCGCATGCGTGAGCAGCAGTGACTGGACTGGACTTGACTGGATTGGTTTGGATTTGTCGGACTGGACTGGACTGGATTGGACTAGACTGGATTGAACTGGATTGGACTGTATTGGACTGGACTGGATTGGAAATCATGTTAGCAGCAGTAAGCATGGTAATCAGCTAACCCTACCTGGAAACCTAAGAATAACCAGCTGAACTAAGCTCACTCTAATTATACCCTGGCATAGCCAAGCTAAGCCACTGCTAATTTTTGTTACTAATCATCGTTACGACCTAACAGCAACCCTGCGTAGCTAAAGTTCGGACACGGAGGAAGAAACGTTTAAGAGGGAGCGTCACGTGACAATCGTCATAAAAAATTAAAAAGAAAAACACATGGGAGTCCAACTCCCACCTGACAGGCAAGCGGTAGTTCTTTGCCCCTCATGTGGCCCTTCGCCGACGCTGCGTGCGTGCTTCTATACGTTTGGTTGCCGGGCCGTCCGCGTATTTGGGTTTCGGCGACGAGTCATTGCTCGCAGCTCTGCCTGCAACCGGAAACGCGCAGCACGCTGATCGTGCGGTCAAAGGGGTCGGACGGGAGAGGCAGAAAACAACTTTGTTTATTGAGCTTTCGGACCCGTCAAAGTTCACGCCGCAGTTGGAGATTTGTGTGCCGCCGCAGTGCAGAGGTGGAGATGACCTTTCAGATGCGACTGCATCTCATTCACTCGCCTTGTTCCTACATACGGCGTTGTCCGTCCACACCCCTCCCCCTACACTATAAAAAATAATAGCTAGCGGCACCCGGTTTCGATCCCACTACCCTGTGGGCGGAACGCGAGGTACATGATGCCCTTCCCACTGCGCAACAAAACCGAGACAGCATCAAATGCTACGAACGCGCCTTATATCCTTGACTCATTCAAACTACGTGAAGATGCTACTGATACAACGCATGATGGGGCAATGATTAACACTTGCAATAAAAGAAAAGAAGCTCCCACTTACAGCAACAACGATGGAGCCCCAATTAAGCATACCACTTAGAGAGATTGACCAAGATTGGCCAATAAAACATAATAATAATCATAATACATAATACACGTTTCACGCGATTTCAGAATCAATCCAACGGAAACACCAAGTGAACCCCACGATGCGTCGCATCTACACAGGGTTCCCCTCGCGGGGAGGTTGGCGCAATTTTTTTTTTAACTTTGCCGCTCAGGCAAAGTTGAAAAGATCAGGCATTCTAGGTAATCAACCGTTTACTGCCAAGGCGCAGTCAGTCCACAATTCAGCAAGGTCCCTCCCAAGTCTAATCTAGCATTCGTTTTTTTTTCATATACGTATCGCACCGATCGAGCGGTCCTCGGACAAACAGCCGGCGTACTGCTTCTGAAGCGAGGTGGTCACACCCAACGTAAGGGTTGTGAACCCTTTGTTTTCCAATGCACTTAAGTAGGCAAAAACGTACCACCACGCCGGAGCACCGAAAAGTCGAACGTGCCAAATGCGCGCGCGAGCGAAACTAAAACTAGTCTCACCACCTCCCAGCCGACACAACAATCGTTACGCGCGATTACTCTCAGCAGAATGCCAAACGCAATCGTCACAGCACACCTGGCAAACACCGCGCAGCCGTATAGGCCGCTCCCTGATCGTGAAGGTTTACGGCGGCGCGTTCGAGCGATCCAACGTCAGAAGTGGAATTCAGCTTGCAGCTCGTGAGGGTGCTTCGTGAGAATGCGATCGAAGTCTCGCCTTG
The DNA here is from genome assembly GCF_048455015.1 of Haemaphysalis longicornis. NCBI lineage: Eukaryota > Metazoa > Arthropoda > Arachnida > Ixodida > Ixodidae > Haemaphysalis > Haemaphysalis longicornis. The sequence goes on from NW_027526407.1 coordinate 147,730,141, forward strand.
CTTTGAACAGCGACAGCGGCCTTACTTTCACGATACGAGGCTTGGAGCGCAACGCTGGCGAACAATCTTGTATACGGCGCCTTCGGCGACAGCGCTCGCCTCCACCTCCATCGGCAGCAAGCCGGAGCCACTAAATGCTACCGCTGCCCTGAGCGTAGTTTATCTTCCATAATGCATTGTGCGGGAGGAGCCCGAGGACAGGAGAAAGCATCTTCAGATGAGGTTAGCTTGCCGAAGCTGGGCCGCCTGACGTCAAGCTCCCTCTAAACATTTTTCTTCTTCCATGACTTAGGGAGAGGATTGGTGTAGCAAAGGAAGAGAGAGGCTGCTGGAAGTTGTGCGGAGCTGCTGCTGCATGCTCACTACCCGCGAAAAGTGTTTACAATAGGGAGTGAATGGGGAAAGGGTGTGCCCTCATCAACATACCCGCTCTGTCTCACCACTGACAACTCGTACAACGTAAGCAGTTTTAAACCTGTCAGAGTACATTTTTATTACATACGCGGAACGGTTACCTCGCCGCTTGTCTGTGCGACAGTACTTCAACTTTCTTTAATAGTTATTTTAAGAGTATACAACCGAGCTTTGCATAACCAGCCCCTGAATGTTTCAAGATCTTGTCCTTGCTAAGCAAACAATACGAGATCACACACAGTGATCTCTCTAGGTCTTGGCTGAGCATACAAAGCAAGGTCCTCGGAAATTTAATTGGCCGTGCTTACATTCTTCACGAATAGTTTGTGCGTATGTTGCTTTGGCTATCTAGAAGGTGTGATCCCAAGCGGTGCGTCATAACGGCAGCCTTTCTTTCGCAAGGGTGATTGTTCTTGACAAAGTTCTTGACAGGAGGCATATTGTTACGCAGAAAGGACGGGCCCCAGGATGGGAATAAGCTTTTTCATCCGTTAATTCTCGATAAGATCAGGGCATGTTCTGAGCTGTGTTGTGCATGCGCAGTTTCATCTTCCAGCCGAATGTGCCAATTGTAAGGCCGCTAGCACAGCCCACTGACGAAATGGAAGCACCCAGGACGAATAAAATAAAAACGTCTGTACACGAGACGAACGCAAGTGCAATCGCACCCTATGTACCACATTTTGGCAGTACTGGTGTGTCTTCATCACCATCAGTATCAACGTTTTGCCGCCATTGAGGAACAAGGTATTCCATTTAGTCTTCAACACCAGCAGGTGTCAGTGTTGCGAATGTTGGCACAATAACATGCTGCAAAGGGACTAGGAATCGGCCGGTCGTTTCCCTCACAATCATGGTTATACCGCGTGACGTGCGCGTTGTGGATTTCTTACCAAGCCACACACCGACGGCAAGCCGATGTCGTCGCTAGTGAGCGTCGTTCCAAAACAGGAAAACGCAGTGTCAGCCTGTATTGGAAAAAACAGCTGCTGCTTGCTCCCTTTTCGCCGCCCGCACCCCTGCCATAACTACCTTACAAGTATAATGCAGCAGTCCTGTGGTTGGTCCGCCTATATATATGACTTGTCAAAGTGTGCAGACTGCGTTTAATTGTTTGATTGAAAATTCTTCCAGGAGTCACTTGTAAATGCAAATGGCGCTTTAGTTTTACACCAAAGCTCTTAGTGGGTATGGTTTTGTGCATTTTTTTTGGTGCCATCAAAACCCTTATTTTTCAGCAATTCTATCACGGGTCAGTTTCATTCCGCTACTTCATGGTGACAGGTGTAGCCTACGCTGAGCTGAATCTTGAAGGGGTGCTGACACATAATTTTGAAGATAACTTCGGAGATCGATTGGTGTGAACACACATACATCATCTTCAAAATATCAGCGGCAAATACAGCCTAGAACATGTTTACAATCAATTATAAATTGTGCGAACGCATCCGAGCAGCCAGCGGAGGGCGTCGCGATATCGAAATTCCCAGGATTTGGCGTAAATAAACAACATCCTTCGTGTCACGAGTTTGTGTTGGCCTCTTCCGCACTGCCGGCGTTTTTCACTGGCTCGCCGCTCCAACCGCACGTCCGAGCTTCTGCTCTCGAGCAACGAACGAGCCGATCGTTGGCAGCGGAGGGGGCGGAGGCGCCGTAATTTTGTTGGCTCAATGTGCGGCTGGCCGCGACCTAAGTTCTGCAGCGTTTCTAGGCACTCTATTTTTATTTTATTACACTTCACGTGAAAACGCGTCGGGGACACGAAAAGTGCACTGAACAAGCCGCCCGGTCGCTGCGCAGGTGGTGGCCACGGCCGTGAAGTGGCGCAGGCTGCCGCAGGTAGCTCGAGCGATAGCTTGTTACCGCTGCACAAAATGGGACCCAAGTCCCAAACAGGGCAGCACATATGAGAAAGGAGTTAATGATTCGAAGGCGGGTTGCATTAAAAATTTCAACCTGCCCGCTTACGAGAGCGGCAATGGAATACCCGCCGCAGTGTTAAGCTGTAGGCGGACTTGTAGGCAGACGAGCCGACTGTTCCCAGCGCGCGTCTTTCTGGGACGTCGTCACATCCACGGGCGCGTCATTACATCCACGGTCGCCTTCTGCAGCGTAAGCTACACTGGCCGAGGATGAGCAGTTTTGCTTGGACCCTAATGGGCCGTGCAGCGGAAGCGCGAGGAGGATTGGATTAGATTTGGATTGGATAGAAATGTATTGTATTGGAAATATAATCCAATTGGAGTACGGGTGTGTAGAGAATGGACCTCTCCCGGGATACGTCACGCGGTGGCCGTGACGTCACCGCGAGCGCGCGTGCTGGGTGTGGCCGGGCGTGTGGTTGGCAATACATTGGGACCGGCGCGCGGCGTGTATGCAGGGAGGCTGCATAAGACGCGCGCAAAAGTGGAGTCTTTGTTTATATGTTGGCTTTTCTGATACCAGTGGGCTGCTGTGCTCTCGGCTACGCAAATCGTGCGAGTAAAATCAGCGGCATCAGACACTTCCGCGTCCCCAATGAGGTAAATTCGGGGGGTATTGTGGATGCGCGCAATGCGGCCGAAGAGGCTGGCAGCCAAAGCAGCGTGGTCTGCTCTTACTCATACCAACATTTCCTATTCTCGAACTTCTGCTGTTCTTCAAAGCGCAGTCATACCGCCGACATTGGCAGTCCGCGCTGATTAGTGTCGTGAAACGATGGTGTTTGTCAACCATCGGCTATCGTGCGCAACAGAAGAAAGTTGCAATGGTCCACTGAAATAGTGCCGGGGTGGCGGAGGAGGGAATTTTTTTTTGCTGCAAAATTTTGAAATGTTTTGATGAGGCAGAATACTGTATTAAAAAGACAATGAATGGGTAACCTGCTTAGGCGACGCAAATTAAATATTTCGACGAGAGATCCGCGATAGCCGCCTGATCGACCCGACAAGTTTGGTAATATGGGGGATCTGTTCAAGACGAACGAAGTTTATTGCTTGTAAGTGCAATAAATCTTTACCTTGAACAGGTTGCGGCAAAACAGAGATGCTTGCCGTGCTCACATGTAGCATCGTGCCTTCGCCGCGAGATGGGCCGCTCACGCGTCTCTAAAAAACTCGAAAAATCTGTTTGCCCTTAGCGAACGGACTCAGTGAGTGTATTCTTTTGTTTCGGTCTCTCGACGCTGTCCGTAAAAGTTGTCTATGCTTTGCTTCAAATGAGCCCGGTGTTTTTATTTTGGTAAACAATGTCCAAAAATCTCACCGTCTTCCCGTAAGGGAGCCCTGAGGAACGGCACTCTCCGTGGTGACGGTGCACAGCTGTCGCGTCTCAGGAAGTGATAGCGTTATCAGCAACCCCTGGACGGCCCACGCTACTATGGCGTTATCTCGCAGCGCGTAGCTGCCGAGCAGGTCTTTTGAGGCCTCGGCATACCGCTTTCCCCCTCACACTTCCGCCAAACTTTCCTTCACCTCTTTCCTGTTCTCTCTATCTCGTCTAACTTCGGTGTTTTCTACGTTCCGTTGGCAACAACGAGACAGACGGTGTACGAAACCACAGGAGCAGGCGCTAAACTGCTGTGCTCTGAAATTTTTGCGTTGCCGAGACAGGCTACCGTGTGAAAGGACTTCTGGGATGCTTTCCGGCATGCAACCTTCAGATGTGTTGCAACCTTCCGGCATGCAACCTTCGGCATGCAACCTTCAAAATGAACTCCGTATCACCTGCCAAATGTAGATAGACCATTATTGTGTCTTCAGCAGCCAACTCGCTCCACTACAATGCATCTACGAGAAGGAATAAATCGTCAATGGCACACAGGGACCTGCTAACCCAACTCCAATGACCATGACGAAACGAATTACGATTCGTAGCCACAGTGTTCGTGCAGCCATGGCCGCCCTTTAAACGGATTCTTCGACACTTCCGATAAACGTTTTCACTATTTCCATCGTGTCTGAAAAAATTGCCAATGCTGTAGTTATAGACACCATGGAGCGGCGCAGCGTGATTTGCTCGTCGGAAGAGAACTATCCGACTTCAGTGCCTCCTTTGCTTACTGGATTTTTTTCTGAAATTGCCATCCAATGAGTATATTGCTGCAACAAGAAGGAAGCGGCAAATAGCCGCTGCATCGCTGTAGTGACGCAATTACAGAACTGAAAGAATCCCAAGACTTGGGGTAAAAAGAGAAAAATCTTTCCAGCAAGTTTCAAAGAATGTGATGGGCATATAGCTGGAATGTTTGGCAGAGGCACTTTTGACTCCCTATTCTAAGTACTGGATGTGTTTTTTGGACACATTCTGAAATCATTTTGGTTTTATAAAAGAGTTTGAAACGTTGAAAGAAATGTAGGTGGGCCATAAAGAAGAATTATTATTTAATAATTACATTAATTATATATTTAAAACAGTTTCTGCGTTTTTGCAGCCGTCCCTTTCCATAGGGGTGATTTCCCGTGCCAGCCGGGTGAACTTCCCAAGCGTTGTAGTCCAACACAACATCCGAGCGCCAGGCCGGGGAGTCACTTGTACCTATTCTACCGGTAGGTGCCCGGTGCCATCAAGGCAAACGAATCCACATGGTGCATTACACAGCCACCGTGGATGCTCAACTCACAACCGCCTGTGGCAGGACATGCTGCTAGACTCTTTCACCCGCGGCAATGGCACAACGCGGCATGATGGCCGGGGGCCCCGCCAGGTGGACAAAGGTCAGGGGCCCCTAGCAAGGGTAAAGGCAGCTTTCAAGGCACGGATTCTCCTTTCAAGGGTCCGCACTCGACCAGGGACGCCTGTACACATTAAAGAATCCGGTGAGTGCCCGGCGGTACGTGGAATAAAACCCGATGAATTAGTTATTTGATTGTAATTATGTAAATATATAATATATAATCTTTTATTTATTTATTTATTTGTTTGTTTATTTCTTTATACATTCATTTAACTTCTAAGAACTAAGCATCAGTGTTTCAATCTCTCAATTCCACCTACGAACGACATATTTTAGCGGAAAAAAAAGCATGGAAAAAATTTTCAGATTTTGCGCCGCAGTGACGTCTTCTGTTGCATGAGAGGCGTCATATAGACCAGCATAAGCGCAATTTTTATTGTGTTAACTGCGCGTTAGCATTCACGTGGTGCTGTAAAACGGTAATAGATAATTATTTTAGCATCTTAGCGATGTATTATTTTGGCGGCCGTCAAACACAAACAAGATTCTGGGACGTCATTCAACAATTGCTGAAAAGTGACTGAGGAATAGACACTGCTTACGCTACACTGGCCGACGTTGAGCAGTTTCACGTGAACCTTGTGAACGTGAAGCGCAAGTGAACGTGAAGCGCGTGAACGTGAACGTGAAGCGTGAAGCGCAAGAAGCCTTGCATTGGATTGGATTAATTTGTATTGTATTGGACTGGATTGGAAATATAATCCAATTGGAGTACGGGTGTGTAGAGAATTGGGTCTGAACATTTGTCGGTCTGCACATTCCACAGGAGTGACGCCATAGCCGCGGCAGACGCACTGGCGCCGGCGCGTGCCCAGCTGTGCGCCTCCGTTGCGCAGTAGCCAAGTCTGACGCTGTGGCGGAGCCGCTTGATAGCCGTTTCGCGTGGCTCCTGGAGAGCCGTGCTGCGCATGCGCGAGGAGCAGTGACTGGACTGGACTGGACTGGACTGGACTGGACTGGACTGGACGGGACTGGACGGGATCGGACAGGACTGGATTGGTTTGGATTGACAATCGTTTTAGCAGCAGTAAGCATGATTATCAGCTAATCATAGACAACCAGGAAACCTAAGAATAACCAGCTGAACCTTAGCTCATGCTACGTATATCCTATCATACCCGAGCTAAGCCACTGCTAATTTTTTTTGTATTATCTCCAAAAATGTTTTCGTGGTTTGCGATAAAATTGCATGATTGTTTTAGGGACAGCGCCGTATTTTCATTTCATTTAATTTATTATACCCTTAAGGGCACGGAGGCATTACATAAGGGGGGGGATAACAGGGTTTGCAGGAGTACAATTGAACGAACAAAAAAAAACAAGAAGGTGAACATGAAGGCAGGAAAATACCAACAAAGAATACGTTATGTAAAAATTACAAAAAAATGTACAAAGGTAACAGTGAAGTCAGCGAACAGAATTCAAAATACGAAAAGCAGTTGAAGCATCAATAGGACCATCAAGACAGAACAGTAGAATTACATCGTTAATGCATTATGCGAACGTCGTTTCAAGCTTATCTCTAAATTGCTTGTTATTGGTGCATGTGACCATGTCGGCGGGTAAAGCGTTCTACAGAGTAATAGCGTTAGGAAAAAATGACGAAGCAAATGCCGATGTTCCGCCGGCTATCGGAGCTAATGGGCAAGTGTGATTTAAGCGGGGTGATATTCTGTGAGGCGGCATTAGTAGCGTGTGTCTTGATTCTGGTCGATAAAAGAAATTATGGAGGAGGCATAGGCGAGCAATAACGCGGCGTGACTCAAGGGTCGGAAGGGAGAGAGACAGTTTAAGGGCAGTGAAGCTGACATGACTTGAATATTGCGAGGTGATAAAGCCTGCAGCGCGGTTTTGAATGGATTCCAGCTGTACAGTTAGGTATGATTGTGATGGAGGAGTCTTGTATTTTGCCGTCATGGCCCCTTTAAATCATCGCCTCGTCCTAATTCGAGTCCTGCTGCCGCGTGACATCGTCACGACGGCATTTAAATCTGGCGAACTTTCAACGCAGGAGTGCATCCATGGACTACCTGCATTTTTGTGTTTGTAACACACGACACCTTTGGGTAGTCGCAGAAAGTATCCATGCTGTGGCCGCTCGCGTACCAGGTCAGAACTGCAATAGCGAATCTAGTGCATGACTACCCCGAAGCGTCGACCCTGGATGCCAACGGTCACGCACGCGTTTTGATTCGAGATAACGCATAATAAATAACATAGCCTTTTTTCACACCTAGCTTTTCGTGGTCGAAGCAGCTCTTTATAAGCAGAATAAAAAGGAGAATTCTCGGAAACGACTCGTGGCACGTTCACAATATTCGCAGTAAGACACTTTTAGGCCGCGCGGAATAATTGCCGGCTGCGGTGATCAAGATCGCACAACGGAAGCCTCTTACAGACGACAGTCCTTCTTAGGCTACTTAAACCCACATATTTTGGCCTGTCCGTCTGTATGTCTGTCTGTCTGTGTCTGTCACGCGATTCAGCCACCAGGCCGATGTGAAACGAAGCGTGCACAATAGTCTTATATACTCATAGCGAAACCTAAACGTCTAAGTACAGTTGACATGTTCATACTTGTCAACATTGTTGAACAAGAACAAGACATTACGCAAATATTAGACAGAAAATGAATACACAAGGTATATTTATAGTGTTCCTTTGTAAAAAAAAATTCATAGATGCTTGATTTCTGCGAAATGAAATACTACACCATGTGCAGAAAAAAAAATACACACGGTCGCCTGCTGTTGCCCACGCCACTATAGCTTCTGGCGGCATTTTAAGGATTCAAGCGGCAACAGTAACGAAAGGTTCCACTTGATAGGTTCCATGTTCTGCATGGAGCGCGCACGGACTAGGGCCGCGCGGTTCTATAAATATTGAAGTAGGGTGCCTCGATAGCGCGCGTCTCCGGCGTACAGCAGCGCTGGCATGAAAGCACCCATCCTGGACGAGTGGAACGCGTAAATTTAAAATTGACTGAAGTACCTTTAGCGTACTTCTCCCGGGAGGAGCGCGATGCACGAGGAACAACATGAGAGTGGGAAAGCGAAGCATTTACTTTGCAAATGTGGACAAAGACTATCGTCTTTTGTCGACATTTGCAACGAAACGCGCAGATACGCGGCCAATTTTCTTCTGCACTGAACGATCCCATGACACCAGGTCACAAACACAAACACGCGCGGACAGAATAACAAAAGTAAAACAAGAACAAAGCAACAAACATACGCAAGGAATTTTGCACCCTTATTTTGGAAAGCAAGGTAAGCTGGCACAGCAGACGACAGACGATCTGAAACCAGATGACTGGTGTTGAAACGATGAACCACGGGAATACTTTAAAATGATTCGTTTGAGCGTTTATGTAGATATCTGTGGATCATAACCTATCGACAAAGGACGTTTTCTCGTATTTCGTTAACTCACGGTCGTAGCCCAACGTGTAAGACGACTGACGCTTACTCTCTCCTTGTTACTTCATTAGGCTCCTTCCTACCGTGAATCCCCCTCCTGATTTGTTCTGCATACCCAGGGAGACTCCGTCGTTGCAAAAGCAACTTTCACGTGCGAATCGGCCGCCGTTTTCCTATTGCGGACAATCGCTTTAGGCCCCAGCCATTTAACGCCTGTCTCTGGGCTAAGCCGCGTTGCCGTCGTAACCGAGTGAACGACTGCGAGACCGAATAGTGAAAGAAAGCACAGGAGCAGAGTGTCGCGAAATTGTGAGGGGATGGCGGGTTCGCCGTGGCGCCGTGAGCGCTCTACGAAAGTGTGCGGTGGGGGAGGGGGGAAGGGAGAGTGCTCTGCCCGCACGAGAAGCTCGTCTGCGGGACGCTGGCAAAAACGTGAGCGGGGCGTGCGCGTGGCGATGGTGTGCGTTCCCTGCCTACGTAAGCTTTTGAAGATATTCTACCGCACTGCATTCCAAAGTACCTGCCAGTGAAAACAAAAATAACGAATAGGCACGGCCCGTGCGTTCCATGGGTCGTCATTCGTGCTAAAGATAAACTCAACACCTGCAGGAATATTCTTCCGTTGCTACCACTAACAGGAAATCACAGATAAGGCTGACCAAATTTAACGATTCTAATCATGTTCCTCGCAGTTTTATAACACTTCCTTAATCCAGAAAAACGTATTCGAAAACCGCCTAAACAAGCGACCCTTAGTACATCTCAGTCCTTAGAACATCTCATTAGTTTTCACCGCATACATGACCACGAACCACACAACGGAAACCACCTTGAACAAGTAGCTGTAACTAAACGATGCCTACTAAACGCTGAACCTTCGCGCAAGGAAGAACGCGGGCTCTGACGAAACACGAAACACGTTTCCAACCAGCTATGTCGAGTGGGTAGCACGTATTTAGGTATAATTCTTTCGAACAAGTCACTCCTCTGATGTACCGTTCTTAGAGAATAAATGTCAAATCAAAAACGACGATTCACACTAGAGACCACATCTTTTAGGGGCTAAGCCTGTCGACGTCTTGTGTCGTGGTCGTTTCATGTAGTCCGCTATTAAAACACCGTGGTACTCGTTTTCAAATGCCTCGAACTAGAATGATTCGTACTTCAAAGACACGAGACTTTTACAGTAAAGCTGCATACCTCTGCCTGAACTCGGCACGATCTACGGTTTGGAAGCGCAGGAGCCTCATCAACACCAGGAGCATTACGACGATGGTGAAGAACCCAAGACGTACATTAAGCATATAGACTGGGATTAGCTACGCTATTGCTGATTGTATGTATATTAAATGTGTATATGTATACAGTAGTTGAAACAAAATCGTTTTCTGTCGCTCATTGCCCGTTAGCAGGGATTTGCCTGTGGGAAAAAAGGCGCACACGAGAGGTCGGCGGACTCACCCTTGAGTAGAGACCGGAACCTTAGGCATGAAAAATCCAGGTTTTAGGCGCCTATATTAGGCCCTAGAAATAGCTATTTAGGCATATATAGGCACTAAATACTCTAGGTTATGCGTGTATAGGCTCAATTCGTATACACTTAGGAAGCAAATTTTAGCACACATTTTTTACTTGCAGTGATATTGCGGAAAAATCGTGTGCTGCGGCAAAGTTTTTAATTTTCTTCGGGAAAATAAGCCGCACAAGTGTTGCCTTTTTAAAATTTACGTGAAATTCAGTGAGAGGCACCACCGAAAGAAAGGATTGAAAGCCATGAAAAACCACACAACTGTCAACGATTTCCTGCTTGAAGTTGTATCCCCTTTCAGTCGACAACTGCGTGCGGAAGAAACAACGCTCCACGTCCAGTGAAGTTGGGGGAGCGTTCTTGTACTTCGGGACGCTCCATGATCTCATTCAACCTGGAATATTACAACGTTGCTCCTCAGAAATCTCGGCAGTTATCTTATCACACGGAATCCAGACATTTTGTGTCAGACAGATTTAATCAACCCGGTCCTTTGGGGGTCGTGGTGGAACTGTCCTGGACCTTCGAAATGAGCTCAGTATTTTTAGTCCGAGTGGCACCCAAGCACTCAGCAGCGGCAATCTTTTCTTCTAAAAGTGTCAAAAAAGCAAACGAATGTGCCAAGTCACGTTAAAGTGTAGCGCGGTGCAAATAATTTAGGCTGCGACTCTTTTGCCTACTGCAATGCTGTTAGTACCACCGGGGAGTCTATTTGTACTAGTTATCCGGTCTTAGTCGAGTATTTTTAAGGGGTGATTACGGGCTCTGGTGGAAGAAGCACAATATGTAACTGCTGCTTGAAGACACAACTGCAGACCGATGATATCTTGAGTGCAACTGATTATTTATTGGCTGGGCACAACGACCTTTCCAGCTCTTCCCAAAACCGATGAATCACATGGATAGCACAGGGAAGGGCCATAATTCTGTAGAAATTATCATTCTTTGCGCTACACGTACTGAATCTTGGCAGCTGGCGGTGTACCTGTTATCGGCGGCTGACAATGCACATGTTCGAGACGTCACCTTAAAACTTTAGAGTCTCAAATTTGCACGTGGTTTCCCCCAGGAGGCGTCTTTTACCTGGAGCGATGTGTACGCGGTTGTATCGCGGTCGTTTTTTTTGTGCACTTTTTTTATTGCGTTAGCAATAGATAGGGAAACCGGAAGAACTTTTAGCTATTGGTCTGCGGGCACAGCGGATCAGAATGACATAGAACGAAAGAGCGCGTGCGAGCAGGGGTGATGTCGGTGAGCTTGGCTGTGGTGTCGCTGCGCACTGGTTTCTGGCGACTCGGCGAAAGTGGCAAGTTCGAGGTAGTGGCGGCTTGGGTGCGGTTGGCGCTTCTCGGCGTGTTTGGCACGAAGGGCGGATTTTTCATGCAAACGGCGTGTAACAAACTCCCCGGTCTGGGCTTTTGAAGTGAGAATGGTCCCTGGAGAACACCGACTCAAAATATCCAAAAAAGGCATACATAAAACAAAAAATGCATTTTTAGTCGCCGAAAAACCAATAGTCAAAATAGGCACTAAAAAGCCGATATAGTCAAAATAGGCACTATAGGAACAATAAACTATTGGTTAAAATTCTCTCCTTTCGATAGTTCGTCCTTATATATTAAATAGGCTTGATACGGACTGAAAAAAATAGGCATTTTGCTAATGTTCAGTTCTCTACTCATGAGTCCACTCACCTAAACTGATTTGGATTCAAAATTACGCGTGAGTTTGAGTGAGCGCAAGGCTAGTGTGGCATTTAAGTACTAGCTTGAGTGAGTTTGAGCCGAGTGAGCCGGAGTGAGTTTGAGCCCTACTGAGTTTGAGTACGCCTGAGACCTAGTAAGTTCTGAGCCCATTCTGAGTTCTGAGATCATTTTGTGTTTTGAGCACATTTAAATTTCTCAGTACATCGTGAGTTTCGAGACAATTTTGAGTTGTGAGTGCATATGACTAGCCTAGGAGGCAGCTATGGTTGGCTGTTAAGTTTCATGCGCCCTTTTGCGCTATCAATTCAGCTTTACTATCCACTTCTGGAGCATCACAATTCATACCACAATTTTGGAAAGCTCATTGTCATTAAAATTATTCCGTGGGAGTGTTAAAGGTTTCTAACTGTGCACCACTGTTCTGCTTGGTTCTAATATTCAAATATTTTGCGACAAAACCCGGAGTGGTCACTTATTAAAGAGGTGAAGCAAACATTTTCTGGTAAGTGATCTCAAAACGGCATGCACTGCGTGCATTGGGCTCAGCTATTTCACAAGGCTTAGTGAAAGTCTATCCCTCACAAAAATGGATTATGAATTTCTGAAGAGTTTTTATGGCGGTCTTATGGAGTCACAAGAAACACGACAAAAACTCATCAAGAACTATCAGCTCATGGAGTTGCCCCCATAAAAAATATACAAACTTTTATATGTATTTGTTCACAGAAATTCATTAAGAGCTAACTCATCAACGCCTCTATAAATATTCTGTAAAATGTCTACAATCACGTTTCCATAGAATCTCTGTGAACTTAAACAACTCAAGGCCTCCATAAAGACTAGAATTTTTGTTGTGACTTCACCAAAAAAGTTCATTAAGAGCGAACTCTTCAACGTCTCCATGAATATTCTGACGAGTTTATACCGTCACTTCTCCATAAAGGTCTGTGAACACAAACTATGAATATTCCGTAGCATTTCTACCGTCACTTCTCCATAGAAGCTCTGTTAACTTAAACAACTCAAGGCATCTATGAAGACTCTAAAATGTTTGCTGTGACTTCACCATAAAAGTTCAATAAGCTTCCACTCATCATAGCCTCCAAAAATACTAGAGAATTTTTACAGTTAGTCCTCCACAGAAACTCTGTAAACATTAACTCAATTATAAGCCAGCTCCCCAGAACTTCTATTGTTTGCCATCATAACTAGTGTGTGCCAGCGGCCGTCCTTCCATCCAGGCAATGCGATACACGCGCGCACACACACATACACGCGATTGAAGCGTCGTGCGAGCCTCGGCGTTGATCACGCAGGAGAGCTGCGAGAAGCCGCAACCACATGCAAACGCATGGAACCGGCGAAGTCACGCGTCAACCGCTGCGTCGACGAACGTTGCTGGACACGTTTCAATCAACTCGATCTGCACCATTTTAAGTTATTTTTGATCATTTATGATTCCTTATTTTCGGTTGTTTAAAGGCAGTAATTAGCAGTCTAGATTTGCCATACAAAATGCACTGCCTTACTCTACTGATTGCTAAGAATGCTTGCGTCCATTTTTGAAATGTTGCAAAATGTATTTCTGTTATCACAGTCAAATCTGAACAAAACAACACAGCATGATGAACAAAAACGCACTTCGAACAACTTAGTTCCTTATAACTTGATGTCCAACCTAGATGTAATGTACGGACTGCTTCATGAATTCAAAGCGTGAGCAAAGCAAAATTTTCAGCGTTGCCTTGCTACTGAGCTGAGATTAAAACGCAAGGTGTCCTGCTAGCCTTTGTTTACGCCGGTAAAAAACAGTGATCTATCACCAAGAAATAACAGGGAGTTTCTGTGAAGATTCGAACCTTTTACCTTCAAAACAGTAGCCCAATACCGAACCTCCGGACAGAGGCAGGGACTTAGTGCAGAACCTCGTATTCAAGAGACGTTGCAAACAGGCCTTGTAGGGTTTTTTTTTTTGGGGGGGGGGGGTGGTGGGAGGGGGGAGGAGTGCGGGGGTCCTTGCCTTCAAATCTGAACAAAATAAGATAGGATGACGAAGGAAGACACAATTAGCACAATTTTAATTGCTACTTGATTTAACTTTGATGTTATGTACCGACTGCAGCTTCATAAATTCAAAGTGTGAGCAAAGCAAACTTCGGGGCTGCTTTGGTCGAACGTTACTTGTACGTTAAACGCAAGGTACTCTACCTTTTTTTGCCTTGAAAAAAAAAAGTCGATACATACTTATTGCCGAAAAAAAATTAAAAACAGTGAGGTTTTGTCAATGTTCGAACCATGAACTTTCAAAACACAACGCCAACACCTAAGCTCCAAACCACTTAACCACGGATGACCCAATTTTTTGGGTCACACTTCACCCAAGAATTGTGTACCCTAACACAGGCTGCCAACGAACATTGTCGAGTGATTAATAATGTTCGTACTTGACAAATTTCGGCAGTGATAACGACTGTTTCTTCCACACCGATCTTGGACCGCTCCCCACCGATCCTAATACGGCAAGTGATGTAACCTAGGCTCCCTTATTTAAGCCAAGAAAACCTATCGCGCACCATCGGTCCCCCTATGCAAGCTACGGTAGCCGCGAATGAAATTGAATGCGCGGCTAGATTTCTGTCGTTGATAAACATTGTTCGTTACGCACCGATCTTGCAGACAAGCCCATCATGCTAACACTACAAGCGATGTAGCCGGAGAAAAGCTATCCCAAATCCCAGATCTCCCCAATGAAAGCCTAGCTAGGCACAAAGGAATGTGCAATTTCGAACATAAATAGCTTGTAATTTGCCTCAAGGCACCCGATTACCGCAGTTTAAAAAGAAATTGATTGATTTGTGCGAAAGTTGTGTCCATCCCCGAACCAGAAGATGGACATAAAATCCGGACGATGTCGCTTGCTTTCGGATGCTTTCTGGCGCTGCATCAACGCTGATATCGGACGAGCATAGACATCGGGGTAGCTCCCGCGTCAGCTCACGTCGCCGTGCATTTTGCCGACGCCGTCAACGCGGGGCGATGTCGACGCGCGAAAGCGCGGAAAATACTCTGCAAGTGTTTTCGGCCTCAGAACAAACCGTAAAATTACGGCGCCCGCAAACCCACGCCAGCTGTATTTCCACCGTAGACCCTGAAATTGCCTTAAATGCCCTTATCGAGATTTTAGGTACAATTAGTGTTTTATTTTAAGACAAAAACCAACGCTCAAGCTTTTCTTGTATATAACTGGCAACTAACATCAGTATTTACCAATAACTTGGGCATCTAGTTCGCAACGCGTTTTTATCAAGGTGGGTGTCATTTCAGAAACTACTTTTTCCCTGGGCCGAACATGAGACAGGAAAGTCGCTGCGCGGCAAGTCCGACCGTCCGACAGTTGTATTACCTGCACTCTTTATCAATGCGCGTGCTACTGGCCGGTGACGGCACGGGAGTGCACGCCTTCAACTTTCGTTATTTCAGTGATTTGACTCATGGATTTATCTACCGGACAAAGAACTACTGCCAAGTAGTGAAGCTAAGTGAGTACTAGTAAACCTTGTTTTCTTGTCATATGAATATAACGTAGCAGAGTTGCTCACGAACTTCGGTCCGCGTAAGCCGTTAGCCATAACATTTTGAGTGACTCGCTTTGCGTGTTGTGCAGATTTGTCGGTAGACCTTTGTACCTGGCTGCTGTGTACGTGGCTGCTGCGTGTGTACACAGAATCAATTCTCGCGCAATTTGTAGCCCTGTGTTTCGTGAAGTGTTTGTATCCTGTCCTCTTTTGCTAGCCGCATGTATTGATAAGAAATGAAATAAGGGAAGCTGGAGAGTGCGAATTTAACTGCGTGTGCGAATATAGCTACGTGTGCGAATGTGGGTGCGTGTTTGCGTTACATGCACATCGTGTACTTTTAGCGTGATATTATGCACTCTTGGTTTTGAATTCGTTTCTGCAGATGTCGTTTTTTTCCGTCATAATAGTTTTCGGTTAAAAAACGACCACAATAAATTGAATGATTGCAGTGTGTGTAGCATTAGAATAAAATAATAAATCGAGTGATTTCCGAGCGTACAGCGTTACATTAAAAGGCCATCTGGATGGTTTTTTGGCGTTTCGATTGAGTGTTCAATCTTTTCGAATGCTAAGATTGGTCGTGAAATGTTGGTATGAACAACGTGTGTGCAACCCGAATTTGTTTGTAACGTACGAAATACACGCATGTCGTAACTGGTACAGTAGTATGAGCAGCGCTGGTAGCGCTTCGTACTCTTACTGCAGCATCGCAAACGTAAATTAACCATTCAGAACCGAGTAAAAATATTCAAAAATGGCTGTCCAATTTCTGTCATTTGTGTAATTTCCAGCCTAATGAATTTAGTGTGTACCACACCTTCGTAATCAGAGTAACACAGCATATGGAATTTCGCAGGTTTAAGGCAGAGTATGATTCTGGTGTATGGCTTGTCATTTGCTAACAACTTAGATGTTGCAGGCTGCTGACTGGTGCAACTTAGACAATGTTTAAATGTCATTGTGCAATAAACATTTTTGCACTACTTCGATACTTCCTGCTGTACAACGTATACTTCAACTAAACGTGTAGGCCTAACAGGACAAGCGAACAGGACAACAGGACGAGTTTTTCAGTCGTGTGCTTTTTGAAGGTTTATTTATGCCTATATACCAACTAGCCCACCTCGCCATTCTGCTGCAGGAAGTATTCGTCCATGGCAGTGACGCTGTCCGGGTTTGTGCATGTTTCCTTTTGCCACATTTTGTGGACATGGCTTCATCCGTGTATATATTGTCACTTCAATCAACCAAGCAGTTAGGATAGACACAGAAAATATCTTGCAAGTTCTGATGGGACCTGTAGCTGGGCTAAAACGTCCTCAGAGTCCCCATTCACGAAATATAGTTCTTATAAATAATGGTAACTCACACTAGCAGTCATAGTTAGTTTTAAGGTTGCCTTAGTAGTGCCAATGCTGACATTAAATTAGTCCCCTCAGTTCTCTTCCTGTCCCTTTATGTTACACCCATCATCTAGCGTTCTATTGCCTGCTAAGTCGTCCTTTATTTAGGTTAGACCCTTTAAGTGACCCTGGAAGCTTCTGCACCGTAGGTGAGTACCGGTAAGATGCAGCTGTCACACACTGTCTTTTTCAGGGACAATGTTACGCGGCCATTCTGTATTATACCAGTCTTAAAAAGCTGTATTAACAACACAGATTTTCCTGTACCCATGCCTAGATAGAAGAACTGGCTTGCAAGGGACGTGCTACTGCAATAGTCTGCACGAGGCGCCGGCTCAAGCTACTGTTGACGGTCAACTTGTCGCAGGAGTTCTCCTGGTTTGGGAAAATGAGAAGCACGCTTTCTTCCACCTGCGAGTGGCATTCTGCATTGTGTGTAACTAGATATCTTTGTGTTGTTAGTGACATCGGTTTTTTTACCAGACAATATATAGGGCTCAGATTTTTATTGTAAGTCATCCTGCGCAAATATCAGCTTTGTCGACAACCTGTGGCTTCTTAGTTTTTATTGCTAAAAGAGGCATTAAAAATTTTTTTTCAGCCTTTGGACCATGACATTTTTACTCACTTTGTAACCAATCTAGTCTGCTACTATTTTGGCAGTTTCTGACACCACAACAAAGAACGCAAACTGTTCAAGAATCCCTACCATACCTGATGATAGATGCATGCACCATTGAACCATCATTGAATCGTTTCCATGCTTCCATGCGTTTTTATTTTGTATTATTGTTCTTTTAGCGTATCACTTGGTGTGAATCACGTAGTCGTTTAAATCTGTCTTGTTGTAACTATTATTCAACCATTTTTGTGCTCCCCGTTTTTTCGTTAGTTCCTTTTGTTAGATTTGTTCGTTAGATCTCTTTGCGTGATATATTGAAATAGTGTAACTTTGTATTGTTTTCGTAACCAGAATTCAATAAGTTGTTTCAAATGTTTTTTTGTTTTATTGTTGTCCTGCCATTTCACTAAGTGTGAGTCATTTCATCACGTAAATTTCTACTGCTCTTGTAGCTGCCGTACAGTCAATTCTGTATACACACCTTTTCTATAGTTCATAACCATTTCCCTAGATGTTTGTTTGTTTAAAGTAGCTTAAAGCGACAGACAACCGATTTTTGTCGAGTATATATTCTCTATCCCAAATGAAAGGGCATCACTTAAAGTACCTTGACGAGAAACGGTTTTGCTGATAACGCTCTGGAACTTTTTAAATCGAATTTTTTTATCTACGAGCCGTATGTGTCCCTCCAAAAAACCAATGCTGCCAACCAAGACATAGAGTAGCTCGAACATACTTTTGTCTGTATGCGAAAGAAAAAACGATATTTAAAAACTTGTTCCCCGCTAAAAAAGTTTGAATCACAGGCTTTCCTGTTCCTTTATGTGTGTTTTTAATGCAACGGTCTGTTTTGCACGAATGCGCCACCTGTTGGGATAGACGATAGGTAGAATCTGGCTTCACGTTGTGGAGGCGCGGGAAGTTCGATTCTCCCCGGGCACGATATTTTTTTTTAAGCTGCCGTTGGCGTATTTGGAAACTGGAATCCAATATTTTGGCAGAACAAACGCCCCTGACTCGGACAGAATCGTCAAAGCTCCTTCGCTGGGTCTGTTCACTGAACGCTGCCGTTGATTCTGGGCACGGTGGCTCAGTTAGCCACACTGAGAGCAACCCAGCGGCGGCGGGCGGCGTGTCTTTAGAATTTTCAAAGTAATGTTTAGAAATACATATACTATTTAACCTTGTACAAATACTTGTGTTAAAAGGTTTTCAATACGTAAATAAACGTTTCAGCAGTCACAGTAGCTGCTAGGTTTGCCGGTCACGTGACAGAGACACATATTGTAGTGTCAAGTTTCGACACTACGAACCGCCACCCTTCCGCTTTCAAGAAGTTTGCTGCCAAATTAAAATTATTTCCGCCAGTATGTTTAGAAATTGCTTGTGGTTACCGGGCTATATAAAACGCTGGCTTCCATATGAGCTAGAGAACATATACGCGACAGAAATCGGTTGTCTGTCCCTTTAAATTTGTATTGCACTCCCAACCACCACTTGTGTGTTTTCAAGCTGCTTTTGTTTTATTTTTCCCCAAACTTTTCACTACATGTGAACTATTTAGTTTCGTAAATTTGCTTTGTTTTTGTAACCACCATTCCATCATTTTTTTAATGTTCTCACACTTTTCTTGCGTTGTTTTTCACCAATTTCACTTAATGTGAGATATTTCAATTTGCATAACTATCTTGTGCTTGTACCCTGGGTTTACATGTTTGCTTTTTTTCCTATTTTTGTCAACCTTTCTGCTGTGTGTGACTAATTTATAGTCATGAATATCTGTAACATTCTTGTAATTATACAATGCGTACCAGGCCAGGGCAGATAGGAATCAAAATAAATGGTTGTGTTGCGAAAGCATATTACATAATTTCGAAGTAAATATAAACTGTTTTACCTGAACTCTTGTGTTTTAAGTGTTCTTTGAAAGCTTTCTTACTACCCAGCTGCACTTACTTGCAGCTAGGTTGGCGAGACTGTCATTTTAATTAGTTTAATTTTTGAATTGTTTTTCTGATAGTTTATTTGCAGAAGGCCTGTACAGCCGTGCTGTGTGGTACAATTAGATGACGCTACTGTGGTTGCCTTAGTGTGAAGGGCGGTTGTGCTAAACAGGAGTGGTTTGCTGTTACTTACTGCCACTTGTTTTCGATGCGACATTTCTTGTTTAGAGCTGTGCTTCGTGTGCTTCTGCAAGAGTGTGTGGTCAGCTTGGCACTTCACATATGAGACTTCATGTAGTATGCAGCACTTCAAAAATTGAAACACATTAATCTAGAAACCAGGTGCCAAGTAATAGCAAACAGTGCTCAATAGCTAGCAAGACATGATTTTGAAGTATAAATGCCCACAACACGTCGGCAACCTTGGAAAGGGGGCTAGCCAAGCTCCAAAATAATGTGTAAAGAATGTAAATTTCAAGCATACGGGTTCATCTCTGCAATGCCGTACTAACCTACACCAGTGAGGAATACAACAAACTAATGCTTGTGCCAAAGACAGAAGAACAATGTAGAACAGACATCTATATACGTCTTGCATGCGTACCGCTACAATATCCATAAGACGTACCACTAACGTAACGTCCCGTAAACAGCATATAAAAGTACCAAGAGAGGTCTATTCTACGTTATCCTTCGTGTGATTTAGATGGGTTTTTTGCCGTTGTAGCAACATTGAATATATGTATTTCGGCCCCAACGGTACGCCTCCTGGACATCTGCAATGTCGATTGCTGACGTCTCCAGGATATCTGCACGACGTAACGTGGTTTGCTGGGTATATAGTAAGTGGCATCCCAAAGTCGTCCATCCAAGTTGTAAGAAATGCAAGGGTTGAACGGACCTTGTTCGCATGGTGTGGACTTGTCCTTCGTACAAGAAACCGCACCGAAACGTAGCATCCTGGGAGGCACTGCTCCTCAGCTGAACCTCCGTAGCCCACCGGAAGATCACCGGTCTCGCCCTAGAAGCCGCCAAGTCCCAAAAGATACCAGCCGACGGATGCGGAAAGGGGCACCTAACGTTCCCTCTTTTACTGGTGTGTAATAAAGTTTGCATTGACTGACTGACTCACCCACGTTTCATTGCCGAGCAAAGTTTTTGGACTGCCCAATTGGACTGTTTTTGGCGAGTCCGAGGCGGATAATCGCATAGCTCCACTGTGAGCCACGCAAACATGTCGCTAGCGGCTGTAGTTTGGACTCTCGCTTTTATCCTGTTACTTAGACTTAGTGAAGACGTTTCGAGGAGAAATTATTGAGGGGCAGCTCTCTGAAATGTCCACCCCTGGTGGGTGCAGAAGCCCGTGGGCAGTGATTCTGGGATGCTCCGCAGCGTTTGCACATCGCGCGCGGCTAGACCGCCCTGCGAGCGGGCGAGGTGTTCATAAAAACTGCTTCTCGTAAGCTGCCGCATAAGTACGACTATTTCAAGAGTGAGTTATTTGCTATTGACAGTGGACTTGGCTGTCCCTATCCGGACTCCTAGCGCGGATAACTTTAAAACTTGCGCGCACGCCTAGCACTCCTCGAGCTCGCTTGCAGCGCTGAGTGGCCGAGTGCTCAGTTTCCACATTTTTTTTTTGTTTTGAGTTGCGCTGTGTGTTGCAGTCTTGGAGACTAGTCGGCGAAACGTGGCTGAAGTTGCCTCTGCGTGTATTGGATGAACTAGGTTTGAAATTATCTTTTCCTAGTGCAGTATGCCGAGGAAGCTGTGGGAGGGGGGAAGCGCGCGCAGAGCTACTAGTAATGTTATTCGTACTAGCAGCTGTGTTCTGCATCAGCTAGTAGTAAAGAAACCTTCAAACCTCGTGGTGTTTCTGATAATGACGGAAAACGTTGCGATGCCGTTCGGAACCCAGTACGTGCCAGCTGGATTTATCCACTCATAAAAGCATAAAATAATTACATTGAGAAAGTATGTTGTACTTTGTTGCGCTGCTGCACCAAAATAGTTTTTGGTTCAGCGTCTGTAATTACTTCTATTCGCTTGTCGTATCTGAAAATTTCGTTGCTGAGTGTAAGTGGAGCAAGTTTTTTTTTTTTAGTCAGAGCAGTGGCTGTCAAAGCTCATATTTTGGTTTGACAGTGTGGATTGTGTGCTTTTTCTATTTTTCTAATATAAGTGGACATTTTGCCGGCTGCCGGAATTTGGTATCACCTGAATTGTGCCGGTACAACGATGACGCTGCCGTCACAACTGGAAGAGTGCCGGCAAAATTACTGGAGCCGAAAATGCTGAGGTACTTTCTCCGCTGACTTGACTCTGATGGTGAGTGAGGTCTACGAGCTCCGTGCCTGGTAGAAAGACAGGGAGCCCATCGGTAGGAGCTTGGCCAGGGCTCCGACGGCCGCCGTTCGTAGTTTCTTACCCTTCACCTATAAACACGTTGCCACGGTTGCCCACAGCGTGAATTGGGGGCTCGGGGTCCGCGGTGTCGCGAATACCCTCGCCCTGGTTTTTTTCCAAAAGGAATTTAAGAAAGAAAAGTGTTTCAGCTGGCTTCCTAACGTACTCTCACACGTCCGCTCGGTTATGTCATAAAACCTGCGTTGGGCCAATCGCAACACACACACATCTAGCTTTCTTGCTCACTCCTTCACTCACGCGAACGCCCCCACTCACTCACTCACTCGCTCTTTCAATAAGTATCACTCACTGCAATTGTGCCAAAAGAAGGTTTTTGCCGCATTTAAAGGCAGCAATTGTGGATATACACTGCCTCAATTTTGGCTGTTAGGTTGCTGTGGTGAAATATTTACGCCTTGAAGGAATAGCTGTGAAAGTTTAAATGCAAGGATGTAGGGCGTACACACAAAGGTGTGTTCTGAAATACTTTGAAGGAACCTTCTTCATGTGCGAAGGGTTCGCGACCCTGACCTCGCCCGACGAAGTGACGCCGACACGAAAGAAACAGAAATCACCGGTTTATTCCGGAACGACAAAACAAACAATGACATGAGTAGAAACAGCAGGTCGTAACACATGCGGTTATACAAACAACACGACACTGAAAAAAAATGCATTGGTGTGAGTTTCCTTTAATTTTAGTAACTCTTAGCACATGAGCAAGGTGCGCACAGGGTCGCTAGACGGGCTCGAGTGGTTGTGTGACACTTTCATGTGGCATTCAGCGAGAACGCAGGGGGTAAACCCGTAGATGTGCTTGGTGAGTATACCACCTGTCTTCCTCGTGTTGGCGTGGGCTCGTAGCTAAATCGGTAAGACAACGGGCTCTCGCTTTGTTAGTCTATTAGTTCTAAGTTCGATTCCCGGCGGTGCCAGTAAATTCTTTTATTTGTTCGCTGGAGTTTTCTGGCGACACCAACGGTCGCGAAAGAACCCTTGGGGGGTAGAGGTAAAAAGCTTTGCTTTAAAACGCACTGCACCGATTGTGCAGAAGAATATTACAACGCTTGGCTCTACACTTACGGCAACGTTCGAGTCCTTGTACTATAGCCAATCCGTGTGCGCCCACCACATTGGCTGGTTAGTCCGAGCTGGCCAGGGGTCGTTGGTATAGTTGTCTGCCCCCTGGTGCTCCCATTCTGGTTCCGCTGCCGCTGAGCTGTTTCGTCCAGGTGGTTTTTTCCGCTGCCAGGTACAACGTGAATGTGGTTTTTTCTGCCAAAAACAAAGTGGGAAGCCTGTGCCGAGCAGTTAACAGACTGTACGAAGAAAGGGCTAGTAGCAAGACTACTAAATGTACTATGAGTCACACGTACAAATTTTTGAAATGCAGAAAAAACGTTGTGTACAAGATTCCGTTCAAATTTGGGAAGCAGTACGTTGCGCAAACGAGCAAATGCGTAAATGTAAGGCTCAGGGAACACATGTTCAGCCCTAAAGGTCGGCCATACACGCATCTGTCTGCGCACAGTGCCCAGTGCACAACAAAGAAGTGCGAGCCGTTGTTTGACCTAGCGACGACGGAATTCCACCCCCAAGACAGGACTATAAGAGAGATAGTGGAAGCCTGGCAGATGTCTAAATTAAAGGGAAAGTGCATAAGTAAACCTTCAGTAGCCCTGTCGGAAAAGAAAATTATGTTGTTAGATGACGTGAGATAATGCAAATGTTACAGTGTGTTTTTTCTTGTGTTTGTGTGTATCACGAGATGCGTACACATTTGAGCATGCGCGGGTGATGTCAAAGAGGGTATATATGTGCTGAGAGATGAATAAACTTTCAGTTGTTAGTCTGCGCTGGTCTTCGTGTCTCTGTTTAGTCCTCGTTTTTTGTGTGCACACGTGTTTCTGTTTAGTCCTCGTTTTTTGTGTGCACACAAGTTACAGCTATGATTCATATTTGTTTTGTGCTAAGTTCTTGTCTCTCCTATTGGGCGTCAAATGGCGACTACGCCCACACAAAACGGATGCCACGAGTGGGTGTGGCTTCGGATATTGCGCCGTGCCCACGAATGGGCTGGGTGTGCTTGACTGACCATAAAACTCGGAGGAAACTCGGGCATGGTTTTGCAGAGCCGAGGTGGACTCGGACGTCCGTGGTAGCCGCTGCTGTGGCGTTGTGTATTTTATGGTCGCAGTAGCCCGCATATTTCTGCCCCGAATGGTCTGGTAAACCACGGAGGAATTTCCAGCCCGTTTTTATCTCTCAAAAAGGGCTGTGCATTGGGTGGGCAGTCGTAAGGGGACAGATCCCCGATTGCGACGACTTTCGCTCCCCTACCTTCGAGGAGAAAGTGTGGTGTGCGCTGCGGGATTACGCGACGGGCAGCTTCTACAGAAGGGTTGGTGGCGGGCGCACCGTCGACCGCCACCAGTCGATCGTCAGCCGGTGTGTACGCAGTATGATCAGTGGAGACGTGTTTCCCAGACCTCGCCTTTGTTTTAGGTGGTTTGGCAGACGCGGGGTCCCAAGGTTCCTACCCCGCGTCTATCCGGCTGCCTCCGGAGCGTACGCTTTAGATATGGCCTACTCGCAAAACAGTTTCGAAATAGGCGTTGCATGACCGTACCTTTTGTTTATCATCAGCGTGGCAGACAATTTCCCTCAAGGGGCTGCATGACGCGCATTTCTTGAGAAAACGTTACGTAGAGGATATCTTCTACGTATTACGTATACTGTCAAGGAGACAGTCGACGCACCGATAGCCGGTTAAGGTGGATTATTCGCAGGGGTTAAGCCCATAGGAACGCAGGTCTGAGCGTAGAGATAACCCAGCTCGTTTCTCGCGCATGCGCCTTATGGGGTCCATCCGCTTCCCCTGACACGTCTTTGGCGCATATCCTCGCGTGTGGATTGGACATAATCCCACTACCCTCTTCCACAGGGTTGATGCTGGTATGGCGCATACCCCAATATGTTGATGGCCTGTAACCGCGTGACCGCGTGACGTCAGAGAGACGTCAGAAGGAGGGGAAATTGGAGGGGCGGGGGCACGAAGGGAGAGTGGGTTGTGAGGAGATTCAACATTACTAGATAAAAAGCGGCTGTGGAAAATTCGTAGAACATTCACGAGGAAGTATGCGGCAATACCCGCCTTATCAACCGCATGGAAAGCGCAGATGTCTCTCTGGACTGATGCAAGGCAGCAATACGCACCTCTTCATGCGATTGATCCTAAGTGAACCTTCAGAATACCACCTGGACTTAGCAAGTGCAAACAAGCCATTCTGCATAGGCTGCGCTTGAATGTGGCGTACACGGGACATCACCTGTACAAAATCCAGCAGGTATCTTCACCTCATGGGAAGATGCATGCTGTGACTCACTAGGAGACAATCATCATGTTACCTGCGTGTGTCCAAAGAACACCGTGCACAGACAGAAACTAATACTATCTTTGTGTAGGCAGCGTTGTGTGGGACTTGAGCGGAGGGCTGTTTGGGGTCCTTGGTCAGGTTCCAGTCAGGCTGCACGTGCAATCGAAGCTCTTTTGGAGTTTCTTCGGAGCACAGAACTGGACGGTGTTCTGTGATTGAAAATTTCGGGCATATCAAACTACATATTTTCCTTTTCACATTTTTTTCCTTTCGTTTTTCTTTTCTCATCTAGCGTGGCAAGCCCGCCTGACGGCTCGGCTCACATCGCTGGTCTTCATTAAAGTTATACTCTCTCAAGACCGGTGAAGAGCAAAATGAAATGAAGCAAACAAATCTGAAAAGTTGTTGTCCTTATTGCTAGTCCTTCCTTCGTGCCTCAAGCCCACTGGTGGGATTGACCCACAATTAGGAGCTTTTTGAAACTAACATGCCCGGTTCGCGAAATTCATAACACTGTGAATTTAAAAAGTGGTACCCGCCGCGGTGGCTCAGTGGCTAAGGCGTTGCGCTGCTGAGCACGAGATCGCGGGTTCGATTCCCGGCCGCGGTGGCCGCTTTTCTGATGGAGGCAAAAAGCAAAAACGCCCGTGTGTACGAGATTTCGGCGCACGTTAAAGATCCCCAGGAGGTCAAAATTAATCCGGAGCCCTCCACTACGGCGCGCCTCATCGCCTGCGTTGCGTTGGCGCGTTAAACCCTACAATCAATCGAATTTAAAAAGTAGCAGTTGTAGAATAGTGCGTGCAGCGTGAAGCCTGAACGTGATGTAGGACAGGTGCACACCACCCTCGCAGAGCCCCGACTCTAGAAAGGCTATGGCGCGTTCCAGTCTGCTTGCTGACGTAACACGCACACTATGACGAACAAATGAAAGAGAAGAAATTGACGCAAACACGTAATAGCAGAACCGAAGCCGTTTGAAGTAATACGTGCCATAAGACAAAGAAGTGAAAGCGAGGAAATAGGCGCAAGTGCAATGTGTCAGAAAATAGGTTGCTATTACGTATCGCCAGGCTTCCGCCTTGAAAGCGCGTACGCAGACTGAAGTGCCCCGAGGAAATTTTGTGTCGAAAAGCGGAGAGTTTTGCTAACGCAATACGAGCATGAATTGTTTTGAATGTGGTGCGTCAGCCACGGTGTGATTGCATTGCTTCCACTGACGCCCGAAACTGCTTCCTAGGATGAAAGATTTCAAACGAAAGGCTCATATGAACGCTCCAGGAATAAACAATGAGTGCACTTTGTGGTGAAATACAGATTAATTGAGTAAAATTACAACAAAACAAAGTAGTTCGATTTCCAGCAGCCATCAGGCCTTCACTGGAGTGAGAGAACTCGCTAAAAGATGCGCCAAGCCTTAGTCGCGCATCCTTGGAGCGTTCTGGCCTGGACCGATTACGTTACGTCAATCATCAGCACATAGCATTAATCGCATTTTAAAGCATTTTAACCCTTTAAAGCATTTTAACATTTTAACCGAAATATTATCATGAGCCTGTTATTAACGCCACAAATACGCCTTGCCCGAGTTTCGCTCAAACACGAGAATTGTGAGATAGCACACCCTACCTCCAAATTCCCGCCGCAAAAACGAGTAATTTTTCTCATCACAGGGCACGAAAGGTTCCTGTTTGGTTGTACAATCTCTCATTGCTTTCTTTCACATATTTTCACCATGGTCACAATATATGCACAAAATTCTTTCTACGAATTACTCCACTACAACGACCCAAAAAGATTCCTCGCCAACTTGAGTGCTTAATGTAACAATCCGGGCACAAAAAAAGCTTTCTATCTCAATCGCGGTATGGCTCAAGTACACCGTATAATTTACATTGAGGAATTCAAATACTCATGAATGCGTAAATCAAACCCACGCTGCAAGCTACGCCTCAACTGGGCTAACTATGACGTTGGGAGTCAAATTATAGATTCCTCGCTTTTGTAAAGATACTTCCAACAAAACCACAAGGAAACCTTCTCACCGTATTGTTTGCATTTATTGGGCGCACTAAGGAAAGCGTCTGCTTCGGCGGCCGTTCTGATTCGTGAAAAAATTTAGTGTAGTGGCGCCTCTCCCTCCGAAAACAATGGCAGTGCACTCGGCGCCACCCTCCATCGGCCGCGACTAAGGTATATCAGCTGCCACTGCGCCTGGACTCCCAGACGTGACTTGCTTGTGGACGGAGGTTGCGATTTTCGCGTCCGATTAAAGGCTAAGGCTGGCTGAATTGGTGCCTGGAGCTTCTGCACCGTGACGCAAGGGCAAATACAACGGTGAACTCCTGTGCTTCTTCTTGCCCCTTGCCGCTTCCCCTCCGGTAGTCGAACCCGAGTCCTGCGAAGCTTGGTCGTCTGCCTGCGCGAAGCGACTCGTAGCCGTCTGAACGTGCACAAGGCTGACTTGTAGCGTCGTGGTGTTGGTGTGCGCGCTGTGCGCACCGAGAAGGCCGCGCGGATTCGCGCCCAGGTCGAGGTTGACGTCCTCATCGGGACGGCGGCGGATTCTCTTATTCCTGCGCCTGTAGGACGCACTGTGGGTGTCTTCGAGCCACAGCACTGGCTCCGTCTTGTGCTCCAGGGCGGTCTCGCCGTCCTCCACGTAGTTCGGCTTCCGGCCCCGCGTGAAGGTCACCAAGAAGCCCACGATGGTCCCCAGCAGAATGAAGATGAGCGTGAGCAGCACGAGGAAGGCCAGAGGATGTCGCTGGCTGGGCCCGCCGACCACTTCGGAGCCGCCGGTGTCGATCAGGGACAGGCGGCTCACGTCGAAGCTAAGCCGTCGGCGAGGGGACAGGATCCTGGGCCGCTGCAACTGCCACCAGCTGGGCGACCTCCCGACGGATACCGGGATCTCTGGCGGCGGAACTCGACCATACCATTGCGGGTGCGCGATGGGCGTCAAGGTGCCGTGAGACACACGCCTCGGCGGAAGCGTCATTTTCTTCTACCACTGATTTTACTTGCCCCACATCGAATAAAGGAGGTTGGCCATTTGAAATAAACTGCGCAAAAAACCGTTCGCAAGACGGACTACAAAACGTACACTTTGACGTCTCCGCTCAAATTCTACGTTTCGGACTTCTGGGTTCGTTTTAAAAAAAAACGTACCAGCGCAGTTTAGCAACTGCAGTGCTGGCCTTGAACGAATGAAGCAAATTTATTCAAATAAAAAGGGGAGGCGTATGAGTGGACGAAGAGGCAAAGGCGAGTCACGAAGATAAGTCACAGGTCTAGAAGCCCAGTAGCGATCGCTTCAGGCATGACTCTCTTTAGCAGGCCTTGTTGGGCCAGTCATCATCATCATCATCATCACCAGCCTATCTACGCCAACTGCAGGGCAAATGCATCTCCCGTTATTCTCCAATTACCCCGTTCCTGTGCCAGCTGTGACAATTTATCCCCGCAAACTTCTTAATCTCATCTCCCCATCTAACTTTCTGCCGCTCCCTGCAACGCTTGCCTTCTCTAGGGATCCACTCGGTAACCCTCAATGACCAACGATTATCTTGCCTCAACATTACATGCCCTGCCCATGTCCATTTCTTCTTAATTTCTACTAATATGCCCTTAACACCCGTTGTTTTCCAACCCACTAAACTCTCTTCTTGTCCCTTGATGTTACACCTATCATTTTCCGCTCCATTGCCCTCTGAGTCATTCTATATATAAGTTGAACCCTCTTTGTGAACCTCCATGTTTCTGCCCCGTAGGTGAGTACCGGTAAGATGCAGCTGTCATACACCTTCTTCTTGGGACAAGGATAGGCTGCTATTCATTATCTGAGAATGTCTGCCGTATGCGGTTCACCCCATTCCGATCCTTCTAATTATCTATGCCTCAGGTTTTGGATCTGGGGTCAAAACTTCGCCTAAGTACAGGGGGGGGGGGAAACAACATCTTTATTTGCCGGCTAAAAGGTCACGGTGGCTCTCACTCCCTCGCTAGGAGGGGGGTGCCGGCCGCGACTGCTGGCGTGTGATCGCCGCCAGCGCAAACTGCGCGGCGGCTTTCTGTGCGTCCTTGTCCGTCTCGCGCACCGCACGCGGGAGATGGGGCGATAGTATGTTCGTTTCCGCTTCCGCGTCGTTGCACTTCCACATCATGTGGGTCATGGTCGCCCTCGCGGCCCCGCACACTGCACACTGGCCCGTGATGTATCGTTCGGGCGTGACATGCACGGCCCACACCGGGGTCCACGCCTAAGTAGAGATATTCGCTTACCACTTCCACTGGCTCGCCCCCTATCCCAAACTGCTGTGCTGTCCCGAGGTTTTGATCGTTACCTTGGTTTTCTTCATATTAATTTTCAGGCCCACGGTTCTACTCTGTTCGTCTAGTGCGGAAAGCATGCTTTGAAATTCGTCCCCCGAGTTAGTGTCCGAGTAGTAAGGCACTAAGCCCGGTCTCCGTCCATTACTCAGCTGTGGTAGGGTATGGAGAATTCTTGAGGACTGGGTCTGACTACGATATTCTGGGGCACACCCAAGTTCCGTGGAAAAGGGCTGCAGTTTTTCAGAATTGCTTGCAGTTGAGTGTACACAATGAGCTCTGTGTACGCTCAGGTGCAAAATTGTTGCAGGGCGGGGTTAGTCGCATGAGCCTAGTAAGTAAAACTACTGTATGCGCTGTGTTCGCAAAACTATGATTTCTGGGTTACCGTGACACCGAGGATAACGGGAAAAGCTTTGGCCGATATACATTTGCCGGTACGTGCTTTTCAGTACATTTCTATACGTGTGAGAGGCGCGAATCCCCTAAAAGAACTTGTATTTTTCTAAGCGTATTTTTCAAAATATCACGCATACAAGTATTAAAAAGGGCACTGCAAGTATCAAATTAGCATTCATGTTTTGCCTCACATATGTGCTATGCCCTGTTGCTGTTCAACAATATTTACAAGTACGAACACTGCCACCGAAATTCGATGTTTCAAAATGGCTGTGGTATATAAATGTATCGTTCTATCACTGCATTGATCTGGCCGGCCGGCTGAATCGAGGGAAGACTATCTTTCTGTCCCTCAATATGGTCCCTCGACAGAGAGACCAAAATTTCAGCGTTGAAGATGCCGAACATAGACTATCGTTATTAAAATTCCTAGTTATCAGCCCTGGGTAGGGCATCTTCGCGGGTTAGCGCCACCCCCTTTCGTAGACGGCTACAAGGGCTCCCAAGGGACGACTAGCATACACTATGTTGAGGAAACCAAAAGATAATGTTTACACCATGTTGCCGACATTATATAGCCTGCCGTAGCACTGTGGTGACTGATAACCTAAAACACATACATCTTAAAACCCCGGGAGTACACGTCTTCTGTAAGCGTAGAGTTAGCTAGCCCTCACAATGAGCCTCACTACGCACCGAGGAACGTCAAATGCATTTATATCAAGCTGTGTGAACAAACGTAATCCTAAGGCAAGGCTGTCGCATACTCACACGCATTATTCCGTTGCTAGATACGTACAGGCCAGGCGTACAGGGGGCGATGCAGGAAGTAATAGGCAGATTTATTTAGGCGTTCCGGGCGTTAGCGTACTGCTGGGCGTAAAGCGGAGCGTACGCTCGTCGCGACGCACCCATGGATAGTTTTAGTACATTGTTTTTCGTAGCGTGCACTAACGCCCTCGGCGCCACCTGTTGAACCCAACGCGAAGTACCCAAATTTGACCTTTGTTTACGTGGCTAACCAAGGCACGCTGTAGCTGGACGGCATTTTTTTTTCAATGCATTAACGCTGGTTTCAATTGTAACAATCTTGCAAGTATGATAAAAAAGACACTGTTACCTTGATTCAGTACAAGGGGAAAATACGACTCACCCGTCGCGATTGTTTGGCTCAACCGCGCAACGCCTAAGTTTCGAAGCAACACGCAGTGGTCGGGATACTCACTTTATACAGCTCTGAAATATGGCAGGACCATGCGACAAATCAAATACTACTAACAATGACATGCGGCGCTAATGCTACGCGCAAAATTAGACAGCGGGCAGGCTGGCACGGCAGTTTAGCGATACACATCACCCGAGTGTAGCAACGCAACAAAATATACGATGCATTCCTATTACTCACTTCCTCTTATGTGTGGAGCCGAACTACAGATCCTTCCCGTTTCACACGGATAGCGCAACGTTCTCGGCTCGCACCCGAGGGTGCGACGGCGGCGCAGGCGAAAATTCTGGATGTCCGAAACGCAGGCCGCCGATCCGCACCAACCCTCCCCGCATTCCACGACAGCGACACGCATGCAAATACCGCCACCCGCTTCCGGAGGCATCCGGGTTGTCCTCGGTGGCTCATTTCTGGCCTGCATGCCTGTTGGAACTGAAGCGTTGTCGCCTAATGAGAAATACACGCGACTGTCCGCGTTTTCTGTCGGGGAACTGGACCTCTCGCAACATGCCTCCGACATCGCCGAGGCAGCAACCATTTTGGAAGCGAGCTGCCTTCCCGCAGGTCCTCCGCGCCCCGCAAGCGCCCCGGAACATATGCTCTCAGCCGTTGCGTGCGTAGCACCGCATCGTCGGTGCGTTTACGCAGCGTACTGCGCTTGCGCAGTCGCGACCAGCTCCGCCCGGGCGTACGCTCGTCCGGAGCGCGCGCCCAACTTAATCTGTTTAATGAAGCGTGTTGACATGCAGCGCCTATGAATCAACCTGAAAGATACCGAACAACCGTTATCTACCACGACCATGAGCAGAGCTGATCTAAGCGATGGGAGTTTAAAACCATCGTAAGGGGAGGGGCAGGAAAATCTATTAGTTTGTTTAAGGGTAGGTCAAATAAGTGGGTCTCCTTGAACCGCGCTGTTTCAAAACAGGGCAAGAAAAGAGCACACACCGACTAGCCCCATTTTAGCCTTGCTTACAAATAAGTGGGATAATGTATGCAAGACGATTGCTGACCACCGGCGTCTCAATAAAAGAGAGAGCCTCTAAACACCATCATCATCATCATCAAGTCGTGGGCTTGTACCCACAAGAAAACGGAACCTCGATATTTCTGTGGCGCAGCCATGAAGCGAAAAACACCGGGTGTACACATCGGCGAGTACAGCTCTGCAGTTACGCGCTGCTCTGCTCCTTGGCAAGGGTCAGTTTGATACACATCAAGCGGGCATTGATAACGATCATTTTGAAACACCGCTCGTGCGGAACAGAGCCATCAAAAGGTATTCACGGTACGTCAAGAAGTACAGGAGTGGAATAGTTACCAGCTGCCACCACTCATTCGGGATCGCGCGGGGGCGTTTGCGTTTGTTTTCGCCGTCCTGGCGAATCCCGTCTTCGTAGCAAATAAATCATACCATTACGACAATACTCGCCGTCATGGTGCCGTCACTAAGTCATTGTGTTGCTGATGTTATGATGGTGATGGTGGTTCGATGTTAATGGCGCAAGTCCAACTGGCGCAAATGATGCTAAATGAGTGGTTATGTATTAGAGATAACGATAAAAACCCTGAAACCGGCCAGCACTAACAAAAGTGAAATATATCAAGACACTGAAGATGGCTCGTGTAGATGGCTACACTGGGATGCAATTCAAGAAAAAAGAGCGTCGCCCAGTCAAATCGCCCCCTTCCAGCCAATGGCGTCGCTCTATCAACGCGACGTCGCGGCC
The DNA here is from genome assembly GCF_048455015.1 of Haemaphysalis longicornis. Lineage (NCBI taxonomy): Eukaryota > Metazoa > Arthropoda > Arachnida > Ixodida > Ixodidae > Haemaphysalis > Haemaphysalis longicornis. Next base: position 147,762,937 of record NW_027526407.1, read on the forward strand.
GAGCGCCTTGCACCTGCAGGCAGGGCTCGGAGTCAGGGTTCTCTGAGTGAGTATACCCAGAAACGTAGTTCTTCAGGATGCCTACATTTGGAGCGGAGATAAAAACCTTAGCTGAAAATTCTTTTTTTGCCGGTATAATGCAACGCGTGAAAGAAGTTATTCCTTGAACGTAAATGGTGAAACAACGCTTTTAGCGAAGACAGTAAAAGAAGACACAGACACGAGCGCTGACTATCCACTAAGCAATATTTATTGCTTGCGGAAATATGAAAAAATTCGATGATGTCACACCCGTGCGTGCAAAAAAAAGAACTAACGTACAAATTGCCGCCGGATCTGCTATACCATGGTGACTTAAATCACATGTTCAAGTACCCAAGTTTTTTCTTATACAAGGCTACCGAAAGGGTTTACACGCAATCCTCACTATGCTGGGCTGTCTCCCACGCTTCGTAGATTTCGCGTGCGCGCGTGTCACGACATTTCTTGAGCACCGTAGTGTCTTCCAAACGCGGAGATCACTTACAAGCCTTGTAATGCGTTGCCAAGGTGCTTCCTGTGCCTGTTTTAGGGAAGTACTCATGCTTTTTTTTAGGCGCTCGTTCAGCCAACGCCCGGTCTGCCCCCCTCGTACACGATGCGGTCGCTGCAAGCTACGAAGCACTTCGCGTGCTTTGTCACGCATTGCACCTTTGAGCGACCACTTGAGTTCAAGATTGCAAACAAACTTCCAAGTTTGTCCGAGGCCGAGAACACTGTCTGCAGCCATGCTTTTTGAGTGACCTTTTTGATCCAGTGGGACACTATCTGGACGTTGGTATGACGCTTAGGGTCTTTTTCCGCTTGTCTTCTTGGGTCTCGTGGGTCTAGAGGACTTTCATCAGGAGTGCCTCACCCATTCCCAGTATCAAGGCCTGTGGGTAGCCTGCCGACAGCAACCGCTCCATTTGCTTATCCAGGGTGCCTTCCATTTCGTAATGACACGACCGAACCACAGCGTTCGACAGCGCGGAGTGGGCAATTCCACGCTTGGTAGGTTTGGAATCGGCCGAGGAAAATGTCAGCATCCCGTTTTTCCTAAGCAGAAAAGCAAAAAAGCGATGCTGCAAAAAAAGCAAAAAATAGATGCTGCCATCTTATCGCCCCATTCCTAGCTTACGAAGCGTGGAATTGCCCAATTCGCACTGTTGAACGCTATGCTTTGGTCGGGTACTCACGGAATCAAGTGCAGCCTCGACACGTAAGTGAAGGGGTGTCGGTCGTAAGGCTGTCCAAAGGCCTTTATCCTGGGAATTGGCGAGGCACTCAAAAAGAAAGTAAACTCGGTCATGAGACCCAAGAAGACAAGCGAAAAAAGCTCCTAAGCGTCATACCATATATCCAAAGTTATCCTACCCGATCAAAAAGGTCGCTGGAAAACCAGCTGTGCGGACCGTGTCGTCGGCCACAACAAACTTGGTAGTTTGCTTGCAAAGGTGAACTCACTTGGTCGCTCAAAAGTGCGATGCATGACAAAGCACGCGAAGCGCTTCATGGCTTGCCACGACAGCGTCGTGTACGAGGTGCCCCTCGCAAGTGGTCTTGTGTATGTGGGGCAGACCGGGCGTCGCCTCAACGAGTGCCTAAATGAGCAAGCGTACTCCCTTAATACCGGCACAGGAAGAAACTTGGCCACGCCCTGCAAGGCCTGTAAGTGCTCTCCGGGTTTGGAAGACAGTAAGGTGCTCAAGAGGTTTCGGGACACACGCCCACTAGAAATCTACGAGGCGTGGGAGATAGCCTAGTGCGGTGAAGATTGCGTGAGCACCCCTTTGGTAGCCTTATATAAGAAACACCTTGGGTACTTGAACATGTAATTGGAGTTATCATGGCATAGCAGATGCGCCTGCAGTTTGTACATTTGTTTGTTTCTTTTTCGCGCACGGGTGTGACGTCAACGCATTTGTCCATTACATTTCCTCAAGCAATAAATGTTGCTCAGTTTATAGTCAGCACTCATCTCTGTGTCTTCTCTTACGGTCTTTGTTTAAAGCGCTGTTTCGCATTTCATTATTAACCAACTAATCTAAACGCAAAGGTTAGTTAAACGTGTTCGTCAGCTGGAGTAGTGAGTTTCAACTTCATTGCTGATGGTAAATTTCTCCTCTTCCGGGTTTCTCTTCTACCACTTTCTTCTAGTTCTATGCATCGTCGGTACCATTTTCCGGTTTGGAGCCCGTAGAAGCCGCGTCTGAGTGTGCGCGGTGTAGGCCAGTGGTGCCCGAGGTGCCCGCTGTGTCGGTCAGTGTGTACTAGATGTCGTTGTCTAGCCCCACACGTGATTGGAGTTAGCCAGCCACATGTGTAGGCGTGTCGTCGTGGGTCATCGGTAATAAACGGCGGCTAGTCGGTTCAGTCGATAGTAGAGCTCAAGCGGGTCGGCCTCACACTTCTTGCTCGTGCCGCGGTCTGAGGCACCGGCATACGTCACGCCCGCTGCAGTCGCCTGGCCCTGGTGAACGGTCACCGCCAAGGCACAATATATGACGAAGAGGTGGTTCTTTGCCTCGAATCCGGCTAGTGCGGTCTCGCTACCCCCGCTTTTCTGTCACTTGTCTGACGCGTCCGGCGCCACGAGCCTATCGACTTTTGTGTGCTGAGTTTCACAAGCTACCACCGAGGCGCTCGCCTCTCTCTCTCTCTCTCTCTGAGAAGACTATTTGGCTTCTGCTTCTACTACCTGTCTGCTACCTGACGCCTACCTTTCAGCATGGCCCTGTTTGACCGACTTTCCGTGTTCCTCGAATCGCTAGGGCCACCCCCGATTCTGTGGCCTTTGGAAGTGAATGTTTCAGGCTGACCTCGGGGCGGCTGCCGGCAGCGATTGGAGTGACGCTAAGCGTGTGTCCGCGTTTGTTAGCGTCTTGGGATGCGAAGAACAGCGGAAGCACTTCGGCGACGCAGCAAGAATGAGCCCGGTTCAATTCAAGCAACGCGTCGTCCGCGCCTGAGCCTGAGCCCGGTTCTTCGTCGGTGGCTGTTTCGAAGTTCGCCGTACTCGTCGAGCAGCTTGACCTGCTTTTCGCCGCTTCCACGAATACGCTTGTAGAACGTCACGAGTTCGCAAGTCGTCTACAGCTGCCTGGGTAAACCTTTCCCGACTACGTGACCGTACTCAATCAGAAAGCCGTGCGGTGACAGTTTGGCCTGACGTACGCGGGACGTGTCCGTGACCAAATCATCCATGGAACGTCCAACCCGCAAATAACAGAGAAGTTCCTCGAATATGGCGCAGATTTATCATTGGAAAAGGCGGAAGAAAATGGCCGGTACATCGAAGCGTTGTCTCTTGCAAATGAAGCGTTCGCTCTCAAGCAACCTTACCGCGTCGCGGCTGTAGGTGAGGGCGTACAACATGGCGGAGTCAAGAACAGTAATGGCTTGGCCAGTCGGGGAGGCCGTGACGTTACATCGCTTCAGGCAAGGCAAGGCGTTGATTGATTTGTAGAGTTTTACGCGCCGATGCAACGCAGGCGATGAGGAAGCCGTAGTGGAAGGCTCCGGAATAATTTTGGCCACCTGGGGACCTTTAACGTACGCCGAAATCTCGTACGCACGGGAGTGTTTACTTTTCGCCTCCATCAGAAAAGCGGCCGCCGCGGCCGGGAATCGAACCCGCGACCTCATGCTCAGCATCAGAACGCCTTACCCAATGAGTAACCGCGGCGGGTAAGGCAAGGCGTCACTCGATTTCCGGGAGGGGAAGATGCCCGCTGCAATCGCAACCGTCTTCTGAGACCCGCGGTACAGCTCTGCAAGGGAACTCTCAAAGCCACTTTCAGCCTCAATTGTGCGATCACTGCGGTAGCAGACTTCTCGAAGCTGTCCAGCCCGAAATCGGCGTTGAAGCGCATGAAACATAAGACAAGGGGACATTTCGCGTCGCTGTGCCGCGAGTATGCGCCAGCGAAGGGAGTTTGTTCGAGGAGAGCTGCTGACTTCACCCCAGCACACTTATCTGTCCAGCATCAGGCGTCTTAAATATCAACTCAGTTTCGAAAACTTCCGTGTCCGTGTCATCATCCACGGATGATCATCCTTCGACGTCCGTGCTATCAGTTTGCATTTCTCCAAGGAAAGAATCTTGCTTGATGCTGGAGGATCAGTGTCCTTGATGACTGCGAACACTTCAATCCTCACTTCAGGAAGCAGCTCGTTCTGTCCAAAGCTGTCGTCGACTTGCGGAATTTCTCCAAACAAGGTATCGGCATGATCGGCTCTTCTCAAGCTCCTGTTCAATTCTTGCAACGGTCTTTCTCCATCATGTTCTATGTCACCGACAGAGAGACATCGCAGTTGGGATTTGACGCAATCCAGCAATTGGGCAGCGAGACGGACGGTGCGTCTCTGCTTGCTCACTCATTCACTCACCTGAACGCCCGCACTCACGCACTCGGTCGCTCACTCAGTATCACTCACTCGCTCATTCAATCACCTGCACTCACTCACTCACTCACTCACTCACTCACTCACTCACTCACTCACTCACTCACTCACTCACTCACTCACTCACTCACTCACTCACTCACTCACTCACTCACTCACTCACTCACTCACTCAATATATACTGCCTCTATTTTTGCCTGTTATCTTGCCATGGTTGAATATTTACGCGTTGAAGGAATAACTGAATAACCTGAAGTTAGATTCCTACCTCTAAATATTCCGCCGCACAAACGAGTCATTTTTCCTATCACAGGAGAGGAAATGTTCCTTTTTTATTTGCACAGCTTCTCATTGCTTTTTTCACCAACTTGTTGTTGCGGTTCAACTTGCTGCACCATTGATTATTTATGTTAATAAGCGCCTGCACTACCTGATTTAGAAGCCGATGGGCCGGCCTGATTCGTGCCAAAACCTCGCCGGACTGATAACCGCTGCTCCTCCTCGGCCCGAGGGCACTTGACCTTCTCAAGGAGATGGTTGAGCACATCAATAAAAATATGCCATGAACAGAATAAGGCAAACTTTTAGCTGTGTGACTCTATAGCCGCACTATGCGTGGCCCTGCCCTTGCATGGCGCTTTCTCCTGCGTGCGTGACACATTGGGGAGGCTCACTGAAGGGCGGATTAGCGCTGCACGCTGCCGTCTCTGAGATGGTGGAAATGGGCGTGCATTGGGAACCGTCGGGTCTCAGTTTCTCACAGTTCTCGAGTGCGTTGGCCGAGTATGCCAGTGCACAAACTCATGCACGGCGTCATGAGCAACCCCCAGAAGGGGTACATTCTCAAACCTATGAAGGAGCATGTCCTAACAAAGAACTATGAAGTATGCGGACATTTAACTAAAGAGGCAGACGAGAAGAAGACAAGAAAGAGGCAAGCGTTTTCAAGAGGAGGAAGGCGCGGGAGACCAGTCTACGCTCCTCGAACCTACCCCAGCGTCATCGGGGCCTGACTGCGCGTCAGGCCTACCAACACGTGTTCCAAGCGGTGATCCTCGAAGGAGACCCCACGGGAACGCACCGTCAGCGGCTACAGGCACGAGAACTAGCTGTGGTACAGGGCGAACGCTCGGGCTACGCTACGGCGCCAGTTCCATATTACAACTAGGGCTACGTTCCCTTGGCTGTTGGCGGCGTCGGCTGGGCCCACTTCCTGCAAGCCTCCACCAGACGCGACGGTCGCCTTGATCCCCACCGCAAATATTGAAAGCCATCGACTGTAACGTGAGGCGACGTCACACTTGAAGACTTTTATGCGAACTCAAACAACGAGAACACGTCTTGGACTATTTACCGTTTTTGTCTTGCGCTCTGAAATACCGTCGCCTTCAATTAAAAGTTTTTCTGTGTGTTCAGTTCGCTTGATGAATTGACGAGACAATTTTGGCGAGCCTCCCAGGATCCATTATTTCACATTGTCACCTGTCAATTCAGTCAGGTAGATTATCGACCCAGAAAAACTGGCAGCCCTTACCGAGACACTAGGATTGACGAAGGCGGAGGAATTGGCTATGTCTGAAAGAGCAGCCCGGGAGAAGCAGTGGAGAGAAGAACGAGAACGGGAGAAAGGAAAGAGAGAGCAAAAAATACTGGAAATGAGAGGGAAGCTTGCTGAATACGCTTCGCGGGGAATGATAACAGAGAAAAGTGAGAGATCAGGTTTTGTGTCACACCGACCGCTTAATATCAGTCAAATACATTGATGTCACCCTTCGACGATAGCTGGGACAATGTAGAAGCGTACCTTGAACGATTTGAAAGGATAGCCACAGGCCAGTTCTGGGAAAGCTCAGAATGAGCTACAACCTTCCGCTTGGTATTGGAAGGAGAGGCATTGAGTATCTTCAGGCGAATTCCAGCGTCAGACTCTACCGACTACGACAAAGTAAATACTGCTCTTTTCCAAAGATTTCGCGTAAGTGCAGAAGATTTTAGACAGAAGTTCAGATGTGCAAGCCAGACGATGCAGAGGCAGGCCGACAGTTGGCTGCCCGGCTCAGCAACTACTTCGATAGGTGGATGGAGCTGTCTGGCACAAAAAGGACCTACGAGGCAATGTGAAATAGGATCATCGCGGAGAAATTTCTGAATTGCTGTAATACTGATTTAGTGGAGTTTTTAAAAGATAGGCGAATTCAGGCTCTCGACGACCTGGCCTAATGACAGACGCTTACATCGAAATGCAGGGCTTGGAAAGTCTGGGTGAAATGAATGCCGGGCCAGACAAGAAGCCGGAACTCAACTCAAACGCTCCAGAGACAAGAAATTTCGCAAAAGGTCCGCTCTAGCCAAAAAAATGTTTTCTCTGTGCCGGTCTCGCCCCACAGCAAGCCTTACCCATGCTACGCTACCTACCTCCGGACCTAGAAGTGACCATTGTATGGACTCCTGGCCATGCCGGCCTGGTTGGGAATGAAGCGGCTCATGCCGCAGCCCGCGATCTGCACTACCGGGCACTCCCAACTTCAAGGACCGACACTGGGTGCTACCCTCCCACCACTGAAGACACGCTCCCTGCCCTTGATTCCACCTTCAGTGCCATACTGTCCCACTACAGGCACACACGAAAAATATACCCCCCGCCCCTCCCCTCCCTCCCAACACACCACGCCACGCTCTATCGCCGCCTGCAAACTGAAACCTTCTATAATCACCCCATCCTACACCACATCTCGCCGTCCCTTTTCCCCTACAACTGCCCGCACTGTCACATACCTCTCACGACTTACCACCTTGTTTTCTCTTGTCCTCACCACCCTAACCCCATCCCATCCCCCAACCCTGAGCAGTGGGAGTCCGAGCTGACCAGCTCAGCACCAGAGCGGCAGCAAGCCCTGGTGCAACGAGCTCTGGACGCAGCTCGGACTCGCGGCCTCCTGGACTTGGGAAGCTGAGCACATCGTGGTGTGCACAATAAACGTTTATTCCTCATTTGTGATGGCATCGGACATCTGCCAGAAAATTGCCGCAATAATAATGCAAGTGGCAAAACAGACCTTGTGTGCAGCGTTTGCTATAAGAGGGAACACGAGGCTGAAGAGGGAAGTTTTAGGACGAAAGACGCAGATCCTGTGTACAAAGATCCTGACAGCAGGTGAGCAGAAAAGTTATGAGGGAAGAGAACAAGACAAAGCGAAAGCACGAGTAGTTTGCCCAGGGATTGGCCAACTAGACGAGGAAAAGTCCATGCTGCAGGTTCCGTCTTTTCAACAATTAGCACTAACTCCTAGTGAACTACAAGAACAACAAAAACAAGACCCATCTCTACGGGGTTGCTATCAGCAAGTAGGAACTCAGTGGAGACGGAATCGTACGGGGTACGAGTTCCAAATAACAAAAAGACCCTTGTACAGAAAGTGCCAGTTCAATTCTGCTAGAGAAGCCGTGCAGCTGGCTGTACCGCGAGAGCTACGACATGCAAATTTGGCAACAGCACATGAGAACGTGGTGGCGGGTCACCGAAGGTGAAATCAAACTCTTAGGAGAATCACAAAAGAGTTCTTTTGGCCAAACATACAAAGTGACGCAAGGCGTTATGTAAAGTCCTGCCGTGTTTGCAGGTAGCCAGCTTTACATAAAGGCAATCCCCCACTTAGCGCCGAGCAAAAGGTTATGCCACCCTTCCAAAGAAAGATTACACAAACTTGTCCACGGCATTGGGTTTACGACGAACGTGAGGTGTTCCCCAGAATGCCAGCCCGCGTTACAATAGTGCAAGATGCACAGCGCAAGGGACGAGAACGGAAACTATGGCAGGAAACACGTTAAGAAGAGCGAAAAGTTCACAGGAAAGATTGCCGCAGAGAACATGAAATCGAAAGATAGTACAGGTGCGGAATTGCCGAGGCGGTGTATTTCTTAAACTGGAATTATGGGTGGAATGATTTGTGTAATTCGGCGTGTTCTATGGACTGCTAATTAAGTATTGAGTTACAATATTTTTAACGCCTCAGAACTGTGGACACGTGCGAGCTTCGGAACGCTACGGTGAATTGTGGTTGTAAACTGTGTTTCTTAGTCTATTAGGACTCTGTGGTGAACCGTGAGTGTTAGGAGGGGCGGTGCCAGTCGAGCTCGTGGATTCTTTAGGACCAACCACGTGGACAATCTTTGGGGTGTGAGTCAGCCGTTTTTTGGAAAAACTGCTTAAAAGGGGGGGGGGGGGTATAATGTCATGAGCAACCTCCCAGGAGGGGTATCTTCCAAACCCACCGAAGGTGTATGTTCCAACAAACATTATGAAGTGTGTGGACAGTCAGATAAAGTGAGCCTCGAAGAAAAAATTAAACCATCTTCCCGTACGGGAACCTTGAGTAGTATGCGAAGCAGGCATGGGGTCGATTCAAGTGCCTATTAGTTTTCAGTTCGTCGTTTCCGTGAGGTTGAGGTACGTAGCTACCTTTATATTTACCCTTTGGTTTCCATCGTAACTACCACACATTTAACTTACCGGAACTACGAAATGAAAATTGCTTTGACCCCATGGCTGTTTCGCATACTACTCAGGGTTCCCCTAGGGGAAGATGGGGTAATTTTATTGGAGGGGGTGGATGGTGTTAGAGTGGAGAGCCGTTAAAGATAGAGAGGACGTTGTACGTGGTACGCGTTCGTCTTTATTTATGCACTATCATCATCATGTTCAATGTAGGTGAGCTGTATTTAGCGTTCTGCTTTGATTATGACCGCCTTATGGTCTGTGGGGGCTGTTGTAGTGGACGAACCTTAAAGCTGCTGAATTTGAAGTCGATGTACGTTCCCCGGAAGGTTAAGGGCTACTTGTAATCACGGCCCGCCGATACTTGCCGACGCACGCCTTTGCCCAAAAATTACCCCACCTTCCCGCGAGGGGAACTCTGTGGAGATGCGACGCATCTTGAGGGTTCACTTGGTGTTTCCGTTGGGTTGATTCTCTAATTGCGTGAAACGTGTTAGGAACGCGTATGATGAATTTTTTTTTAACACGCGGCCTTGTCTTCAGTGGTGCTAGCATCCCTGTTATCACAGTGATCGGTGCTTGTTACGGTTGCGCGGGCGATAGCAGAATTGCTAGGCTCCATTGAAGGCATCGATGGAAATCGGAACGCCGGTGCTGGAACGACCGCGGCTATGACGCAACGTGGCGCGGCTATGACGCAACACAATCCAACACAATCCACTTTAGTCCAATCCAATCCAAATCCAATCCAATCTAAGCCAAGCTAAGTCAAGCCAACACAATCAAATCCAATCGAATGCCCCTCGCGAGAGAGTTTCGCTATCGGAGAGGAGAGGGGGTGAGCGGCGGAGAACGCAGCTCGCGCGGCGAGGAGAATGGGGGAGGGGTGTGGACGGACAACAACAACGCCGTATGGAGGGACGAGGCGAGTGAATGAGATGCAGTCGCATCTACAACGATGATACGTCGAAAGCGCGTGAAGCGTGCTCGTCTCGTGCCGTCCCAGGAAGACGCCGGCAACACTGTCGCTCCAGAAGCCCTTAAAGGGGAAGCGTGTTCGACTCGTGCCGGCCCAGAAAGACACCGGCAACACCGTCGCTCCAGGAGCCATAGAAAGGTAAGACACCACCGGGTGTTCAACAAGCCGAGCATGCACAGTGGGGGTGTGGGCGGTGCAACAACGACGACAAGGGAGAGCCATAGCCCGGACCATGAGTCGCTTCGCATATACAAAAGAGGCACGCGTTTGGAAGAGGAGGAAGATGGGGGAGACCTGGCTACGCTCCTGGAACTGACCCCAGCGTCATCGGGGCCTGCCTACGCCTCAGGGCTACCAACACATGTTCCAGGCGGTAATCCTGGAAGGAGACCACGCGGCAACGCACCGTCGGCAACTCCAGAAACGAGAAGCAGCTGGACTCCCATGCTGACACGCTAGGGCTACACACCGTAACCAGTCCCACATTGCAACTAGGGCTACCCTTCCTTGGCTGTTGGCGGCGACGGCTGGACCCACTTCCTGCAATCCTCACGAGACACGACAGTTGCCTTGAAGACATCTGCTGTAATGTGAGGCTACATCATGCTAAAGACTTTTACGGAAACGCAAACCGCGAGAAGACTTCTTCCTCTATGTACAGTTAATTGTCCTTTGCTGTTATACACGTTCTGCATCCATTAAATGTTTTTCTTTGCCTCCTGTCCACTTGATGAATTGACGTGACACACGGCTGAACATGGAGACATCACGTGGCGGCGGGTCTATGCTCGCTAGCAGCGGCTGCTACCCCCCTGCGTTCGTGGATATCATTGAGTCCGCACGTGATTGGGATCGCTGCAGTTTGCCGTCACTTGATTGCTGCGTGGCGGCAGGCCCTGGCCTGTGAGGAGCACATGCTGCCTACTTGGCAGCAATTTGGGTGCGGCCATTACGGAAGTTGGCATTTCACATGGTTGTCCGGGAGACGGCAATAGGATTGTCCTGCGGGCTGGCAGATATCTGTGTGGTGTTACAAAGAGGCGCGGTTTGCGGTGGCTGTGTAGAATAGGCTACAGGCAAAAGGCACATTGTGTCCACTCGTAAAGGTAGTTACGGTGCAGAGGGTCTGCCATATAAGCAGATGCAAGGAGGATTAGTAGCCATCATTGTTCCTGGATGTTTCTTTGCTCTGCCATTCGCGTGCACCTGCAGCATATAGCAACAACTTGCCCAACCACGGAATTTTTATTAGCCCGTTTCTAGCAATAATAATTTGGTCACAAATGTCTGGTAACGTCGGCGAGAGCCGGACGTTTTAGGCTCCACAACTCCGCAATTAACAAATTTTCACCATGGTCACTCTGTATATAGCCACAAAATCCTTTCTACGAATTACATCACTATAAAGACACAAAAAACATTCCTCGACAACTTGAATGCTTCTAACGATACTGATACAAAAATATTTCTTCCTCAATCGCGGTACGGCTCAAGTATATGTTACGTCGAAGAATCAAAATATTCATTATAGCTGAAATCGAATCCACGCAGCAAGGTACGCTGTACCTGGGCGAACTATCACCTTGGGAGTCACATTCATGATTGCCTGCTTTTGTAAATATACTTACAACATGACCACAATGAACAGTTTTCACCGTATTGTTTGCATTTATTTGGCCCGCTCTACCTATCCATTTATATCTGACGTTTTGCGGCCGTTTTGATTCGTTGATGAATTTGGTATGGCATGCCTCTCCCTCCCAAAGCAACGGTAGTGCAGTCGCCGGCGCATCCCATCGGCCGTGACTGAGGTCAATCGGCTGCCACGGCCCCCTCAGGCCCAGACGTGACTTGCTTGTGAAGGGAGGTTGCAATTTTCATGTCCGCGGCAAGGCTTAGGCTGTCTGAGTTGGTGCCTGGAGCTTCTGCATCGGGACGCAGGAGCGAACGCAACGGTGCACTCCTGTGCTTCTTCTTGCCCCTTGCCGCTTCCCCTCCGGAAGTCGAACCCGAGTCCTCCGAAGCTTTTTTGTGCCCGCGCGCGAGGCTACTTATAGCCGTCTCAACGCGCGCAAGGCTAAATTGTAGCGTCGTGGTGTTGGTGTGCGCGCTGTGCACACCGAGAAGGCCGCGCGGATTCGCGCCCAGCTCGAGGTTGACGTCCTCATCGGGGCGGCGGTGGATTCTCTTATTCCTGCGCCTGTAGGACGCACCGTTGGTGTCTCCGAGCCACAGCACTGGCTCCGTCTTGTGCTCTAGGGCGGTCTCGCCGTCCTCCACGTAGTTCGGCTTCCGGCCCCGCGTGAAGGTCACCAAGAAGCCCACGATGGTCCCCAGCAGAATGAAGATGAGCGTGAGCAGCACGAGGAAGGCCAGAGGATGTCGCTGGCTGGACCCGCCGACCACCTCGGAGCCGCCGGTGTCGATCAGGGACAAGCGGCTCACGTCGAAGCTAAGCCGTCGGCGAGGGGACAGGATCCTGGGCCGCTGCAGCTGCCACCAGCTGGGCGACCTCCCGACGGATACCGGGATCTCTGGCGGCGGAACTCGACCATACCATTGCGGGTGCGCGATGGGCGTCAAGGTGCCGTGAGACACACGCCTCGGCGGAAGCGTCATTTTCTTCTACCACTGATTTTACTTGCCCCACATCGAATAAAGGAGGTTGGCCGTTTGAAATAAACTGCGCAAAAAACCGTTCGCAAGACGGACTACAAAACGTACACTTTGACGTGTCCGCTGAAATTGTACGTTTCGGACTTCTGGGTTCGTTTTAAAAAAAACGTACCAGCGCAGTTTAACAGCCAAACACCAAGTATTGCAGTGCTGGCTTTGAATGAATGAAGCATATTTATTCGAATAGAAAGGGGGGCTAGGAGTGCACGAAGAGGCAAAGGTGAGTCACGAAGATGGGTCACAGGTCTAGAAGCCCAGTAGCGATGGCTCCAGGCATGGCTGTCTCTAACAGGTCTACTTTGTCTTGCCGTGAGGCGATTTGCAGAGTCGCCTCCCATGGCTTAGTAGTGGTAGGGTATGGAGAATTTTCGGGGCGTGGGCCTGACTTCGAAATTCTGGGGCACGCCCAAGTTGCGTAGAAAATGGCGGCAGTTTTTCCGAATTGCTTGCAGTTTCTCTGAATGTACACAATAACCTCTGCGTACGCTCAGCTGGAAAATCGATTCCCGTTGCACGGCGTGGTTAGTACGCATCCGCGTAGTGTAAAGCGCTTTGCGCGCCAGTCGATCGAGGGCTGCGCTGGACAGAGCTTGCTTGGCATGACGAACCTCGAATTCTCCGCGGCTCTAACTGCTGGCTAGTTTTCCAATAAACCACGCTTCAGTATTTTTAAATTAGTTGCGCTTCTTGTGGGCACGAGTCCTGAGAGTCGGCAGGATTATGTGTTGAGGGGTGCAATGCCATCGCCCCACGGTAGGAGTGTTGTAGTTGTGCTGTGCAATAGCGTTAAAATAATATATACGTGAAATGTCCCGGCACGCATTGGCTCGCACATAGAAGGTTTAGTAGTCTCAAAGTATTCAATAAAGCTCTCACATAACATCGCCGCTGTTGAGGCTCTGGTAGCGTGACTGGTGATGCCGTCCGTTAGTCCGGAGTTGGGGAAACATTGGGGCCGAGTAGGGCGAAGAAATAATCTTTATGTAGCAATAGTTACATAGCGTCTGACTGAGGGAACAGGGGTCTTGCGGGCGCGAGAATAAATAACCAGGTTCGGTTCGCCCCGTTTCACGATTTCTCCCGCTGCTTTCAGGAACGCACCAATCAGAAAAATTCGTGGCACTGAAATTGACGTCCACAGGCTCACAAAGAGAAGGCACTTTTCCTCTCGCACAGGTCAGCGTTCGGTTGACTTCGGTGGTGCAACCTTCCTAAAGTCGAAGCCCTTAGGACAATACGATGTTTAAGTGGCCGGGGGACGCCTTGCCCCAGTAGGTAATCCGGCGTCGCGCGCTCGTTGAATAGCGGTGTCTTGGACCCACAAAAAGGGGCCCCACGATTCAGGGCTCGCAGCTGAAGAGTGCCAGCGAAAGAGCAATGGTGGACGCCTTTGCCCATCTCTCCCTGCAACGTCCTCGCTCATTGTACCAGGTTACCATGAAACCACGGAAACCGGCTTATGTCCAGCAGCAGAGTCAGTCGCCCCCGTATCTTTCCGCACAAAGCCTTGTAACTCCCTGTCTTCAAGGGGGGATGGGGGCAGAGAAAACCGGACTAACGGAGGATTGGGAGATTGAACCCGACAATATCCCAAATGGTCGTCGCAATGCCAATACGCCGACCCTAACTGCATCTCCTGCCGGCGGGAAGCTGCCGACGACATTGGATTCCAGCAATTGTAGGAGGGAGTCTTGTCCCAGGTAGAAACTTCGTGCCGGCACACAAACGCCTCTATCAGCCCTTCCAGAGGGCAGCTCATTGTTTCAACACGACGAAGTGGTCGCGATCATGGTCCAGACACTTTCCAAAACACTCCTGGCTTTCCCTGTCGTGGAGGGCTTCATCTTCGCGCATTTCGCACACTCTCGCCCATCACGAAAAACACCAAAACAAAACTGATGATTGATTGAAGGGTTTAACGCACCGACGCAACGCAGGCGATGAGGCGCGCCGTAGTGGAGGGCTCCGTATTAACTTTGACCACCTGGGTATATTTAACGTGCGCCGAAATATCGTACACACGGGCGTTTTTGCGTTTCGCCTCCATCAGAAAAGCGGCCGCCGTGGCCGGCAATCGAACCCGGGACCTCGTGCTCAGCAGCGCAACGCCTTAGCCCCTGAGCCACCGCGGCGGGTACCAAAACAAAACTACAAAGCAAGCGGGTGCAAGGACAATGTCCTGAAAGACCACCAGACTGACTCGAATATCAAACAAACACACTAATTAAACCCATATAGTGTGGCAATACTTAGCACGAGAATATGAACTGAATAAAAATAAATGTGGTATGCGAAGCAAATCAACCAAATAACGTTCTCCGGGGAAGAGGCGACGGTAGCCGCGGCGCCAGCTGGACCAGCAGCTTCAGCACCCAGATTCTCCTCCATGCCGGTGAGCGACTCGGAGTTGGCGCTGCCTCACTTAGGCTTAGCGAGGCGGCTGCGGGGTGGTCACCAAAAGAAGGCGATATCTCGAAGTCCGATGGGTGCAAGGTCCACAGGTTGGTCCAAAAATGTGCAAAACACGTTCACAGCATGAACAAGTAGAGAAAAGTGTCATTGGCAAATAAGAGGGCCACTAGGTCATAGAAAACTACGGAGCCATGGTGAGTGAAGCGTACCAACTAAGGGAGATTGACCAAGATTGCGGCAACCGCCCGGCAGTTAAAAAAACCAAGTGCCGTATTTACTCGCGTAATGATCACACGTTTTCAAAAAAATGTGATGTAAATTCAGGGGTGGGTTCATAACGTGGGGTAAATTTTTCGCGAAAACTACTTGAGCACTGAAAACATAAGCAAGTTGTGGGTCAATATGTTTATGATAGGTCTCAAGAACATAATAAATATTAGAGATAAAAACATAATAAAAACTCCGCACAACGCTGCCACCCGCTTTGCAATGCGACGCAAAATGCAGTGTTTTCATGAATTACGGAGCGCACTTGACCGAGCTCGCTGCGAGCTGACAACAGGTAGACCAATAAGTGGCTGCCGCTATCCAACTGCGGGACATCAAAACAGACACGGAGGCGGATGCAGCAAGCTGAGCACATTTTTTCTTTGTGTTGTTAAGAATTATGTGCGTTTAGTGAGCGTTTCTTCCTGATCTCCACCGAACGCATGCTTGCCGATATAGCTATTATCGGCAAGTCTGCGGCAATAACGTAGCCATGTCCGCTTTCAAAGGGAAGGAAGCGGAGGTAAGCACGACCATCATCAGCTGGAGTTGGTGCACAGTACGACATACTGGTGCCAAAAATTCAGGGGGCGTTAAAGGCGCGGGAAATTTAAAATATTGAATACTGACGACGAACTTCATGGGTGCGACTGTTATGCGAGTACATACGGTAAATGCAGAGCACTCGTGTGCGCGCGCCTCGTCATTACCTGGTAAGACAAGTATACCCTCTTAACAATATTGGCAGAGAGTGACCAAAACAATTTAAAAATTCTCCAGTGTTTGCCGTAATTGTGGCAACACTTTCTCGAAATGAGAATGACTACAGCGTTCGTCGTAATCGTAGCAACACTTGCACGGCACCAAAAATAGAGGTCATAGCATACGCCCTTCCAAGGCGAATTCCAGTGACTATCACTTCCAAAAAAATGAAAGAAGCTCTCCCATTAATGATTAGGTCTTGGTCGTTGTGGCTGCCAAGAAGAAGCCAATCGGCTGCAATCGTCGACTTAAACCATCGTGATGGTTGCGAAAGTTGCGCACAGCTTCGCTACCTTCAAGTCTTACGCGCTGGTGTGAGGTTCCTTTTTGTGAGGTAAGCCCTATCCGGTGCTTATCCAGTTTTTTGTGCGTTTTGGGCGGGTGTTCACGAAGAGACACTGAACCTCGACTGCGTCAAACTTTGAGAGCTGGGGGTTATTTTATTCCTTCCAAATGTGACAAAACTTCGTGAGTTCTTCAAGGATTTGTGCACTTCATAAGTTAATAACTCGGGCAATCGTCGCCTTTCCGGAGGCAATCTAGATTTACACTCTCTAATCCGCTCAACGGATTTGGAACACCCCCCTCTTTCTCCCCTGAAAAGGTGCTTTCAATTTTGCTTCGAAACTAAAGTAATTACTGACGGCAAAAAATAAAAGGTAAGTCGTCAACGGTGATCATATACAGCAAACTGACTGGCGTTCGTTTTAACAAAATCAAGGCTGTTGTCCAACCCACTTAAAAATTGCACAGGTGGGCCTCAACAGACTCCAGAACGACCAATCATCTTTACCAAATAAACAAGTTTGGCGAATGACGAGCCCCATACATGCCATTAAAGCAAAATAGAGTGTCCGCGCTGTGACAAAAGCGCAAAGCATGCGTCTGCGCCGTCGTCACTACGCAGGTAGTACTTTTGTTGCGAAAGCTACACTACGCTACCTTGGGGTGATTCGCGGGGTGACCAGTTTGACCTTGAGAGATAAATGTCAAACCACACTTTCGTCGGCGAGCGCCCAGGACGGAGAAGCCTGGAACGGAGATGCTCGGGGAGGGATAGGCGGTAGAAGAGAGATAGGCTCAAACTTGGATGAAACCAGGGCGAACTTAAACTAAGACAAAGAAAGGGGAACACAAGGAGAGCCGCTGCTACAACAATAAAGCTTAATATTAAGCTGGTCGAATATAAGCACTTAGCACAAAACAATAAAAACACTGCGCATGAGTAAAAGAAGTTCACGAAATCTATGGCGATACGAGAATTAGACAGCCCACGGCGACAGCCAAGGCACAAGAAGATATGCAATCTCTTTGGGATGAAGGCACACGCTTGCTTGGCAGACGCACTTGTCTTCTTCTGCTATGTGGAATCGTTTCATAATTTCGCGATGCCCAAATAAAATGTCAGCGGAAGGAAAATTAGGCTTACTTCCGCGGCACTTCGTACAATGTGAAGAAAGAGATATAATTGGGGCCCTTTAATGGAAGTTCGTGCCCTGTCAACCCGACGTTGATGCAACGTGTGTTCCGCTTCCTTTGTCTTTGTTTAGGCTCGCGCTTGTTTCATCCAAGAATATGGCTTTCCAACTGGTGCCAAATGTACAACTGGTCACGTTTTTAAAATAAGGGTATTGCGTACCAGAAAGGACGTATTAGGTAAATAGTTGCTGTTATAACCATTGCCGAGTGAGACTTGTATCAAAAGCAAATCTGCTGTAAAAATGAAGTGTTGTTTGCGTTTATTATGTAATCCCGTTGCTCTAGCATTTTCGGGGAATGCGCAGTATTCTCCCAATACAGAAAAAAAAGAATAAAGTTGGCCATCATAGTTGGATGGTCTGGAGTGTTGGGGAAAATTCCGCCTGCGGCAATTTTTAAGAGTAAAGGTTACAGATTTCCCAAAAAACAGGGCGAATGCAGAAAAGCCGCCTCCGCGGGAGGTCGCCTTTTCCAGGTTCATCGCCGCTGGCCGACGAACAATTGTAATAGCCTGAGGGCCGCCTATAGAGAGAGCACCAGCAACGTTGCGGATGTAGGCAATGATTTTAGCCTTTCTATTGTTGCTTATTGCTTATTTATAATTCCGGGGTGAAACGTTTGGATACTTAATTTTGCAGAGGACTTTCGTCTTAGATCGTTCGGTCTTTTCGGGGAGGAAGTGTCCTTCGCGAGGCCTACGTGCAGCAGTTAGTCTTATTTTCTCCCATTTGGGCTAGGAGTGTGCGGGCATATCCCTGCATTGACATCTCCAAACAAAAAATTACCGCATCTTTCACTAGTGGCGCAAGGCTGAAGAAACAGCAGAGCTACGGATCTACGTAGCTCCTCGCCACACTGACATCCGATCGCCGGAGAGAGAACACCAGCCGTTCAAAGACGTTTTGGATGGTACTGTAAAGCAGAGGCCATTGAGGTGTGTACAGATTTTTATGACTACCACTTGTCGTCAGCCCTTTAGTCGATCGTCTTCTGACGGCCCTACCCGTAGGGGAAATCCTGTTGAAGTATGTTCTCGCCTCGGTAGACCTCCAATTCCTCATCAGCTTCTCCGGCGGCTGCCTGCACGTGTGGGTTGCGAAGGAAGGGTTTGAGAGATTCGTCATCTGTTTAGGCGCGGCGGACCCGTGGCGCACCTATCTCCATTCTACGGCGAAAACGAAAGCGGGAGCTCTTCATATGCCATAATCTCACACGTAAGCCTAGGGCATGCCATGCGGTCGCCGCGAGGCACCCTCTCACGTGCGTCAGCTATATTTTTTTCGAAAGCAACTGCCCAAAGGTCGTGCCCGGCGCCTCGTGACGTGCATGAAGGCAGTCGCCACGAGGAACGCGCTCACGCGTGCCCGGGGTTTTCAGTCTACCATGAGCGGATTTGCTGCAGCCGAAACAGGTCTGCTCCTAAAAGGACATTACTGGAAATGAACGTGTTCGGATCCCACCCGGCGGGCATTTTTTCACCACTTACTTTCTGACTCCAAAAATTCTTCTTCATCTGTTAATATGACCCACAACAACCTCCCATTTGTATTCCGAGGTTTTCTTCACTGCCCCCCCTTATTTTCTTTCTTATTTCCCCGAGCCCCTCATTTCCCATTTTCTGATTCGCTACATGCTCAGCGAGGGCCTCGGTTCTGGCAGTCTTGGTGCCAAAGGTAGCTTAAGAGGGTTCAACGCTGGTCGACCACTCTCGACATGTCGTAGACACTCGAGTCACGGCCCGGGGGCTACAAAGAAGGTCCCCTTCACCCCGAGTAGTCCGAGTGGCGCTGGCTACCACCCCCAAGTACAAGAAAGAAAGAAAGAAACAAACAAACAAAAAAATACCTTAGCATAAATACCAGAGAAAGTGGTGGGGAAACAGCACCGCTGCTAGCGTAGTGGTTATTGCACTAGACCGGTATTCTGGAGGTCGTGGGTTCGGATAACACCCGGCGGGCATTTTTTCACCATTTCTTTTCTGACTCAAAAAATTCTTCATCTGCTTCTACTATGACCCACAATAACCTCCCCTTTGCTTTCCAAGGTTTTCTTGACTGCCAACCCTCATATATATATAGTATATATGTATATATAGATATATATATATATATATATATATATATATATATATATATATATATATATATATATATATAACGAAGAAATAAGGGTTGGCAGTCAAGAAAACCTCGGAAAGCAAAGGGGAGGTTGTGGTAGGTCATTGAAACAGATAAAGAATTTGAGAAGAAAGAAAGAAAGCGGAGAAAAAATGCCGGCCAGGTGGGATCCGAACCCACAACCTCCAGGGTTCGGAGGTCGTGGGTTCGGATCCCACCTGGCGGGCATTTTTTCTCCTCTTTCTTTTTTTCTTCCCAAATTCTTTACCTGGTTCAATGACCTACCACAACCTCCCCTTTGCTTTTGAGATGCCTTTGAGACGGAGTCCGTGTAGAGAGCGGTACAGCAAAACGCACAGCTTTTGCGTTGCGAGGTTCACGGCTGGTGGTGCGAATGGAAGGGAGTGTGGTGGTGTTCAGGGTGAAATGGTGGGCGATGGAGTGGAACGCAGGCAGGGCAGCTTCGGTGAATGCGGGCTTGAGGCGATCGATGGAAACGACGGTGTCGCGCCCGTTGACGCGAACTGTAAATGACGAGATGAGGGCCTGTGTATGGCGGTTGCAGTGGCCGGCGGGTACTGTCGACACGGATGAAAACGTATTGGCTGTCAGAAAGGTTTGGATGAATGAAATTGTTCTTGGTGAAACACGACCGTTGTGGTTGGGGATATAGCTGAAAAACCGGGTTAAATCGTTTACGTAGGACAGTCCAGAGGAAGAAAGGTTGTCTTGCGGCTGGGGAAGAACCAGGAAGTATGCTGGTAAGTGCAAAGACGTTTTATAGACCATTTGAGCTGCGGTACAACCAAGATCTTCTTTTGTGAAAGTGCGTAGTCCTAGCAGCTCAAGAGGAAGATGAGCTGAATCACTGATCAGGTGATTCGTGAGCCATCAATATGGCCTTTAGCTGACCATGAAATCTCTCGACCATAGAGTTGGCTTGAGAATGGTAGGCCGTTTTTTAGGTGCGTTACACCGAGTAGGCATGTCCAACGGTGAAAGAGCGTAGACTCAAATCGGCGGCCATGGTTTGTTATGATCGCCGACGGCACCCCAAAACGGGCGATTCACGTGGACATCAGTGTGGAAGGAATCGCCTAAGCCGTTATATAGTCGATTGAAACCGCCTCCGACCAGCGAGTAAAACGGTCGATCACTGTCAAGATGTAATGGTAGCCCTTAGATGGTGGTAGCTGGCTAATGAGGTCGACGTGAATTGTCGACAACCTAGAGTCCGGCAAGAGAAAATTCACCAGAGGTTATGTGGGATGCTGAGAGACCTAGCATTGCTGGCAGGCGAGGCAGGAACGAGCCCATGCGCATACGTCAGAATTCATGCCAGGCCAGACGTATTTCTCGGCAACCAAACGCCATGAGGCACGAACTCCAGGATGAGAGAGAAGGTGAACAGAGTTGAAAGCAGTGCGCCTGAGAGAAGCAGGAAGGTACAGTCGTCTGTGGCCTGAAATCGGATCAATGTCGCAAACGATGCTGAGTCCAGACTCCGGGCAGATAATGTCCTGGAGTTGCAGAGAACTGTTTGAAGAATGCAGAGTTCGGAGCTACTCGTCATCTCGTTGGGCTTGAGCCAAGTCCTGAGTACTGAAACCTGAGCGTTGTATGGCCGAAATACGGCTAAGGGCATCGGCTGGAATGTTGTTAACTCCCTTGACATGCTGAATGTCCGTCGTGAACTGTGCAAGATACGCCAAGTGTCGCGTCTCTGGGGGAGAGTATGTAGTCTTCGTTGACTTAAAGGCGTTCGTAAGAAGCTTGTGATCGGTGAAGACCACAAAGCTGCGGCCCTCAAAGAAAAAACGGAAATGCTTAACAGCGAGATATGCCGCCAGGAGCTCCCGCCCGAAGGTGCCGTAGCGTTGCTCAGTTGGAGAAAGCTTCTTCGAAAAGAAACAGAGCGGGTGCCACGTGCCACGGATGTGTTGCTGAAGTTAAAGTTTTTTCGTTGGTGAAAGTTTTTTCGTTGCGTGCGGGAAACTAAACTCCCAATGCGGCGGAGGCTGCGACGGGGTACAGGGCGGAGGGTTTCACTCACAAAGCACGCTGTAGATGGCGCAGTGAATTCACCCAGCGTTCCCAGCGTGGACGTGCCTGCTCGCAAGCGGCGGCGTCGGCGGTGCGGCTTTGCTGTTTGCTTCAGCTACGGTTGTTTTGGGCTTGTTTTGGTGCAGCTTCGCGTCGATTGCGAGCTGCTTTCGCATGGCTTGAATAACTTGTTCGACCGCACCTCCTGGACAACCCGCCTCCGAAGGAACTAAGAGGTCATACGGCAAACATACGTTAATGATTGGTTTGCAGGGTGGGAAAACAAAATGTTCAAACTACGTACAGACAACTGGCTGCTAGAGACACGCTACCTTTTTGCAAGGTGCTTGCCACAAATGGAACTCCATTTTCTAAATTCGTGAATACCAATTCGGAGGTGATTTACGAGGTATTGCAAAAGGCAAAACTACAAACAGGTTGTGATAAATTTTAGTTAAGCAAGTTCAAGTTCGTCAGGAAAAACACCGGTGGACAGACATAGATTAATAATGTACGCTAACACAACACTTTCTTTTCGTGCCACGCGCTTAATCACACTTGATAAGTGTACTCCGTGTAAAAATTCCCTTAATGGATAATAGCGATCTGTGTGCACGCGAGCACATTTTGTGTAGCCGGCCGTAGGAGTAAATAGTAAGATAGCTATGACATTACAGGTCTCCGAGAAAATTTTTTAGTTGTCAGCTTTTAATGCTAACGTTTAACATCTCCAAGAAACCCCACAAGGTAACAAGTATGCTGATTTCAACTTGTGAAATTTACAATTTATTGTTTACGCTCTGAATACTTCAGAAATATGCAGGAGTGCCACACGTGACGTTTTCGATGTATAAACGCAACGCAAAGTTAGTAACAACAGCGTGAATGGGGGCCGATACGGAGCCTGTCAAAATCGGCGTGCTTACGCGCCGAACAGCTGTTTTTGTTTTATATCAAAATTACACACGAACCCTCCTTAATTAACCCAACAACGCGTGCGCTGCCTGTCTCCAGGATGCACAACGTATACTGAAATACACGCCCTCCATTGCTCGCTGTCGAACATATCGTAATGTGGGATTAGCATCCTTCTGTGCCCCTGCAAATCTTTACAATAAGCTGTTTCAAGTATACTGCGTGTTTTTTATTAAAGCGTCATTCTTCGGTTTTACGTGTTTAATAGACACCTGCGCTATAAAGCGCGCGGTATATACTGGATGGCAGAGGAGTAATGTTGACCAGTTCCGGATATTTACACCAGGCTGAAATTTCAACGCAAAGGCGTTTCCGCTTTCTGGCCCCGTCTAAAAGCAGGTAAAGTTGTATCACTGACGGGTTATAGTTAACTGTCACAGCAACCGTTGCTTTTGTTCGCATCCACTAAAAGCTAGTACTTGTTGAACGTCGTTAAATTTCACACCACTGGCCACTGGACGAACCTTGAGACGTCTCTGAATGCGGCTTGCACACTTTCCGCAGGGGCGGAGCCGAAGCTGTGGAAGATGTCTTTGGCCACCCCGAGCTACTTGATGTGCTGGCGGAAGAGCTATCTGTGCCGAATATCGAAGATGCAGTAAAGGTGAGGAGGGTGCAGAGCTTGGACGACTTCATGGGACTGGCCGGCGTCGTCAAAAACAAGTCATCTGCCCCCGGCGCGATGATGACTGTCCGCAGCTGACCGACCTCGTCCCTGATAGCTGGGCTCTCATCAGGCGCTACCTGCTTCTATGTTAAATCGTGGACAGCACGGCGCCAGCCAGCATCAGATAAACTTTCGGGCTCACGCGCACTGAACCGAAGTGCAGCCGCGCCTGGAGACCGTATCAGCCTGCTCCGTGGTAAAATGAACAGGCATTCTATTGATTTGCGCACAAGTAGAAAGCAAGCCAACCACTTCATGTATTATAGAGCAACTGCCACTTTGTGTCTTGCCTTCCAGTAAAATTGCGAGCTTTCTCTGTTTGGGGAAAAGTACTTTCTGAGTTATTCTCCCGGTTTTACCTGCTACTTCAGTGCACGAGTTATCCGAACTATGGGCGATTTCCCAGGGGTACTGAGCGTCGTTAGAACAGTAGCGTAACCCTGTAGGAAGTCTATGCGTTTCGAATGACATAGATTCTGCGATATTTGAAATCGATGCTGCAAAGTCGCTACCTTTCGCGTAAAACAACATAGAACCTTTTGCGAATACCCGAATATATCTGCACAACGGGTGTGACCATACAGGATTGAAAAAAAAAAAAAAAACAGATGCATGAATGCCAGAGAGATTCTCTAAGTGGAGTTTCTCGAGCAGTGAGTCCATAACTTTATGGTCTGCAGAAATTGTCGTTACCTTTTTTTGCGTAATGCGAAGCCTTGTTGACCTCCATACTTAAAGCCTTTCCCCACCGCCGTACATCATAGGTTAGGAAAACCTCGGCGGCATCGCGAAGCCGCTCGTTCGTCAGACGGCAGTCAGGAGCCCGTGGGACCTGGTGATAATGATTAGATGCTGTCCTTTGTACTGGGGTGTTGGTTGCGATCAACCAATTTTCCTGTTTCATTTCCAAAGTATTTTCCCTACCCCTAACAACGGTTATTGACTTGTTTCATCACCATACCCTCACTGTCTACCCAGCGGTTCCAAGTTTCATTCCTATCACACACCTTTTTTGCCCTTGAACATTTTAGAGC
The DNA here is from genome assembly GCF_048455015.1 of Haemaphysalis longicornis. Classification (NCBI taxonomy): domain Eukaryota; kingdom Metazoa; phylum Arthropoda; class Arachnida; order Ixodida; family Ixodidae; genus Haemaphysalis; species Haemaphysalis longicornis. Next base: position 147,787,268 of record NW_027526407.1, read on the forward strand.
GCAGTTCTTAGGCGCCCGCATCTGTGGTTTGGCGTCGCAGTAGGCATCGTTCTAACCGAGCGAACGGAGGGAACAGCGAAGGTAGAGCAAAGCAGGAACGCTGAAGAGGAAAGTAAGGCGAAATTGCTAAGAGGAGGGCAGTATGCTGAGCCCGCGTGAGACACTTGCGGGTAGCGACACGATGCGAGATGACGCCTTAGAACGGCGCGCCGTCGTACGTTCGCTGATGACGCGATCGCTTTCAGAGAGGCACCAGTTATTCGACGTCACCTAGAGGACGGCAGATCGCTCTCTCCGGTGTTCTTTGTCCAAGTTGGCCTTGCGCCATTATTGCCAACTATAATCATAAATAATGCAGTTCGCGCTGTGCTGCAAATTCCCCTTAGAGAATATCGCAATCGCCAGTCAAGTGCCTTAAGGCCGAGGCTTGTCCGTCTGGCGTCCGGCGTCCGTGCTCATGCCACAGCACCGTGTAAATCGAAGCATAAGTGAACAAAAGGTTTGCAAAAGGTTAACGAGAACAAAATAAAAGAAGGTTCACAAGCGAAAGAGAGATAGATAGATAGAGAGAGAGAGACAGAGAGAGGAGGGAAAGAGAGAGGGACGCGCAGCACCATGTAAATCGAAACATCTGCGAACAAAAGGTTGAGAAAAGGGTAACAAGAACAAAATAAAAGGTTCATAAAAGGTTAGAGAGAGAGAGAGAGAAATAGAGGGAGGTAGAGAAAGACGCAAAGCACCGTGTAAACCGAAGCCTTTGAACAAAATGTTCACCAAAGGTTAACAAGAACAAAATAGAAGGTTTACAAAAGCCTACAGGGAGACAGAGTGCTCCTGGAGAGCGGTTCCGTGGATGCGCGAGGAGCATTAGAATGGATTTTATTGGAGTGAATTGGATTTGGATTTGATTGGGTTGGATTGGATTAAAGGAAATTCTATTGGATTGGATGGGATTAGAAATCGTTTTAGCAGCAGTAACCACTCTCAGGTGTGATTTGCGATAAGAACGATCCCCAGTGCTTTGCCCACTCGTCATGATTCACATCGTGCAGATGCGTGAATTTTTTTTAGTTCTTCTCCCCCAGCCTCCGCCAGCCGTTCTAGATTCTCATCTCTTTGATTACAGCTCCGAAACCATCGTCTCTTCCCTACAGTTCTTCCACTGCCACTCGAGCTACACCCGAGTTCAGCGCATGTTGAAGGGGCTGTGAACACAAAATGAAAGTTTGGATCATTAAAAACTCCTTTATGTTTATAGCCATTAAACCAATTTTATCCTCTGCAGTAGAACGTGGAAAGGTCAGAAAGTGGGTTACCGGCCAGGTAGCGGTAAGATTGCGATAAAATGATTTTAGGCACGCAAAATTCTTTATTCTATAGCAATATGTTAATGTGTGCCACAATCATTACGTGTGACTGAATTATGCTACACGTAGAAGTAATGAAATCAGCCATACTTAGATAAAACAGGAGAATAAAACAGTCTCTTTTTACGTATTAGTGGAACACAATTGTAAATTAACATATTTCATAAGTTTGTTTTTTGAAATGAGGCAGTTCCACCTAACGCGAATTTGAGAAACAAGCGGAAGTTTGTTACCGGGTCTAAATGCAGCGCCGTCAAAACTATTATACGATGTATTTTACATGTCCTAGGGGAAGATTATGGCCGGATGTAACTACAAATTATGCCATGAAGTTAAGCAATATTGGGGTGATAAGTTTTGATTTAGCTGATATTAAATTGAAACAGACTCAAGGTTCATGCTGCATTCTTATAAAAACTTCATTCAAATTGACTTTCAAGCATTGTGCTATTTTGTTTTCGTAGAAAGGGGAATAAAATATGCAACAGGCCTCAAGGACAGTAAACCTGTACATGCAGAGCAGGTCAGTCCTCGTCAAATCATTAGCTGGTCTTTTGAGATTATGCCCTAAGATAATTATCTTGGCCACGCCATAAGGCACTAACGAAGTAAGCAAGCTCCTCATTGCTTTGCCATGAATTCCCAAAATGCTTCACTAGAAGTCTGCTCGTACCTTATTTGTCACCTCGATGCCGTGATTCGTACTCTCAGTGCGTGGAAGATGAGGAGGGGAGGGGGGATTTTCCAGGTCTTGTGAGCGGCCGCTATTTGGCTAAGTACTGAAGTGGTAAATGTGAGAATGAAAAAAATAAATATAACCAGAGTACTTTCGTAGGAACGAGGGAGATGAAATGAAATCATGGTTTCACATCTCTGTTTCATTTGGTTGGCTTCTTTAGTTCATTTTCATTTCATTCCATTTCATTTCATTTCATTTCATTTTATTCATACTGCAGGCCAAGATGCTGGCCCATGCAGGGAGGGCAGTACAGAGCAAGAATTCAAAGAACGCATGAACAGGATGCTACCTATAACATGTCACAAAAATTTACAAATACATGACTTAGCACAACCGCGACATAAGAACAACACAATAAATCGCAGTGGGGCAAAACGCCTTGCCCCAAAAACACAGCACTAATATAACAAAACAGCAGGTAACTTTTCTGATAACGTACGAGTGGTCACAAGCCTAGGTTTAGAATATTCTAATTCATGAGGCAAGTAGTTTTCCAGTTCTTGTAAGAAATTTCTTGATTGTAAAACCTCAAGGGGGAGGGAATTCCATTCGTTAATGGTACGCACAAAAAACTATTCAAGTGAAAATTTGTTTTAGAAAATAATGGCGTAATAGAGAGGTTATGTCTGTGTCTTGTTTTTCGGGCTTGATATTGCTTTTCGGGCTTGACTTCGTTGTTGACATCTGGGGGTAGATCTTCAACCGGTCTCCTAATTTCCGTCTGAATTCGTAATAAGCCAGCTCTGATACGCACAAAAAATACTACCAAGAACACCCACGAAACAGCCTGAACACTGAAGCCAAAACTAAATTCTCTTTGGGTAAATGGATTTGGCTAATTTTGATCTTTGAAGGAGCTGTATTTGTCACATTTTCGATACGAAATACTATCTGCGTGCACATTTTTGCAGCGTTATCTCAACTATTCTCTAGCCACCCGTTTTTTAAAGCAAAGTTGCCGAGTTTTTTTGTCGCTGCAGCTTTATCCGGCTGAGTTCCGATTTCTGCATCTGGCTCATGTCGAAAAAAACGCCTCAGTTGTTTTGAATCATTCCAAGTGACCAAATTGCGACATAAATTATGATGGTGATATCGAACAAGGCGCTGGTAGGTATCATACAGTGAGCGAAAAAAATGGCGGCATTGCAGAAATACACACATTGACACCATGTACCAAACTTGCTGAAGTCACTGCTAACGCAATGTGACATAAAAGGCTGTTTAAATTGCAAGCCGATTGTCGTTCATTTCGCCGCAAGTGATGAAGCACCGGTCGAAACTCCTTCCTGTCAATGCTGAACAATTTGGTGAGCTGAACGTCCATACCTCGAATATACGATGTTTCCGTTTTTCGCCACAATCCAAAATACAGCCTCCGCAAGGGGGACGGATCCACAAAACTGACGCAGTTAGACAGCGCACAACCTAAAAAAATCTGCGAAGATGTAAGAGAACACGCGTCGTGCATTTTTTCCAAACGCGTTTTAGACTAGAGTCGAGCTCCGCTACTACGCGCACCTCGACCCCAAAGGCGACAAACAAAACAGCGAAGGTGTTCTCATTGCCAGGTTTTTTCCGAGTCAAATTTCTTCTGCAGTGGGTGCTCTCACCAGATCATCACTCATGAGGCTACGGCGAAGCTATATCACAGCCCGTACAGTGCCAGTTAAACCGGCACGACTTACCTGTAGCAGTGGATGAGAGCCGGAGCAAGGTGCTTGCACTTCTCTGAAGCCCTTGGAGTACACGAGCAATGCCGTTACAAGATTTTTGGCTCCCTAGAGAGGCAGCTCATACTGAGCGAATTGCGATGCGGTTCCTCGGTTACACCCTACGTTTGCATGCACATAGCGACAATATCGGCTGTTTTAATCACTCTGATCTTTGATGGACCCGATTAAGATGAGGTCGTAGGCTGAAATCATGCGCCCTTCGTCGCAAAACACTGCAAATAAACGCTGAATTCTGATATTCTTAGTACGGCAGCAAGCGAAACTGCGACGGTGGACCTGTTTTGCGTCGCTATTTTGTTTGTTTTTACTCATGGTGCCAGACTGTGTCGTGGAACTTGGAGTTGCGAATAGACCCGCCGTTCCCACGGAGCCCTTCAGGCACCGCCTAACGACTTTTTTACTGAGGGGGCTGTTCAGTGCCTCGGAGCGATGCGTCTGCGTGGGCGACCCTTTGGGCTACACGTCGTCTGCCCCCCATAGCCTCGTAACTGCCACCGGTTGCGAGGCGCGCAGTATAATATAGCTGCTAGGGAAATGAAACTAACTGGTTATCTTTAACGGGCAAGGAACTCTTCAGATTTCATCAACATGCTAAAAGTAGTCGTTCCCGAAGACACCGACATGATCGTGTCCTTCGATGCCTATTCGCTGTCTACAAGCATACCCGTTGACCTCGCATTTATTTCATGCGAGCAAAGTCTTGAAGATGGCGGCTCACGGCAAGATGGCACCCTTTTCGAAGGCGCGGAACTTTTCCGACTTTTGCGTGTCTGCCTCGCCATTACACATTTTACACGCAACAGCAGTTTCTACCAGCATATTTTTGCACAGCCACGGGGTAGCCATCTCATTCGTGACGGTGAACTTCACTATGGAACCACCCAAGAGCTTTCCTCTGGTCACCTTTTAACGGCTACCAAAAATATTCCTGGGGCCCTATTCTCGACTGCACAAATTGCCGGCATTTCGCCCATGTTTTTTTGCATAAGCACGACGTAAGTAATCAGTGACGTGCTGCACCTATAGCTATGACGACATGCAGTGTAATTTGACGAGTCACTCATAAAGATCGCTTCCAAGGTATCAAATATTGTGTAAGAAAGATATAAAAACACTTGGAGTGTACTATAAAAATTAAGACGGTAGCTGGGGCTGACAAGAAAAACACATTTCTGGAGGTCAAATTTGGCGCCAACACCACAAGGCGATCGAGTAACGTTGATCCAAAAGCGAGTGAAAGGCGGATGTCCAGCTAAAGAGCATCACACAATTTTTTTACCGTATCTATTTATTTCTTTCAATCGCTTTTATTAACATAGCTGGGCTCTCTGCTTCAATGCAAGCTTTGTTGCGTTATCACCTTCCCTGCCGCCACCGCCGCCACGCCATCGTCTGCTGCTATGTTACAAGTTTATGGCGTGATCACAGAAAAAGACGAACGCGACCATCGCTACTATGACGCATAAGAGCAGCGAAGCGCTACGCCTGATAACCGCGGAGCGCACCGATGTCGCCGATTCACTCATTCGTCAAGCTTGACTGCAATTAGCGCTGTAATGAACTAAATAGTCACTTTTCATTGTTATTTTTCTCTTGAGTTCGATCATGTGACCCAAAAGCTTACTAGGACAAGTATGGACAAATGCCATGCATTGGGTTCTCTTTGTCATGGAGAGGCTTGTACTGCCCTCTTATGTTGCGGTTACGCCAAATAAATAATTTTTATTTAATTGCCAAACATAAAAGCAAAATACTGCATGTTATTTGTATGTTCCATGATCGCTGACTTGGAAGCAGTTGAAACTATAGTTTGTTTCGGTAGGAAACAGGCTTTAAACAGCGCGCATGCGAAACTGCGCCTGCTGCAAATTGCCGCACATTTCGCGGCGCCGTAAGCCGGGGCAATAGTTTGCCCTATTTTGCTTGTATTTTGCGACAAAAACAGCCGCCATTTTCAAGCTGTTACACAGCATTACGTCACTTTTACGCAGGCTGAAGTTGCCAATGCATGACGTAATCGTTCCCGCCAAGTATTTAAATTACGTCACGCCTTCTCAGCCAATCACAGAGGGGGTGTGTATTACAAGCAGTATTGTTGTTGAATAGCAAAGACAGGCCTACGTTGTCAAGTCCGCTGTATTTAGTGTGGTTTTTCATTGCCGGAAAAGAATTATGCACCTTTTGTAACGAGAAATAAGGCAAACTTTAGAACTGGTGTCCGTAAACGACATGAAACGTCAAAATGACGACAGCACACACAACCGCTTTGTCAACCGGAAGCACGTGACCAAAATTGAAATCCAGTCAGAAAAGACTTCCGGAAAATTGCCTGAATTGCCGGCAATTTGTGAAGTCGAGAATAGGGCCCCTGAGGTACATTAGGGACTGGTTCAGCGTCATATACCGGAAGCACACGCGCCATTTTCTGGACCACCTGAAGGCCACTGAACCTTTAATTACCTTGCAGTTGATACCGACCGGCGGCTACCATCAGTGTTAAGATACAATGGTAAACCCATAGAGAAAGAAATACTGGTAAGAGTGGACACTCCCATAGAGCCCTGCGGCCGAATGACTGTACTGTAGTGTAGCGCACCGAGCGGCCAGGTAGCCAAACTACTAACCATACTTTCTTCCACTTTCGTACGTTCACTTTCGGTTTCGGTTTCGCGGACACCGATTTTGGCGGGTAGTTTGAAGGACTGGAAAGCGCTGCTTACGGCGACGGGCATCGGTACGGTATTCGGACGCTTTCATAGAATAATTAGTGTTTATTTGAATATATCAATCTCAGGCTTAGTGCCCGCATGCTTTTACAAAAAAAAACCTTTTTGTGAAAATGTGAAATTGCAATTTACAGTACCATTCACACTTGGTTAAGAATTCTGTCATGTATTCACATGTTGCCAAGCCACATAAAAGAGACACATCATAAATGAAGAAATAGTTATTGCATGGCACTAAACGGAACAACAAGTTCAAATTGTCATCATTGTTTTCAACACACATAATAATAAACAGTGAGTAATATACAACAGACACAATACATAGTAGTGAGAGGAAAATACGTTTCCAGGAATGAAACAAAAATGCACAAGTAAAGGTATCACAACCACACAAAGGATTTTTTCTCCATGGTAATTGAAAATGCAGAAAACCCAGAAGACTCAGCCATCCACTGGTTTACTTGTATCTACGACACCCTCAGACTGTGCGCTGTTGCAGTCATACAAAAATATCAACCATAACATAATCTAGACACTGGGATAATTGCAACTGTTTACAACCACTATCTCCGAAGATAATTTTTTTATTCTGGCAATTTCTCCAGTTACGATGTGAAAGAAGGAAAAACTTAGGCTTTGTTGGCCTCGCTTATTTGATGAACTCTAATGAGGTCTATTGCCTCGGGGCAACTTTAAATCAGTAGCAGTAATTGAACAGAAATCACATTTGTGTGGAGATGCACACGCAAAAGGTTAAGAGGAAAAAAATCAACTTCCTATTGGTTCCTTGCAAGGGTGCATTTTCCCAAGAAGCCGGGTTACCTTCCGAAAGCGTCGCCTTCCCAGTAAAGGTAAAGGGCCAAGCGGGGATATTTTAGGTACGTGCACGTAGTCAACCGACAGGTTCCAGGCTCGATTAAGGCCCACAAATTCTTGCCTTCCGCTGTCAATACGAACAGTCTAATATAAGAAACAGGGAAGCAGCATATTCTTCTCGTGTATGAGACAATGGTGGCACATTACAGAGTCCCATAAGCATTTGACAACGTAGGTCCCAACATGGTTCTGTTCATCTAGGCCACTCCGACAACACGCAGCACGTACGGTGACAAACCACATTTAGCATGACCTCTTACCCTGGCAGTCTTCATAATGTAAAAGGGTTTTTGTGGATGTACTGTTTTCACAATATTACGACTAGCAGCAACAATAATTCGCGAGTAGAGTTTAGAGACTGTATACGCTGTTGTTAGTGGTTTTAATGAGATGAGGCATGTCAGGGATAAAAAACAGTTTGTTCCTTGAGTCTACGATAGTCTTTTCAGTGGTCACGCCTATTGAGTGCCGAGACTTGCGTTAGATTTTAGGTGATAATGGCATAGCTCAATAGATGGAATACAGTTGCGGTATCCATCAGAAGCATCAATAAGGCAGCAAGAAGCATTGCAGGCAGTCATCATTACAACTGAATAACTCTGGGAGAACAGTTGGCACGGCCACTTTTGTGAGTCCTGTGAGGGCAGTATCCATGAAGTGCTTACACCATGTTTGGTATGACGAATGCAGCTGGCTGGTTGGCTCTGTCTTGAGGGCACCTGTACACCTGCACAGGTGATAGGTGATATAGTACACAAACTGCTTGCAATGACAGATGACGTGCAAATAGTATGTAAATTTCACTGCAACTAGTACTCAAGTATTGCCTCCAGTGCATGCCACCTATTTAAAACACAAGGTTCTCTTATTCTATTCAGCAATCATGCGGTCAAGCTATTAGCAACACTAAAAATATGGGTCTATGTAATTTAGCAACACTGGTTACGCACATTCTTAATGCAATTCAGCTATTGTTTAGGTTAACAAAAATGATAACGCTGCTCGCATAGCCTGAATCCCTTTGTCTTTTTTTTGTAAAATCAGGACGAAGAGCGAGAGCGAGCTGAACGTAATACAAAGCTTAAACAAACCTGTTGCCCCACGGGCTCGCGAAAGAAACGCGTCCCGAGAACGGTTGCCTGGCGAAAGTACATTTGGGCGCTGTGTGGGCACCATGGCAAGCAGCAGTGAGCGTCGTACTGAGTAGTACTGACCGCCAAAGGTCATGCCTTAAGAAGATATGACAAGAACATACACAGCTCCGACTGAATAGGTGCAATCTGCGCAATACGTGTTTAATGAAACTAGCCAACAAATTACTAGAGAAAAGAGAGCAAACGCTTGAAAAAACGGCAAGTGTGCAACAGTTCTATGCAATGCCTGCGATACCGGAATTGAAATACGATGTAGAACGAAGACCAAATTTGAAGGTTTCAGTGCACTGCGCACTCACCCCGCCTCGAGCACAGCTGTTATCTGCCTACGAAAGACGCGTTTTAAACGCGGAGCGTTTCTTAGTCGCACGATGTCCCTCGACCGTGGGCGGCGGCGTCCACACACTAACTGGGCATGCGCGTCGCGGCGAGGCGCAGGTGTGCGTCTCTCCCCCGTACCCTCCTAGCTCTCAACAACAGGTTGCAGCGTTGTTGTCCGTCCGCACCAGTTCCCCTACACTATAAAAAAATAGTTATCGGCGCCTGGTTTCGATCCCACGACACTGTGGGCGGAACGCCAGGTACATGGTGCTCTTCACACTGCGCCACAAAACCGACGCAGAATTGAAGGCTACGAACGCGCCTTATATCCTTGACTCATTCAAACTACGTCAAGAAGCTGCTGATCCACGGCAGCAGTTGCATCGATCTCGTCTTCACCAGTTGCTGCAACGCACGACCACTGCCTAAAGACCCCTTAACAGTACACTTTAGCGACCACAAAGCCGTCGTTCTCAGCGTCCAATACAACGACAACAGCAACAAATAAATAAATAACTACTTACAACAACCTACTCCTTGCCTTCACTTCTTCCGTCACAAAAAAAAGAAAAATTGGGCCCATCTCTCCACGAGGGGGGACTGGAGTCGCAAAATCAGGAAAGTAATAATTAATATATGAAAGAAATAATAATAAATAATAGTAATAAGCAATAATAGTTAACACATTCACTACCACCCCCCACCCCCCAAACACTAACGTTCACGCAATACACCCACCCCCTACGCGACGCATTTACTCGAGTCCACCCTCGTGGGGAGATGGGCCCAATTTTTTACCGTACCTGACGTGCCAAAGCGAAGCGACGAGCGCGCGTTATCGGCGTCGGCGAGCGGGTTTGCTTTGTACGCAGGCAGCTTGGTATGAACCCATGTGTAAAACTTACGATGAGTGTAGGGCTGCTGGTTATGCCCAGATAAGCCAAATTAATGCAGTACGGCTACTTCACCGTGTACGTTAGCCCGGATGGCTTCGCAGTGCATCACGGCCACAATACATAATAGCAATAACAGTTGGCCAAGCTACCAATGGCTAACTAGTATAATACAACGCAGCCTGCGGCTCACGTTATTCAGTGCAGCGACAGCGCACAACGCCTGCTTCGCCTACGGACCGCCTGCCGGACGGCCACTTCCGCAACTCACCGCTGTCGTTTGCGTCACGTAAACGCTACGCGCGACGACGGGCGCGTACCGCTGGCATCCCTCAGCGCTAGATAAAACAGCACAACCAGACTAAAATACCATTACGTCCAGCTAAAAAATGGTGTCTTACGCCTTTCCGGGCCGTTTCCAAAGCGCTTATCCTAAAGACGCAGAACTAGCTATGCCTGATTCCCTGAAGTTACGCATTGCTCGCAGCGTTTGCAGTGCAAGGAAACGTAAATATGATAAGCCACACCAGCACTTTAAAAAAGAAAAAACTCCCAACTCCCCTCGCGGGAACCCCTGTGTAGATGCGACGCATAGGCGGAGCGGCGAAGGTACTGCGTCCGCGTTTTATAGCGCGCATAACGTTGAGGGGACTGCGTAAGCCGGTCCCAGTCGATGACGACGTTAGCGTACTTGTAAAGCGGCGTGTACTCTCGGTGTTTAAGCCAAGCGTGGATGTTCCTTCGCCGGAGAACGGCACACCGTTAATATGCGCAGCGCGCCCGAAGGAGAGGAAACCGCGGAAGAGAGAGTACTGCACATGCGCCGGCCCCAGCGCGTCTGCCGCGGCTATGACGCAACGTGCCGCGGCTATGACGCAACACAATCCAACACAATCCACTTTAATCCAAATCCAATACAAGCCAAGCCAAGCTAAGTCAAGCCAAGCCAATCCAGTCTAATCCAAGCAAATCCAATCGAATCCAATCCAATGCCCCTCGCGAGAGAGTGTTCGCTATCGGAGAGGAGAGGGGGTGAGCGGCGGAAAGCGCAGCTGGCGTGGCGAGCAGAATGGGGGAGGGGCGGACAACGCCGATGACGACGACGCCGGAGGGACAAGGCGAATGAAGGAGATGCTCTGCATCTAAAAGTTTCACCTTTCGTTCAGGATGCAAAACCAATGTCGCAAAGAAAGCGCTAGACGTTTCCTTCTCAACAACAGAGGTTAGCACGACGCTGCTGAAACGCACGTGCAAACGCTGCCGAAAGAGCCAAATTGCGGCTTGCGCTTGCGGATTGGCCAGGCTTGGCGCAAAGAAGCCACAAAAATTTACATTCACAGCCATTGAACTTATTACATAAATAAAAGTGTGTAGTCTAATGTGTAACAAAATTTTAAAAGTATAATATTGTGTGTTAGCTTAATTTTAAATATATAGTTTTCTACCTTTTGCGCCGACTGCCGGATAGTGCGGGAGTCAGGCCACTCGGCCGCGATAAGCCCGTGTGTCCACTCTTATAATTTTTTATTTCTTTATGGTAACCCGCCCTCCGAGTGGCTTTACTTTTCGCGTCTACTGGAAACCTACTCACATAGTAATTCAGTGCACGAAGTCAGTCACAAGCGCTCAGTGGTTGCTTTTTGTAATCAACCGTGCTACAGACCTAAGCCGCGACGAAGGGTGTTTAAACGACAATATCAAAAGAATCGAAAGTGACTTGCGAAGAAACGGAAGCCCACATTCGTTTATCCGTGATAGGAAAAAGAGATTTGCACTAGCGGAGCAGGTTTTTCCGAGGAACGCAAAGACACGACAAAAAATTCACGGAACATTATGCTCACCCGCAGTACTTGAATGGCTTAGCTGTTGCAGGTGAGCCTCGCCAGACACAAAGTTACGCTTGAGTATCATTCTTTATTTGCATAGTTTGGGTGCTCGTAATCATCGTCATATGCATCGAAGAGGTCGCCGCCTTCTTCACACCGAGTGGTGGATGCACAGCGTTGCAGACTCGAAGCACAGTTGGTGGGATTTGCAAAGACGTCTCGGGAACGATCGGCACACTCGTAGCCATGTCCCCAATTAACCATTATGATTTCCAAAGAATGCGGCGGCTGCGGTGACCTCTCCAAAGCTTGGTGTCTTTTCACGTTTGGGATTAGCGCTGGTGTATTTCCTAGATGCGCGCTAGCCTTTGACGACAGCGCTGGAGTATTTGGTTTTGCTGGAGTACAGCGCTCAAGTATTTTGTTAAGCCACTGCGTGAGGTGGAGACTCGGCGAATGCCACGAGGCACGCACTCACGAGTGCTGGGCATTTTCTCGCCCCCGGGGGATCGGCAATTTGTCTCTCAAACGACTGCGTGTGCCGCGGGCTCTCGGCAGTAGCCACGGGGTGCATTTTAGCATGTTCAAATTTTCTGGGTATTTTTTTTTGCAACACTGAACTTACGGCCTGTAAAACAGCTCCGCTATCTAAAACACCACTACAAGGGGAGCCCGCGTCCCGTATTTTTCAGGAATCAGCGAAGCGCTTGCGTGCCTTTTACGCAAGCACTGTGTCAATAGAGAGTTACAGCTGACCGTTCCTGACGGTCCGCCGCGCTGCCGGCGGGCCGCACAGCGCGACGGGAGCGTCAGCAGCAGAAACACTTTTAGCTGAGTGATAACTGTAACTATCTCGGCGGGAAATCATTCGCGTCACTGCTCGTGCCATGTGCGCTTGCAAATCGAAACTTCGTCCAAAGGCCATGTAAGAACTGGTATTTTAGGCACTTAAATAACGCAAAGGTGATGATGATGATGATTGCTATTGGTTTCCCCTTGTAGCGGGTTGATGACACGTCATATTACCAAAAAGGACTAATATACCGATGTTTTACACTCTTGGTTTAATACTAGCGCTGCTTAGGGCCGGCACAAAAAGATTATTAGGCACAAAATAATTTTTTTTCCTGTTACAAGTGGTAGCTGTCCTAGGCAATATTCCCCTCTTTGCTTTTCGTCCACCAGCATTCTAATCTTCTTTTCGTCCCCTCGACAGCCTTGAAGTTAACATCCTCTGTGATACCCTTAAATCGTAGGGCTTCTTGAAGCCGAATATCCCCTTCATGTAGGTTTGGATGAATATCCTCACATTCTAACACTATGTGCTGCAGAGTTTCTGTTTTTTTTTTTTTCGCAGACCACGCATACTCCATCAAATTCTGAATTCTTCCCCACAAAACTCTTAGTTCGCAGGCGACCTGCTCTAGCCTCAAAAAGCAGAGCACGGCCCTGGGAATTTTCGTAGGAATTTTCGTTTCTGATGTTTAATTTCTCAGCCCTGTACACCTCTAACGACGTTTTAGCTTCCATTTTTTCCCTCCATTTATTCGTTTCAATCTGCCTTGCCTCTTTTTTGGTTACCTTGGCAGTTTTCGATTCTCCACTGTTCTTTCCGTATTTCATCGTTAGCCTTCTCGTCTTCCTTCACCACTGCGTGTCCATGCTTTTTAGGTATAGGAACCTAAAAATGTTAGCTGCCCACCTTCATTGATCCATTGCTCTCAACCTCCTCTCAAAGCATATTTTACTCTGTGCCTCTCGAACTTCAAAGGACGCCCAGCCCATATCTCCCTGAACTGCTTCGTTAGTGCTTTTTCCATGCGCGCCTGAGGCTAAACGTCCTACCGTTCTCTGGTTTACTTCAAGGCCTGATAGAACGCCTGATTTTAAGCAGAGTACAGGATTCGCAAACGTGATACCCGGAACCATTACTCCTTTCTACAGTCCTTTTACGACTTCATATTTGTTATACCCGCCACCCCAGAGCTTTTCTTTTACTTCTTAGGTGGTCCTATGCGTCATAATAGCTGCGTTTCGCTTTCCCCTAACCTTAAGTGGCTCCTCGTGAGTTTTAAATATTTATCCCCTTCGTTTATCCACACTCCCAAATATTTATATTCCTTCACTCTAGGTAATTCGCCTTGGTGGATAGACACTACATCGGTGGTAGCGTCATTGAAAACCATTATTCCTAATTTTTCTGCACTAAAATTTAACCCGAGATCGGTGGCTTCCTGGCCGCTAATATTTATTAGCCGTTGCATATCGGTTTGGTTATCCGATAAAAGAACAAGGTCGTCTGCATATAACATTCCCGGAATATGCTGTTGTACCACTTCGCCTTGCAGCATATCGGTTAAGCTAAACCCTACTTGACTATGTTCTGGTTTCTTTTCTAACCCTGACATGTAAAGCATGAACAGCATCGGGCTCAAAGGGCATCCCTGTTTCCGTCCCCGATGGATGTTGACCCGCTGGGCGCATTTCTGTCCATCCCATGTAAGGTGCACTCTATTGTCCTTATAAATTGCCATAAGGAGCTGTATTAACTCGTCATCCATTCCCTGGAGTTTCAGCATTCTCCACAGCCGTTCTCTGTTTACGTTGTCATATGCCCCTTTAATGTCCAAGAACGTAATCCATAATGATTTATTCTGTGCTTTCGCAATTTCAATGCATTGCGTTCTCACCAACAAATTGTCATTCAGTCGCCTGTCTTGTCTGAGTCTATTCTGCAGTTCCCCAAGTATTTCATTTTCTTTCATCCATGTTGGAATTTCTGATTTTATCACCTGCATTACGAATCTATACACTACTGACGTTACTATGAGTGGTCTGTATGAAGCAATACTGGCTTTGTCTCCTCTGTCTTTATATTTTAAATTCATCCTACTTTTAGCCAGTTATCTTGTATTTGTTTGGTTTTTACCTCCTTATCTTTTGCCCTGTTTATTTCTACCTCCTTATCTATTGCCGTGTTAATTTCCTTATTTCATCTTTTTCATATAATTTAGTTGCTGATACGATATAATGCTCCTAAATATTTATTTAAAAAATCCTTCAATTTTCGAGAAGCCAAGGCATGGCTGTTTCTTTCGGGGGCGCATAAAAGTAGGCCCGCGCTTCAGTCAACGTTTTTGGCTTGCGTTCTAATCGTCGTCGACAGTGTGGCTCGTTTGCCTATTCGGAAGCGCTTTCCCGGTGTCTTCGCTCGTGTTTCAACTCAAGAAACGGGGTTCGCCCTAGCGCGCTCGCCTCACAGGAGACAGCCATCGTGAAGTTCCGCGCGGTAGCGGGAGCTGTTGGGACGGCCCGCTAAGAGGCCCCGGCTAGCGAAGCGGGGCCCCGCTCTGGTATTACGCCTTGCGCGCCAGCGTTCCACACGTGCGCAATGGAGCTCGCGCTTGCTATCGGAGCGGAGCGGACCGTCAGAAACGGTTAACTAAAAGTGTACTATTGCGCACGTTCCAGCGAGCGAGATGCGGACACAGCTCGCAAACGTGAAATAACAGCTTCCTCTTGAAAAGTATCCGTGCGTTGTTTATGAACTTTTCCGCGCCGAGTGTTGGTCAGTGTACATAGGCGGAACGAAGGAACTCCGCATACGCCTGAAAGAAGACCAGGGGCGCTATTCCAGACCCGCCCGAGATAGCTCGCTAGGGAGATCCCAGCTGTTCTAGTTAACAAAGAAGTGATTGTAAAGCATCCTATAAACCTCAAGCGACAGCAGCGCAATCGATCGGAGCACGCTTGGCATTATCAGCGCGCTCAGCCCAGTTGAGGCCCGTCATGCTGAAAAAGCATGGCTTGTGCGAACAACGCCGCCTGTATAAACATTGCCTAACGCGTCGCCTGCTTTCTAATGGGGGCAGTAGGGACGCTTAGTTCAGGCACTCATCCGCTATGTGGTACGCGCCGGTGGACGTCCCGCCTTACTTCACTGCTGGCGAGTCGCGAATGCTGCACCAACTTCTACCACCTTTCTGTGAGCTTGCCTATTATAATAAGTGCGAATGCACTTTATAAGCGACCCCAAACCTTCCACCGCCGGCGGCGGCGGCGGCGTCCGCAGTCCTCCTCTCCCTAGCAACGGCGTGGAGCGGAGAGGAGCGTCGGTAGCAACGGCGCGGTGACGTCACATCACCACGTGACCGCGCTCGCTCCGCCTCCTCGCCGTGGCTGCGCGGGTGCGCGCCGCTCCCCGTACCGCTCCTCGCGCCGTGACGTCATGGTATGACGTCACAGCGCGCCTCCTCTCCCCAGCAGCTGCCGCGCGCCTCTCTCTCCACCGTGACGTCACACTGTCTCCTCTCCCCCTCGCTCGGCTGCAGCTGCCGTGCGCCGCTGTCCCTCTCCCCTTGCGCTCGCCTCCTCTCTCAGCCACCTGGCTCGGCGCGCTCGGCGCGGCGTACCCCCCTATATATGCAGCGATAAACTGCCAGACCTCCGTGGGTCGGCTCGCGCGCGCTCACGGGCGAATGTCAACGGATTTTAACTTTACTCCCCCTCATAGCATCACCCCGTGCATTCGCACTTAACCATGTTCGCCCTCGGGGAAATGCTTGGGAGTTTTTTTAAGAGCCGTTCTGCTCACATCTTAGCCATGACGGGGCGCTAGTTCTCGGGCGCACTGTATCTCGTTCAACGTGTCGCTCGTTTCATGCCTGCTGCCTTTTTCGCAAGATGACTGACGTAGGCAGACTTGAAATAGTGTAAGAACGTATTAATTCCCAGATAGACAAATAGAAAACATAGAAATAATATTTTAGGAGGATACAGCCGGTATTTTGCTGATATTTTGCTCTTTGCGGGTATTTTGCTTTTTTTCCCTGGGGGATTTGGGGAAGAAAAAATTGCGTTCACAATTTTTGTTCAACCGCTCACTTCTACGATTACGTTCCAAAAAATAGCACTTGCTTGTACATTAGAAAAGATTATAGGAAACAAAATTCTAAGCAGTTGAGCGTCCAGCCACGCTGTAAGGGCGGTTGTACGCTACAATCCTCGATTTTAAAACTGTGTACCGATGCGGAGTGCGAACAGCGTGGACAAAACATGGCCGAAACGCATAGGCAACAGAGGGGGGATGCCGCACTCTGAAAGTTTCGGCGCCCGTGATCCCAGTACGTAAGCGCGCCAAGCTGGTAACAGCCTAAGGCACCACAAGTGGTTTCGTTCCCGCCAAGGCGCAGGCGGTTTTATCAGCGTCAAACCAAGACAGCCAGGCATAGTGATAAACAAGAAGGCGTAGGAGCGCCGCCTGGGGAACGCTAGAGAAGCTGTCAGCTATTTTACATAGTTTCCGAGAAGCGGCGGTGGCTGGCGGACCTGAAAGCACGCAGTAAGGCTACGGAGAGGGAAAGGGTAAGAGTGAGCCGCTGGAGAGTGGCTGTTTGGCCATTTTTCGCTGACGCGTTAGCCAACGATTATACAGGGGGCCTTGGTGCGAACGTCCGCGTGCAGCGCCATCTAGAATGGAGTTGCAATATGCCATCCGTTGCGTAAAGTAGATAACCCAGCTAGAGTGTACTAGAAGTTTTAGAGTGGCCCGACCGGCCGCCCGGAGAGGTGCTTGTTTCGTGCAGAAAATAGCGGCGGCGATGTAGTCAACGACCATTGAAAGCGAAAGCGGAACCTGGCCGCTCGCACGGCCGCGTGGCCGGCCGGGCCAGGAAACGCTTTATGCGCGGAGCGCAGGAAATTTGTTCTGCGGGTCGTCCAATTGCTGAAATGTACTGTAGGTACAGTGGACTGTGGGTAAAGAAATGAAAAATAAACGCTGCAGCTCATTTTGCGTTAGTTTTGCCTTTCCCGCTCGACAAAGAAAATTACGGATTTTGCTTCGGTGCAGCATTCGTAACGGATTGTAAATAAAGTAATTGCGGCGACATTTTCGCTGTTCCAATTTCCCATAAAAAGTATTTTGCGTTGAATTGCGTAATACGAACCAGTTCATGATTGCTTTATGATTGTGTCCTTATTGTGCTGCTTGATGGACATGCCACGAAAAAATATGAGGACTGGGATGATAGCTTCTCAGAAGAATTTGTTAGTTATTGTCTTGCAATTTACGCTCGCACTGCAGTTATGTGGGTTAATATCGTAAGTTGAATTTGTTTTTTATTGCGTGAGTTGTTCTTATAGCAGTATTTAAGCAGTGGCCCACTTGCGATATTTACGGGTCACCGTGGTGGCCGAACAGAAAATGACACGCGCAAGTGAGATATCTTTTGAACTAAAAAGGGGTTAGCCCAGTGGTTAGCTCAGTTGTCCCAATGACCGTCTTTCGTAGAACTATTCCCACAAAGTTCTATTAATCGCACCACCTTTCACCTGATTATGTGAAGAAAGGGGTTGAATCAAATTAACAGAAATTTAATTCACAAGTATGCTGAGGGTACAATTACACGCACATAAAACGAATGCAAAACATAGATCAGAAAATATATTGCCCGCGACAAAAATGAAATATAACACGTCTACTATAGAGGTAAAGGTTCAAGAACGCGAACATGGAGGTTCAAATAAACGGAACTGGATCAAAAACACACTTCCTTTTCATTTTCAATAGCCCAGCAAATGAAATGTAACGCGGGAAATCATGCACAAAGTCTACACATGTAAAGGTTTATGAATAACGCTAACATGGAGATTTAAATTGACATTTTTGGTCATCGCATTTTCGTAACTCGCCCTCGATCATTAGCAACGGCTAAGTTTAAGGTGTTGCTCCCACCTCAGCATGTAATCACGGAACTTTTAAACATTTGATGTAGAAATGAATCCGTGTCACAATGTATACAGAACCAAACCAAATTTTCTGTCAAGGTCTCACGTGCTGGTCGCAACCAACGCTTAAGGTGTTTGTTGTGAATAAGGGCTGCAGCACATCCATAACGCTGTCATGGTGGAGCTCCTTGTCGCTGAAGCAACAGGTAAAAACGTTCTATAGATCGTTAATAAACTTTAAAAAATGCGCGGAAGGATTCAGAAGTACCCCCAAATTACAAGAGGTAGTAAACACAGCGGCATCGTCCCCTGGCGTGTAGGATTGGTCCTGCAGTCCTGGCACTTCGTTTTCAGTGCACACTTCCTTACCAAGTGCCTGCATGCGACATAGCAGGTTAATAAAATAAGAAAGCCCACTAACAACAGTACAAGCATCAACGGTAGGGGTATCCCAGAAGAAGGCTTTTGGTATTTTCGTTTCAAATAGGAACGTAAAAAAACAGCAAACTTTTTGCAGCATAGAATGTGCCCCCCGGCGCTTTTGCTTCATGCGCAGAGTCAAGAAGGGGAAGGGAAGAACATTCCTGGTGCCTGTCCGTCAAATTAATCCCTCTTTAACTCGAACTCTGCTATATCTCAAAACATCTTCTCGAAACTTTTTCTCGCCGTGTGTTTACCTCCCATAGGCGCTACGCATTTGCCCGCTTTATCTCCAAACGTTTTTTCGGAGGACCACGGTTGTCTCTAAATACTGGCAGAGAGGACACAAGGCAAAGTCCGCTGCAGGCAGCTGATAAGGTCCCCTTCCGAATGATTACTCCCACTACTCACCGAACGCGATCGTGAAGTGCACGTTTTGGCGGACTATGCGTCCCCGTTAGCGGAATCAACGGTAGGCATCAACGGTAGTCATTAATGCTGTCTGGCGCGTACATCATTAAGATAACTGTGGACGACGCAGCTGATCATGCGGACGAGGAGGAGCCTCCAGAAGTGCCTACAACTGCAGAAACAACATACATGCTGCGTCTGCTTTGTAACAAGGTAGAATGTAACGGTGGCGACCAGCAATTCATGCGATGCGTTGAGAATTCTCGGGTACGCTTTTCAGGGATGCAGATGCGAACGCGAAACAGCCGAGCGCAACGCACTTATTTCTTCTGCAATAAAATTTCTTTTTCCTGCGAATTATTTTGCCTTTATTACGAAATCTCCCCTGTGCAATAGTTCTTTTGTTAGAAGCACTAGCTGTTATTTCAGGGACCTCGCTACAAATTTTCTGCATTTGACTTAACCCAAAACTCCGCGCTTATCTGAAAATTTTCAGCTAATTTTACGACTTTGAGTTAACGAGAGATTACTGTGTATCAACAATTAACGTTTTCAGAAAACGCATAAAAATGAGAAATTATCATTGGGGGGGGGTAATTTTATGACGGGTCGTACTAGTTTAAAGTTTGCTCAAGCGGAGTCATAAAGTTTCTGCGTCGACTTTCTAAACCAGCTGACCAAAAGTGCAGGTTCGATTCCGGCCACGGCAGCTGCTTTTGTGATGGATGATAAAAGCGAAAAACGCCCGTGTCTCAGTGATTTCGGCGCGCGTTAATAATCCCCAGGTGGTCAAAATTAATCCGGAGCTCTCTAGTACCGCTTGCCTCATCGCCTGTGTAGCGCCGGCGCGTTAAACCTCATAATCCAAAATAAATCAGCTTCGCAAGCTCAAAACACCGCAGCGAGCAACGCAAATATTGCCGCGCGCAGGCTGGGAGCTAGTGCCGGGGAGCGCCGGCTGTTCAGTGATGATGATGATGATGCTTAGTGGCTTCCCCTTTGTAACGGGGTGGCGTTGCACAGCGGCCTTAGTCGCAACGCCACTGTACAATCACCTCGCCAAAAAATACAAACAAAATAAATAAAAAATAATGTCAAAATAAAAAGAAAATACTTTTGCGAAATTTTTGTGCTAGTCTGACTTCTTTGTTCGCATGTCTTCCCAGATTGTTCTCTGCTCTTTTCCCACCAACATTCGAACCTTCTTTTACTAACCTCTACTGCTGTCCAGTTCACTTTTCCGCTAACCTTAAAGCCAAGGGCTTCCGGAAGATGGATGGCTCCATCACTGAGGACTGTACGGGTACTTTTGCTTTCCGTTACAAGATGTCGCATGGTTTCTGGCTCATTTCCGCAGACTGCGCATAGTTCTTCCTGTACCGGCTCCGGATAAGCGTTTTTGTCCGCAAGCAACCCGCTCGGGCTTCAAAAAGCAATGCACTCCCTTTGGTATTATCGAATAATTTTTCCCTTGTGATTTCCTGCTTCCCGATTCTGCAGATATCTAAGGACTTCTTCGCATCCATCCTCTTTTTCCAGGTCGTTGTTTCTGTTTCTTTCACTTCATGTTTTATTGCCTTGGTCGTTTCCCCTACACTTCCAGGTTTCATATACTTTGTCCTGAGCCTTCTGGTTCTTTTCCTCCATTGTGTGTCCACGCTTTTCATGTAAAGATACCGTAACACTTTGGCCACCCATCTCTGATCATTCAGATTTCTAAGTCGTTCTTCCAAACATATGTTGCTCTGTGCTTCTCTCACTTCGAAGGATGCCCATCCCATATCTCCCTGCACTGCCTCATTTGTTGTTTTGCTGTGTGCTCCTAATGCCAATCGACCTACGGCCCTCTGATTTACTTCTAGCCCTGCTTGAATCTCTGATTTGACACACACTACTGCGTTTGAAAAGGTGAGTGCTGGTACCATTACTCCCTTCCAGATTCCTCTCACTACTTCATATCTGTTATATCCCCACAGTGCTCTGTGCTTCATGATAGAGGCGTTTCTTCTGCCTTTCATTTTTAAATGCTCCTCATGAGTTTTTAGATACGCCTGACCTTCGTTTAACCATATGCCCAGATATTTGTATTCTTTTTCCCACGGTATTGCTGCTTTTTGAACGAATACCGATTCGTTACGGGCGTTGTCATTAAAAACTAGAACTCCCGACTTTGCTGTGATAAACTCTAACCCCAGTTCAGTGGCTTCTTCCCCGCAGATATCTGTGAGCTGTTGCAGACACTGTTTGCTATCTGCTAGTAGTACTATGTCATCTGCATATATCAGTCCCGGGATATGTTGTTCCACTTCCTGT
Source organism: Haemaphysalis longicornis (assembly GCF_048455015.1). Lineage (NCBI taxonomy): Eukaryota > Metazoa > Arthropoda > Arachnida > Ixodida > Ixodidae > Haemaphysalis > Haemaphysalis longicornis. Next base: position 147,808,776 of record NW_027526407.1, read on the forward strand.
CCTTTGCGGCTATAACATAGATTGAAACCTATTTTACTGCCTTCAAGCTTTCTTTCTAGTCTAGCCAGTACAGCATGAACAGCAATGGCGACAGAGGACAACCCTGCTTTAAACCTCTATTTGTGACTACCGGTTCCGTGCACTTTTGGTCCTCCCAGGTAATTTGCACCTCGCTCTCATTGTAAATTCCCTGCAACAGCTGTATAAAGTCCTGGCCTAATCCCTCCCGCTCAAGTATGCTCCATAAAATATCTCTATCTACGTTGTCGTAGGCTCCCTGTCGTAGTTGTTGACGACAGCAGCGCCACCACTATACCGGTTTTATTTTCTGCGCGAAAGTCGACCCGGCGGAGCAATGGGATAGGCCGCCGCTCGGGCCACTCTAAAACTTCTAGTACACTCTAACCCAGCTCTTCCTATAAAATTTCTGCGTGGCCACAACCTTCTTTTGAAGCTCCGCCCTCTAAAAGCGGCGCGGGGAGGCTCCAAGTTTCTCGGTGTTTTGTGCTTCTACTGAAGTGTGTTCGCTACGTGGTTTTGAGGGTGGCTCCAGTGCAGCTCAGCGCAAGCCCAAACCAAGTAAGTGAAGCAGTCGTGCGGGCGGCGGGCGTAGCATCAGACATCGCCTCAATTTATTTATTTATTTATTTATTTATTTATTTATTTATTTATAATTCCCTCAGTGCGAAATTGCGTTAAAGGGGGGAGTGGATTACATTGAATAACACATGGCACATGGTGGGGAGGGAAAAAATACAGCGTTGGTACGATCACAAGCAAAACGTCAGCCTACAAACAAAAATTCCCCCGCATTTCCCCGAGGGGGAGAATGTGAAAGTGCGAATGCATGGTTGTCGGCCCGCTTGCGGCGCTTGCGCTCGGCCCCCGCAGCCCACCGCCTCGCCGCCTTCTCTTCCATCTCTTCCATCGGGTTTGTAGTATCACGTGTACACCACGCAGTTATCAAGCCGCTATAACGCCGCTGAGTGGCCAACGCACGCCGCTGACGACGTAGTTTGAATGCGTTAAAGATATAAGGCGCGTCACTAACACTGATATCAGCGTCGCGTCCGTGGCTTGGTCGGTAGAGCGTCGCGCTGCGGCCGCAAAGTCCTCGGATCGAAACCTGGCGCCGGATGCTGTTTCTTTTTTAAATATAGAGGAGCACTGCGGACGCCGCCGCCGCCGCCGGCGGTGGATGGTTTGGGGTCGCTTATAAAGTGCATTCACACTTAAAAATACAAATACATGAGCGTGTTATGAGCGTGTTTCAATATTTTACGGGTGCGTTTTAGACGTTGAAGGTGTGTCATCTATCGTGGATTGTGTTTTTGCTGTGTATGCATGCGGCTGCAGTGGGAAAATCTTCTCGTCTTGGCCGCTCCTATCGTTCGGACTAGAGGGAGCTCTTCGTTCGGACCGAAGCCGAACGAAGAGCTGTGACTGTGACTGTGGCTGTGGCAACATTTGAGGGATGGTGTCCTGGGGACTTCATTCGTTCATTGTTTTCGGCTAAGCTTTGCTACTGGAGCATCAAATGCAACTGACTTCGTGGCTCCGACGCTACCCCCCCGGCTAAGTGTACGCCATGGCAGCCATCGTTGGGTGGGGCTTGGACATGTCTTCCCCTGGTTTTACCATGCGTTTATGCGTCTGCTGCCGGAGCGCATGCTTCAGTCGCGACCGCTTGTTGGAAAGAATGTTTCCATCGAGCGGCCGTGCTTCAGTTATCGCCTGCTAGCAAAACCTTCCGATGTGGTGTTTCATGACCGTGCGCGTCATTTATCGTCAGCGCGGCCGATGGTTTCTCTTGAGGCATGGCGTGTCAAACTATTCTTGCGACAACATCACTCGCAGGATGATAGGTAATCAATGGCGTGTGTCTATTATCGGAGGCAATCTTTAGCATTTCAACGGTTTTGGTCCAGGGTCTTTGTCCTCGGTCAGGAAGCGGAGCATGCAAAGCTTGTGAAGGGAAGAGTCACGACCGAAAGAAACAGCGTGACGCCAGAAGGAGGGTGAATTTACAGAGTCCATAAGATATCTTCCAGTGGACATCTACGCTTGGGTCTTAAGATGTATCACGCGATACCGTTACTTCCACTCTCAGTAAGCGTTATGGAACTAAATTACTGCATTTGCGATGTATGCTTCACGAGAATTGAAGGTCACTGTAGACAGAAGGACTAGCAGGAACGGTGTTTAATCGCCGTGTGCCAGAAGAGATCGAGACCCTTCATACTTCTGGGGCTTAAGGTGTTAGCGTGAAAAGATGCGGCTGCGAGGTCTTTGTCAGTGTGAGGGAGAAGGAAGCAGTGTAAGGGTTTGAAATTGTTTATTTTCTCATTTCTGTGCTGTACCGTAATTTCTGCTTTTGCTTTTTCGCGAAGAGAGAGAGAGAGAGAGAGAGAGAGAGAGAGAGAGAGAGAGAGAGAGAGAGAGAGAGAGAGAGAGAGAGAGATAAAGTTGAGATCTTTGTTGCGGAAGAAATACTAGAGGGGTTTTGGAAAATGCGGTAAACAGACGTGAGAGAGCTTAAAGGCGGAACTTGAAGTCTAGGCCGTGGGTGCAGCAGGTCCTTCCCTTGCCCTTCCAATCGGCTTACGCTGACCCTGAGGTGATGACTTGGTTAAATCGCCCCCCAACGTTTCAATGGAAGTAGGATGTGTGATGTTTGAGTTGTTCGACCGTGAGCATACCCCTGTACATGCGTAGGTTACGGAGAAGAGGGAAAACGGAGAACATAAAAAATGAGAGGGAAAGGGAAGAAAGAGGGAAAAGCGGAGTTTGAAGCTAATGTACGATGTTCCCAACCAACATCTTCGCCCACATTTATTGGTAGATTCTTGTGGTAGTTTAACGACCACAGAGGTCGCAGTTCCTCGACACTGAGACCCCCCTTTATCATGGAGGAAGGTTGTGTTCCTCGGCGTAGGATTACGAGACGTTTACTATTTTGGGGGGAGGAGAGCGCTGTAGTCTTGGTCGAAACTAGCAGGGTGTGTGAGTTTGCGCACCTTTTGATCGGGGCATAGACCTCTTCACACCTTTGTGCCCGGGTGTCCTAGTGATGTCCGTGACTTTATTCATTGCGGACTGGAGTATATGCACAAATGATTTGGCTATTCGGCGTGCAGCGAACAGTCTAATGCCCTTTGAGTGTCTATAATGATGTTACTTCTCTTTGCAACTTCAGTTATTGGGATTGCAAGCAGGATGGATCTCAACGTCCGCTGCTTTGTTCCTGTGGGTAGGGGACTCATGCAATCACAAAGATTGCCAGAATAGCCACCTACGACAATTTCTGCCTTCTACTATCATACATCCCACGGTGGGTGTATAATTTGCTCTCATGGTACTTTACTTTCCTCACACACCCGTTTCCTCTTCGTAATTTCTACTAATATATCCTTAACACTGCGTTTGTTTCGTGATGCACAAGGCTATCTTGTTGGCTTTTAATGTTGTACCTATTATCTTCCGTTCCACTGCTCACTGAGTAATCGTCAATATTAGTTCAACCCTCTTAGTGAGCCTCCATGGTTCCCCCCCGTAGGTGAGTACCTGTAAGATGAAGCTGTCATACAATTTATTCTTTGGGGACAATGGTAGGCTGTAATTCATTATCTGATAATATCTCCCGTATGCACTCCACCCCATTCTTATCCTTCTAATAATCTCTGCCTCATGGTAGGGATCAGGGGTCACTACTTGGCCTAAGGAGATACGTTCGCTTACCACTTCCACTGCCTCGCCGCCTATCTCAAACCGATGGGCTCTCCCGAGGGGATTAATCGTTACCTTAGTTGTCTGCGTATTAGTTTTAAGGCCCACAATTCTACTCTCCATGTCCAGTGCGGTAATCATGCCCAGTATCTAAGCTGCATCCTATCAGCTATGGCATACGCCAACACAACGAAACGCGAAGTCGTCCCCTAGCAACGACAATATTCGCAGTAGCCTTTAGCCGGTTTTTAAGGAGAGCTTCCGGAGTATATCCAAACTTGTCATCATCGAGTGTATTTAGGCGTGCCAAGCGGGTAGAATAAAACGCCCCTCCACAGCACCAGCATGACGTTTAGGGCATTCTACTCGATAGTCTCGCTTTCGCGTCTCAAACCCACAAAAAGTGCTTAGGTGAATGCGATGTCTCATCTAGTAGATAAAATGTTGACGAGCAGCTCTAAAGAGACTACAGAAAAGTGTCAGTTACATTTGGGGGGAGGAGAGCGCTGTAGTCTTGGTCGAAACTAGCAGGGTGTGTGAGTTTGCGCACCTTTTGATCGGGGCATAGACCTCTTCACACCTTTGTGCCCGGGTGTCCTAGTGATGTCCGTAACTTTATTCATTGCGGACTGGAGTATATGCACAAATGATTTGGCTATTCGGCGTGCAGCGAACAGTCTAATGCCCTTTGAGTGTCTATAATGATGTTACTTCTCTTTGCAACTTCAGTTATTGGGATTGCAAGCAGGATGGATCTCAACGTCCGCTGCTTTGTTCCTGTGGGTAGGGGACTCATGCAATCACAAAGATTGCCAGAATAGCCACCTACGACAATTTCTGCCTTCTACTATCATACATCCCACGGTGGGTGTATAATTTGCTCTCATGGTACTTTACTTTCCTCACACACCCGTTTCCTCTTCTTAATTTCTACTAATATATCCTTAACACTGCGTTTGTTTCGTGATGCACAAGGCTATCTTGTTGTCTTTTAATGTTGTACCTATTATCTTCCGTTCCACTGCTCACTGAGTAATCGTAAATATTAGTTCAACCCTCTTAGTGAGCCTCCATGGTTCCCCCCCGTAGGTGAGTACCTGTAAGATGAAGCTGTAATACAATTTATTCTTTGGGGACAATGGTAGGCTGTAATTGATTATCTGATAATATCTCCCGTATGCACTCCACCCCATTCTTATCCTTCTAATAATCTCTGCCTCATGGTAGGGATCAGGGGTCACTACTTGGCCTAAGGAGATACGTTCGCTTACCACTTCCACTGCCTCGCCGCCTATCTCAAACCGATGGGCTCTCCCGAGGGGATTAATTGTTACCTTAGTTGTCTGCGTATTAGTTTTAAGGCCCACAATTCTACTCTCCATGTCCAGTGCGGTAATCATGCCCAGTATCTAAGCTGCATCCTATCAGCTATGGCATACGCCAACACAACGAAACGCGAAGTCGTCCCCTAGCAACGACAATATTCGCAGTAGCCTTTAGCCGGTTTTTAAGGAGAGCTTCCGGAGTATATCCAAACATGTCATCATCGAGTGTATTTAGGCGTGCCAAGCGGGTAGAATAAAACGCCCCTCCACAGCACCAGCATGACGTTTAGGGCATTCTACTCGATAGTCTCGCTTTCGCGTCTCAAACCCACAAAAAGTGCTTAGGTGAATGCGATGTCTCATCTAGTAGATAAAATGTTGACGAGCAGCTCTAAAGAGACTACAGAAAAGTGTCAGTTACGATACAGATATAACAACTTCGTACTATAACTTACTGTTATGTACTATGTTGACAAATAAAAAACTTTGTGCAGCTGAACACAACGACACAAATTCTAGTCCTGCCCGCGGCACCCGTTTTTCTGCTAGAGGAGAACAGCAAAATCACCCGTGTGTTTGATATTTCGGCGTACGGTAAGGATCCCAAGGTGGTCCAAATTAATCCGGACCGCTCCACTGCGGCACGACTCACCTCCTGCGTAGCATCGGCGCGTTTAACCGCACATTTAACAAACCAAAAGTTTCGACGGTGACTCACACTTACGAGGCTATGAGAACTTAGCAATTTTGAATGTAAGGGTAATTTCATCCAAAAGATTTGCTCCCGCCAAGCTGCATACAAGTCTAAAACAAAAAAAAATTCCCGCTCCTTCCCGCGAGGGGAACACGAGTAAATGCAGAGCATTGGGGGTCGTTAACGCCGCGTAAAGTCGCGTAAGGGTGTGTAGTTGGGTCGTAGTTGCGTTGCTGTTGTGTTTGGGGTAGAGAGAGGAGAGTAAAGTCGCGTTAGGGTGGAGCGAGCGTCAACCAAGGAAGGAAGGAGCAACGCAGTGACTGAAGCACGAGCGACCGCTAGCCGCTTTATATTTGCAGCGCGCAGTAGAGGGAGGGCAGTACGGGGGGGAGAGCGCGCATGCGCAAGCAGCGCGCGCCCTTCCACGCCCCACCGCGCTGCTATCACGCATCTGTTACGCCGAGACCGCGACGGAGTGAACGGGCTGACTACGACGCATGCGCGCGCCAGCTGCGGACGCGGAGCTGTGGACGCCGTCCGACGCAGGAAGAGGCGAGGCTAAGAAATGCTCTGCATTTAAAAGCTGGTTAATATGAAACCAGGAAGCAGATGCCACGGAAAATGGCAACTATGGGACAGCACGCCTGACGCTTAGCGCCGGGCAAAGGCTCAGAGAAACATACTTGCTCTTCAAACAAGGTATTGCGTCGCCTTTAGAAAAGCGAGATAATAGGAGAGAGAGAGAGAAAGTAAGATTGGGAAAAAGCACAATTTCCCGGTTAAAATTAGGCTTGCTTGGGGGCCATCTTGGGGGCCACATCTCTGGGCGTGAGTGCCTGTTTGTGGGTAGCGGTTCTCTGACAGGTAAGAGCATCATTTATTAGATTCCAAGCCAGACGCACAAAACCTGCCGCAAGCCGTGACGACGAGATGGAGGAGAAACCAGCAGTGCTGCCCTCCACTGGAGAAGACACAGCGGCATAGAATGGATCCCAATTCTTCGGTTCTGAGGAAGGCGAAGGTAGACCTTTCGCCACATTCGCTCGTTGCAGCGTGAAGACTTCGGTGTCGGCTTCGAAAGGCAGACTCAAGTTACGAGCTTAACCAAGCAATTATTTCCCGCATGCCCTACTGCTTACCAACAGCAGTGTAGTGTTGAGTTGCTCGTTTTTTGTAGTTCCAACTTTTGTCATCCCGCACTCAGAAGTAACAAGAAGTATCCCGCACTGCGGCTCGAAGTACCAAGCTTTAACTGCCACATTTAAAGGAACGAAAGTAAATCACATGTTTATATATAAAGTAATACCTCGTTAACTCGAACACGGATATCTCAAAATATCGGTTAATAGAAACTCTTTCTCGCCCTCTGTATACCCCGCATAGGCCCGGTATAATTGCCCAACGTAATCTCGAACAGTTGTTTCGGTGAAGAAGAGTTACCTCGAAATGTTGACAGAGAGGACACAAGTAAAGCTGCTGCAGGCAGTTCATAAAGCCTGCGTTCGAGCGCTCCCACTAGCGCCGAGCGTGGTGGTGCCCTGCGAATTTGCGCGGAGGACGCTGTATACGAGGTTGATGTTCCCGTTACCGCTATGCTGTCCGACGCCTACATTGCAAAGGTAGCTGTGGACGACGCAGCCGATCATGTGGAGGACGACGAACCCCGAGAAGTGCCTATAACTACAGAAACAAAAAATGTGCTGCGCTTGGTTTACAACAACGTAGAATGCAGCGGGTTCGATGCACTGAGAAGGTCGAGAAGGCTTTTCTGGAACCAGAGGCGAGCGCGAAACAGGCGAGCATCACACAGTTCTTTCTTCGGATATAATAATAATTTTGCCTTTCCATGCGAGTTATTTAGCCTTTTTTGCGAAAGCTCCCCTGTGCAGTGCAGCCGTTGTTGTTGGAATTAGCTGTTGTTTTAGTTACACGCCGACACATTTTTGGCGTTTCTGCTTATCTGGAAAGTTTCAGCGTATTTATGACTTCGAGTTAACCAGCGATTAGTGTAGTCTTTGCAGTACACACTTCAGCCTGCGGCAAAAAAATTTAAAGGGGCCCTGAAAGGCATTTTCAGCACACTAAATGAACTAGCGCAACCGTTAGATTGGGTCGTCAACGGCCTCTGTGCCAAGTATTACTCTTTTACGCGCAGCGGAAAGCTCACACTTTTGTTGCAACGTTTGTCGTTTTTTTCTCACCCTTTCCTTCGTGTTTTTGGACGCCGCCATCTTCACATGTCTACATCATCGATTCCCAGATGTTCGTCATGAGCTAGACATCCTGCTATTGGGCGGCTTTTTCACGCACTTCCGGCAAAGAGATGAGTCGTCTGCTCAGCGTCGGCTCACCGGCTGATCTGCCAGCGGAGTGCTGGAGTGCTTGGGCATTTTACGACAAACGAAACAGGTGTAAAACAAACGCTTAACCGTTTGTATTGAATGCAACACGGCCATAACACGACATGAATATTCTCTTACCTGGGTACGTTCCATAAAGAAAGCGTTGAAGCCCCGTGGCACTTCTTTCGTGCAATCGCAGAGAACGCCCTGAGCCGAATGCCCGGGTTTGACGCATACATTTTATTCAACTTCAAAACAATCCAGAGATGCGTTTCTAACGAACACAACGTCACAACATGCGTTGAAAGTCTGAACCACGATTGACAGAGGATGGGTTGCCTCCTGCCTGTCGTAAATTCGGTACTCACCTCGCGCGCGGTTTGCGGGGACGAACAGCAGGTCACTTACCTCTCGCGCACAAGCCGATGGCTTTTAGCCACGCACACTGCACATACCCCATGCGAGTTTGAGTCGTACGTCGCTCGAGAAAGGTAATCCAGAACATGGGAAGCACTATCCACCCGCATAAGCACAACGTCGCATTTCATCGCGAAACAAAGGCCTCCACAACACACACACCATCGCCTCCTGTAATGCCATACGCATCTCGCACTTTCAATAGGAGTGAGTGGTACGTCTGCAGTGCCCACATGTCGCGAGGTGGGGCCCCGAGCTGAACCGGGATTACGGAACCGTAACGGACTTCTAGAGTGGTTTGTGCCTTGTTGCCAAGGCAACCGATGTTTGATATTGTCAAAGAAATGGCGCTTGCTCCTGCGCTAGAAAGCTCAGAGCTGCGGCGGAGCATGTTTTGCCAACGTTGCCGCTCTCCACTACGCGTCGCCCCAAGCTGAACTGGTCACATAATTGAAGCGTTTTGTGCACGAGTTCTGTATCGGTTTAATATGACTTTTTCACATGCCGCCGGCAGGAATTACCACCGCCGCAAAATAAGACCCAGCACCAGCGGGGCCACATCTGATACGGCGCTTTTTGGATAAACAGTGCGCGGTGCATCAAGGGAACGAGCGCACGACCCTCCCCGTGCGGCTGCGAGTTCGCCGCCGATAAAAAGCCATGTGCCGCCAGCAACGTACACCGCGAAAGGGCAAGGCCAGACCGCCGCATCCATGCGGCCAGATTTTTCGTTCGCTTTTCCAGCCTTGAGGGGAGTGCGGGATTCATGGTGTCAACAAAGCTTGTCCGTACCAGACGACAGTCTGAGCAGCGCAGTAGCGGAAGTACGTCACCGCTGCGGAGCGCAGCATCATGGGAGGCAAGGCTCGCGCGCTCTCAACAGCGGAGAGTAAGTCGAAAGGAGGAGGAAACGCGGAGCGACGATAATGCGCGGTTTTGGATTTACGATTTCTCAGCTAATACTCATCGCTTTAACAAAATTCTTGCGGGACGAGATTGCAAATACATTGCATTATTTGGGTACATGTACATCCATGCATCGGCGGAAGGTATTTCAGGACCCATTTAAATACCCAGGTCTTGTTTATTTCAGACGATTCCGCAATTGTGAATATAAAGAAACCTAAGCTTGTCCTGTGTTCTACAGGCAGTGCATTTTTAGAAGATTGGTCGCACCTCCAGATATGGTGCTCAAATTTTCCAAAACCCGAACTTTTTTTGTTGCAATTTAAGGTCCGCCAATTACTTTGTTCACATGACAATACAAAATGAGCTATTAAAGCGGCGGAATTTGTTAATGCGGAAAATTGTTTCTCTTTCACAAGAGCACTTGCATATTACTATAAAAGTGAATGTTTGTTTATTTGTGGGGTCATAAACTACCACCATTCAAAACTATTCGTTTCATTCCCTGTTTTATTCCCAATACAACTCGCCTATAATGAGACCAAAATCTATGAGTCGGCTATATAAAGGATTCGGGAAAAACATAATGTGGGTGGGCCGCATGAAGCGAAACTCAAAGTTATGATCGATAAAACGTAGGGAAACCAATGCCGCGAAAATTCCCGCAGCTTGGCCTACCGCTGCAAGGCTCGAGAAACAGCAGATTTGAGGGTCGACCTAGTTGCTCCCTGCAGTGACAGCGGATGCCAAGAGAGAGGGAGCGGTTGGTCGCCAGCTTTCCAAAGTAGCTTTGTACGGCACTGCAAAACAAAGATCAATAAAGTATGTACAGTGTTTTATACAGAAGCACTCGTCCTCGTCCATTTCGTCATCGTGTTTCTACGGCACAGCCAAGTAGAGCAAATATTGTAGCGCGCCCTAGCCCCGGTTAACCTTCGCATCTCCCTCAGCTGGTTAGGAGGCCGTCTCACGTGTGGGTTGTGATGAAATGGCTTGGCAGATCGCCGACGTCGTCTTCGGCGCGGCGGCCCCATGGCGCATCGTTCGCTATACGACGACGATGACGGAAGCTGGAGCTCCACGAATGCACGTGCTAGCCTGGACGACGTGGAAGAAGAACAACGACTCCGGGCACTGCTCACGAGGCACGCGCTCACGTCGGCTCCGTATTGTTTTGCTAATAAAACTGAAGGTGGTGTCAGCGGCATCACGACGGAAGAGTTTTGTAGCGCAATCTACTGGCCAAGGTTGAGCAGTTTCGCGTGGACCCTGAAGGGATGTGCTGCACAAGCGTGAGGAGCATTGGATTGGATTGCACTGGATGGGATAAAATTGGATTAGATTGGAATAGATTTCAATTGGAGTACGGGTGTGTAGAGAATTGGGTGTGCACATTCGCCGGTCGGCTCATTCTAGAGGAGGGACGTCGTAGCCGCGGCAGACGCACTAGCGCCGGCGCGTTCCCAGCTGTGCGCCTCCGTTGCGTAGAAGCCAAGTCTGACTCTGCGCCGGGGCCGCTTGATAGCCGTTTCGCGTGGCTCTTGGAGAGCCGTGCTGCGCATGCGCGAGGAGCTGTAACTGGACTGGACTGGACTGGACCGGACCGGATCGGACCGGACCGGACTGGACTGGACTGGATTGGGTTGGATTGGATTGTAGTGTATTGGATTCGATTGGGGAACCTTAGCTGACGCTACGTATATCCTGGCATAGCGAGCTAAGCCATTGCTAATTTTGTTTTATTTTTCTTGGTAATTGTTTCGAACGCCAACGGATCAAGCGCAAGCTTATACAGCCGCGGTGTTCAAATACTTAGTTGGGAGTTGTTACACCGCACTCTCGTGTTGAGGTTGTTTTTGACAACTGTATTCTATCCAATTTAAGAATCTAGTCAGTTGCCTGGGCGTGAGACAAACTATGCTTCACACACCTTAAAGAAATTGTTCGCACAATTGGCAGCTTTCAGCATCAATGCACACTAGTTTTAAATGCGGCTGCCATATGTTTGTTCAATTGTCGATCCCGTAGCAGGAAATACACAGACTATTCACAAAGCCAATATCTTTTGTGTTGTATGCATGCGCTCTGCTAGCTACTACCGTCGCGACACAAGATTATCTTGCCGGCGAATAAGGTGAACTATTGCAGGGGAATTAGGACATTCTTAAAAATAAAACCAGTTCAAACTTGTGGGCAGTGTTTTTAAAAAGCGGGACTATGTTTCTGGTTTGTCGGCTCGAACCTCACTGGGTGCTCACCCGAGAACCATGGCACCGCCGCAACGCTAAAGCTACGGTACACTAAAGCTACACTAAAGCCCCGCGAAGGAAGCATCAAATAAACACCAGCAGTGGGAGCCTCCGTCCCTCCAAAAAATCGGTCTGTGGGCTCTTCTACTTTTAGGCGAGAGAAACCCTTATCTGCGAGACCAGTGCGTCCGGTATCAGTGGGTTAGGGAACCACCGGTGAGGCGGTTCTCAGGCCATCCGATAGATGCCACGGCGGATTTCGGAACTCGCTTATATGTCTTCGTAACTAAAGCAATCGTACAAAAAGCTTCGGTGATTTCCCGCAGCGCAAAAAACGGACAAGGACAGAGGGAGGCGACGGACAATGCGCTAACTTCCAACTCAGCTTTATTGAAAAAATGCCGGAATTTAAACACTGTGGTAGGACATTACGTAAACAAAGATAGGAAAGAGCAGACCAGAAGCATCACATCATAAAATTTGCACACAGAATTATTCGGAAAAAAATGTGAAGTCCACAAAAAGGCAGCACAGTCATTGGCTGAGGTGGCACTCAACCATTTTTTAGATAGCCAGTTTCCTTATCAGACAAGGCTGGGCTGTGCGGACACGCAACAATTCCCCAGGTGCGCTATCGCGGCCGCCTCAATTATTTCTCTAGTCTTCTGGTTGGCGTGTCGAGCAATGACGCCACAGATCTCAAAGATGCGTGTACAACTACAATCGCTGCAATGAATACCCAAGTGGCCGTTGACAGCCCTATGAACAGTGTAGTCATGCTCACGCAGCCGGTCTTTCAGGCACCAACCTGTTTCGCCGACATATACTTTACGGCAGTTCAGGGAATTGCATACACAACGTTTCCTATGCTTGGAACGACCGGTTTTTTGTGATTCTTGTCACACAATGGCTGCAGTGTAGCTGCACGGCCATTTATGCGGCAAAGGCTGAACAATTTCCTTGGGGCGGAAAGATCAAAATTTACCTCAGCTTTCGCACCAATCCACTTTTGCCTATGTCATTGGTCATGAAAGGTCGAGATTTACAGCGAGCCGTTTCGTGAAAGGGCTATCAGCGTCCTTACGAACCTACAGCTATGCATCTCGACCGGCGTACTTGGTATTCATGAGTAGGCCCTCAGCAAGAGACGAAACACGCTGTGGCGGGAACTCCGATTGACAAAAGCGCTCCACCTGCTACAAGGAGCGTTCATGAATCCTGCGGAGGCAATACCTGTGCAGCGCATTTGTCAAACACAGCTTTGCCACCCCCTATTTTCCCAAGCGAGAGTGCCCCGACGAGAAGGGCAGCAACGGCTGACTGGCGCGTGGCTCGTAGCTCAAACACACAAGGTCACCCGTGAAAAATAGCTTAAGTCTAGAAACTTCAACACGCCACCTTCAGGCAATTCGTCTGTCAGCTCAAAAGGTTTGAAGGTATCTCGCAAAAGTGTCGTTATCACGTTCGTCACGTACACAGGAAAACCTTTCGTCGTCAGAAAAGTGGAAGGAGGGACTTGGAAGGTGTGGAGGAGTTGGCAATTGTTCTAGCCCTCACCTTTCAGGGGGTGACCAAGGTGGTCGCAGACTTGGAGCAGGCATACGGGAACTTTCACTCGCTCTAGGAGTCCCAGCGGGTACTCCGCGTACTGAGAAAAAAAAAGGCCGCTAGAGAGCCATTTGAAATTAGTATGGTTTCCAGCCCACTCCTTGCAAGAGAGGAGTGGGTTTGTCCACTGGCAGGCCCGCGCGCTAACGTACTAGGTAAGGGTCCCGGAGGAGGCCAGAAGTCCGCCTAAGATTAGTTACGGGGAAATAGTGAGGTACTATCGGCAGGATAGGCACGACTTCCTGCCCCGAACACGAGCTTACTAAACAAGGTTGTTTGTAAATGACAGCTGGGTGCTCTTCCAGAACAAGATAGCCGAACTGGTCGACCAACTAGTGCCTTTATTCGAAAATTAAAAATGATCAATCCAATAAGTGATTCAACAGACAACTCACAAACATGCGAAACAAAAAGAAACGATTGTATAAGAGTGCTAAATCTGCTTCCATGGTTCAACAGACAATTCAGACACGTTCGAAACAAAAAGAAACGATTGTATAAAAGTGCTGAATCTAATTCTATTGCGTCGTCATGGGCCAAATATAAGGAATTTCTCAGAACTTTTAACTCTGCTGTACACAGAGATATTTGCCAAACAAAGATATTTTTCAGAAGATTTACCGTCACTGTTAACAAATAAACTCAGAAAGATTTGGAAGACAATTTCAAACAATCGCTTTGATAATAACATTGTATTACACGGTGACAACCGTATTCCCCTTGAGGACCATGCGTGTACGCATGCATTCAATCATTTCTTCTCGTTGGTATTCACTCAGGAAGATCATTCCACCATACCCATGGTTCCCGAATCCGATTACAGATATATGCAACCAATTAATATTACTCCTGAAGGCATCGCTTCAGTAATCGGCAGTCCTAAAGTCTCCACTTCACCTGGTGTCGATAACATCAACTCGAAAATATTAAAGAACACTGTGCACATCTCTGCTCAAATTCTGTTCCATATTTTCCGTAAATCATTGTCATCAGGTCAGTTACCTGCCGACTGAAAACTCGCCAAGGTTGTTCCCATTTTCCAATCCAATAACAAACACGCACCCGAAAATTATCGCCCGATTTCTTTGACGTGCGTATGCTCTAAATTACTGGAGCACATTATTGCATCTAACGTGTATAATTATCTCGAATCCAACAACTTTTGTTTCGCCCATTATCATGGTGTCGGAAAAGGCCTGTCATGTGATACACAACTGCTTGAATTTACAACTGATCTACACTCTAACATGAATGCTAACTAACAAGCAGACTGCAATTTCCCAGATTTTTCAAAAGCGTTCGACCGTGTTGCTCATTCTCGCCTCATTTGAAAATTATCATCCCTTTGCCTGGATTATTTTATTTTATCATAGATTATGAACTTTCTGTCAATGCGCCAACAATTTATCGTGGTCAACAACTTGTCTTCACACCTCTTTGATGTTACTTCTGGAGTGCCGCAGGGCAGCGTCCTGGGCCCGTTACTGTTCCTGATTTACATAAATGACCTGCCCCTCAACATTTCATCACGCATACGACTCTTTGCCGACGATTGTAATATATATCGTACGATTACTAGCCTTAACGGCAATCTTTTCTTACAAAATGACCTAAACATAATCTAAAATTGGTGTATTCCATGGCAAATGTCACTTAATTTGAGTAAATGCAAAATAATCTCTTTTAGTAGAAAGCGCGATAACTCAGAATTTTTTTATTCCATCAACCACAGTGCAGTTTCGTAAGCCGCTTCCTATAAATATCTGGGTGTTCATCTAAAACCTACTCTCTCGTCTAGTACCCACATTTCCGCCATCTGCGCAAAGGCTTCTAAATCACTGGGTTATCTGCGACAAAATTTACGATGTGCACCAGTCCTTGTACGTAAACTTGCGTATCTAACATTTTTTCGTCCACAGCTAGAATTCGCGTCAGCAATCTGGTCCCCTCACCAAAACTACCTAATCGTCCAGCTGGAATCTATTCAAAACAGAGCCGCAAGATTTATTACACACAAGTATGACAGTCATCTTAGCGTTACCCAAATCAAACTAGAGTTATCACTTCAGCCGCTGGATAACCGTCGCACTATTGCGCTATTATGCCTTTTCCATAAATTCACAGTTAGCAGCAGACCTAACCCGCTCCCTCTTAACGCTCCAGTACGTACGTCACGACGCCTTCATAATAGTCATACTTTCACGTGCATTTTTGCCAAGACGCTTGCTTTCAATTCATCGGCATTCGCTCGAGCAATCATGCACTGGAATAATCTTCCTCACCGAATTGCATCAAGACTTAGTCAAGATAACTTTACCAAAAATCTGCATGGACATTTTTCTTAGTAATTGTGTAATGATGAATTGCCAGAATGATATTGGTACGGTTCATGGATGTTTTCCCCTTGTGTTTGAGTGTTTTCGGATGTTTTAGACTACACAAAAACACTGTGCGTTTGTAATTGTTTATTAGAAACGTGTATGACGTGTTTCATTTACGTCTGTAAGCTGATAAAACTTTATATTGTGTACTTGTTTTTTCTTCTTTTGCCCCACTATGTTTTAATGTTTTTACGAAAATGTAACCCCCCTTACTCAATGCTTTTCAATGGGCCTGTAACGTATAATAAATAAATAAACAAAGGTTCACTGATAAGTACAACAGCTGCCCATTACTTAACAGCAAGGTACTCTTCTCCCCATGACAGGAGAGTGAACTTTCAGCCAAAAGCACCACCACACACACCCCATTCCCGTTTCCTCCCCAATAAACACCACCCTTCCTTTAGGCGAGTAATAGGAGATCTTGGTGTGCTGCCAGCTTGGAGGATCAGCTACGGCTGGTTACCAAGGGATAGGTGGCGAAGGCGGCTTACGGGGTGTTATGAAGAGGGAGCCACTCTCTTTCAGCGCGTGTGGCTATGGCATGCTCTGGTATACCGTTGTTCCTCCTCCAGTAAACGCTTTTTACGTTCCTTAGCGCGAATTTAACTAAACATCGTAGAAACACACATTGGTTATGTTCACGCATTTGATAATCTCAAAGAGGCGCGCAAACAGTGTCGGTGACGATACGTCCGCATCTCCGCGATACTAATAAATCCCGGTATTTGAGTATAGCACACATACCCGAGGTTAAGAAATCGTGTGCAAAACGTGGCCGTCGATTACTTAGGCCAGGCACAGTGCCCAGTGCGTGTGCTTATCCTCAAAGCTGCCTGGAGGTACAATAATAGGCAAACGAAGTCTGCCCATTTTTCGTATCTAGGACTTTCGTAAAACACCTTGATACGCGAGTGGTCTGAGTTATATACAGCCTCTTTGTCTCAACCACGGCCATACTCAAGAATTTATTGGAAATGCTCGAGCACATATTTTCCAGGGTATAGTGCAAAAAGGTAACAGAAAGCTCATACGTTTGCCACTTCTTGCTTCCCGTCAACTGCACACACCCTGGAAACAATATCACCCCCTTAATACAGAAACACCAAAGGTGCTTCTGTATAAATCATCTATGAATTAAAAACAAGATGCACAAGTTGTCGGCTACTCATAATTCTTTATCGCGACACCTTAGTTAAGAATTTCTGTTCCATAACTTCGACACTCTTATGCTTACCCCCAGCAGCGGCAAATGGCCGATTCGACTGTTCACAATTCCTAGATTATCAACCGACCGGCTAATTCACTTACTCGGTGCTGGGAGTCTGCCGATCAAGAATGCCAGCTCTCCGGTTGGGGCTCAAGTCACTGCACATCGACTAGGTCCTTCCGTCGCTTCTCCAACTTGGTGAAGATGGAGCACTAAAATTTTTTTCTGTTGCTACTGCGGCTAGCACAGCCGCAAGCAGCTCAACGCTGCAAAACAAAAGATCATATAAAAAAACGACACTCTTTCAGGCTGCCTAATACAAACAGTCGTGATTCCCGCAAGCATGTACCCAGTTCGCCTCGTAGGGTTTTCTTTCCGAAACTTTTTTCCATTTACCTTTTTGACAGACTTGCCTAGACGTGCCTATGGTCCTGCACAAAGAACCGTACGGTTGAGCCTTCTTATATTACATAGATTTCATCGTGATGTTTGTGGTAGTTTCTACAGCCACGATTTGGCAGAAAGTGACCCCTATACATTGCACAAAAAAGCATTACATATGCGCAAGGTCCCAGAGAAGCTAACCAATATCCTTGTGGGCTAAGTACTTTTCGCCTACAAAAGTCATACCAGTTGACTTATGCTGCTTTTGCTTCCTAAGTGCAGTGTGACTGCAGCCTGCTTCAAACTGGGAACGTCGGCTTCACGCATCCTATTTTAGCGTCACAAAGCATTACACAAGGTTGATCAAGACGTATAAGAAAACTTTATCCATTCCTACAAATTACTCTTACGTCAATTTTTTTGGTCTCTCACAATTTACACGCGTTTACAAACGTAACGACGAGACGCCATTGGCGAGAGCCTTATGGGACTTCCTATACATGGATGCAAGTACATTCGTAAGTGAATTTGTATACTTAGCATTATTTGCCGAGCACCCCCACAGCCGGGACCGTGTAACGCCCTGCATTTCAAATAAATGCAGATATGGCGTAAGTTACACTTTTAATAATTGTATAGCGAAACCGGACGTACTTAGTAAGACAGAAGTGTAAAACAACATAAATAAAGCATATAAAAACAATTTTTAACACAAATTTTATCACAAGATCAAAGAAATGCATCTTACACATCTCCCCCAAAACCCGAAGAATAAGCAAAAAAGTGCACGAACGAACACTTGAAATGCGACAAAACTAGCGCCGACGAACCTTATCTGGAGTATGCTTTGCTTGTTCGCAAAGAAAAAACATCATTAGGGAAGTAAATGCCGTTTATTTACGTCATTGATGAACTTTGCATAACTGATGAAAAGAAACAAAAGAAAACTTTGAAGAATTAAATGATACAACAACTTTTACGACTCATCGGCTTATCAGGCTGTAAAGAACTCACTCCAGACAAGCTGCACAAGAATGCTAGGCATTATTAGACAATTATTTATATTTTTGAAAACTTTTTTGCTATCCAGTTGTCTTCCAAGTTTGGATCGTGGGGCTACATTCATTAAAATATTGGCTGTTCAGAATTTTGAAGAGCATCCCTCGTTTTAGATTCAAATTACGGGCTAGAAGTGTCAAAACGTTCATGCGCGACATTTTGGGTATTGTGTACTCCCACACCCTAAATTATTTACTTAGACAAAGAAAAGCAAAATCTGCTTTTGAAAGGAGCAAACATTCTTGCAAGTATAGGCAGTTGTACATGACTCAACAACGCTGCATCACGCAAGGCAATATAATATTGTTCAGTTTCTTATGCCCTTTTTATCCAGGGCTCCGTAAAAGGCAGCTCTCTGTCTCCATCGGTGATGTAAATTATCACAATCACAGATGCAGAAAGAGAAAGGGAGCAAACGTCTGATTTCTTAGCTGTTTTCCTAATTTCGCCCGTTTCTGCCGGCTACAAAATGCACCGACCAAGACTCATTTTGTTTATATAATAGAACAAATTCTATGATTTCAACATCCTGAAAGCCACTTGAACACACCTTTGTGAATGGTGAATATGGTGAACTCACTAAATAATTTCCATCGTCACTGCATGATAACCATAAGCTTAACCATAATACTCTCCGTTTCTTGCCACCTAACGTGTAGACAGTTAGGCTGGCTGCAAGATCCGGTTGTGCAAGAAAGCACATTTAAAATTCTTTGGGCACAACTGGAGAAAAATTTATGTTCTGATCAGAGGTTTAGACGTGTAAAGCGCCAAATTTAGAAAAGGCATGAAGCAGGGCTACTGGAACAAGCCCGACAACAAACAAGATTTTATTGCTCAACAAACACAAATATTTGTAAACTGAACGCACAGAACAAAGAAACTAGAAGTTGCATCCAAAACCTAACCAGCGTGTGCACAAGACAGCATTTCGCGCATTACATGTCTAGAATGGAGAACCAAATTGCCCAAAAGCCCGCATTGATCGTATTAATTTTTTTTATTTTTTATTTATTTATGTATTTATTTATTTATTTATTTATTTGTGTATTTATTTATTTGAAAACCATCATGGTACATTGACGTACATTGCACACAGGAGGGGCAAGATACACTAAATACACACAAAACGTACACCGCGAAAAAGATGCAAAATTTTAAAAATCGACAACATAAAAAAAAAAGAAAACAATAGAAGTGCATGACACATGAAATGACACACGAAACAGACTGTTAACTTCGGGCCCCTCACTTATTAATTAAAACCTCCCGGCAGCCAGATATCTTTCACTGGGGTTAGCACGTTTACCTGCATTGTGTTTGTTCCCCCGTCAGCCAAGCTGAGTTGGCGCGAGGGGCGTAAGGAGATACCGTGGAAGCTTCTTTGCTATTCGCGGCGCTTTTGTGTCCACCCCGCGAGCGGGCCTGGAGACGACGCATACAAACGCGTCGGTCACTCCATAATAGCTGAAAGCGATGTAAGATTTTGAAGAAGGATTTCCTTGCGAGAACCCGGCAAAGAGGGGCCGTTGACATTTTAACGACCGCGATTACCACCACGACAATCCCCGAAGCAAACGGGAGCTAAAGGTCGGTCAAGGGGTCAAACATTGGGTCAGACTTGAGAAGAAGAGCCCAGACGTTCGGTCTACGATAGTTGCACTGCTCAAAGCAAGCGAGCGAAGTTGCAGTTCGTCGCACGTCTTAACCTGGTGACTCGGCAGCTGGGTTGCGTCAATGGATAGGAGACCAAGCTTTGTTAGGCGCCCCACGTGTCTACAAAGAAAAGCAATTTTGGCTGCGCGGAGCCCAAACATAGGCGTGTACGGTATGACAATACTTTAAGACGTACGGCCCGAGAGCCGATTCCCGGTGTTAGGCCAGCTTTTAGTTGGTTAGTTTTCATTTCTGTTATATTTGTGTTTGGCGAAATACCCCCGTGTTTCTGCACGAGAGTGAAAGGTGGTTCACGTGACTATTTTGAACCCAATCAGTGTGCTGGTGTGGGCTGATCAATGGTCCGTCCTACTCTCAAATTGTGGTGTCCCTGTTGTGGGTGGGGTTTTAGTTGTAAAACCCAGGAGTTGGGTGTTTTGAGAGGACGAACAGAGACAGGGGGTAGAGAGCGGCGAGCCCCGCTCGACGCGAGCCTTGCCCGACCTCTTGTATGCGGTCATGAGCCTTGAAAGTTGGAAATACGTAATGTAAATAACGTGTACATTTTAGTTTCCTTGGAGTAGACCGTCGTCGTCTATGTGCTGTCATCCAACAAGCCAGCACTCGTCGTTTCATCGGATCATCGACCATCAACGTCGGCGACCGAACCACACCTTTTGAAGTTTAACTGGTGCCGTGAGGAGGATCGGTCGACATGGCTTTCGGAAGAAGGCGGGAAGGCTACTCCAAGGCTGGGGCGACATCTTGGTGAGAGACCCCGGGGAGCAGAAGCTCCAGGCTGCAGCGGCGAGGACGATTTCGACAACGGGAGAGGGATGCATTCCCGGCGCAGCACCTGGCGTCAGCGCGGTGATCGAGAGTCTGAGCCGATGTTCGGAGGGCTCGGGCGACATTTTGTGACAGGCCCCAGGGAGCAGACGCTCCACACCAGCGAGGTTACCAGGGAAGCGGGAGAGAGCTGCACTTTCTGAGGCAGCCCCGGGATCCAGCGGTGATGAGCGTTCGGGCGCCTTAGTGAACGGGAGTCGTCGGTGACGCGACAATGTGGGCCGCCTGCGAGCGCATCCTCGACGGACCTACAGCTTTGTGCGAGGTTCCGGGAGCACGGCTACAACCAAGTGTAAAGAGCGGCGCAGCGCCCCCACCCCCCTTACCCAACAAGCAGCGTGGGGACAGCAGGGGTAAAGGGAGTCCCCTTTTCCCTTGTCCTTGGCGCGACCACTGCAGTTCGAGAGGTTACATGGGTGTCGCAGTACGCTGACTCGGGGTAGTTTTTGATGCGTTGGGTCGAGTTAGCATGATAGTTTCACGATGGCGGGGGCCCTGTCGCCTGTTGAGATAGAGATGCGAATGGCTGCAACCGTCGCGGCGACCGAGGAGCTGCAGAGGAAGATTGCGCAGGCGACTCAAGCTTTAGATCACGGGTTTTCGACGGAGGCGGAACAGGCCAATCTTGCGGTAATTCTGGTGCTGCTGGCCTGCGAGCTAGAGTCGTGTCTCGGCGAGGTTTCTCCCTGCGTAGAAAGCCTTGCTCCGAATTAGTGGGTATCGCCGAAAGGCTGTGTACCACTATAAAGTTCGTGTGATTTCGATTCGGTGTTGAGGAACGCAGCTGTTGAGGGCGAGCCCGCAGCGAATGTTGTAGAATCCTAGCCAGAGATAGGCGCCCAGAGAGGCGGTCTGTTAATGCCTATCGCCGGGCTTGAGCCCGAACGCCGCGTCCACAGTGGCGCGTGTGCACGATCGGTCGGCGGTGTAGCGCCAGAGAGCACGATCGAGTTGGTGACAGGCGCATGCGAGCCCGACGGCCAAGGAACGGGCGGCGCTGGGGGGCGTGCGGTTCAGGATGAGGCGCATGCGTGCGTTTCAGGGGAGCCGGTGGCGCAATTGGCGACGTCGCGAGGTTCTTGTTTTCCCGCTCCTGATCCGCAGAGCGCAAAAGAGCCATAGTTGAGATTGCGCCAAGACGGTGCACTAGATTGCACGAGATGTGCAGCACTGCGCGCAGACGCGCGTAGGAAAGCCTGCGACAAGTTCTCTGAGGGCTGGGGGAAGTAGCCCTTCCTGCCTAGAGCACTTAGAGTAGCCCACTTCGACTTGGGGCTGGACCGATGGCCAGTTTCCGCTAGGAGGGAATACTGGGCAGTCCGGGGTCTCCTGAGCTGCGAGGTTTGGCTTTTCGGGGTGTAGTGCGCAACAGCTTTCAAATGCCTAGCTGTCCCTTGTCACTCACCCGGCTTAAACCGTCACCGGTAGTACGGACGCCCCATTTGGTTTGTGTCGGGCTCATTCGAACAGCGGTGCTCGCTTTGAGATGTAGAACAGAGGGGAGCATGTCCGGTGTTTGTGCGTGAGACAGTGCCCTGAATGTCTGGTCCGTACTAAGAAGTGAACCTTGAGTACTCTGCAAGCGCACATCCTGTGAACTGCAGCTAGTATGGACAATCCTTCTTGCGCATTCGGAAAGAGCATTCCTCCGCAAGTGCGCGAAGAGACGTCCGAACTTTCGTAAACGTGTCGTTATTGCTACAGAAGTAGCCGTCTCTCTTACCTTTTGTAGTGGTTGAGTGTCTTTTTCTCCAGGTAGAATGAAAGAATGATCCTGCTTGTGCATGTAGCTGTATTGCGGTTTGTAGTATCACTTCACTTGTCGATTCCAGTGTGTGCACCCTTCGTGGGGTTGGTTGCCTTAAGTGTCGAGGGGGAAGTGTTTTCACGAGTGTTTGTTATGAAGCGAGATCGCTTTTGTTTGTCAAGTTGTTGAAAGCTTTCGCCTTTTTGGCGGCTAGTGGTTAGTATGTTGATGTTTTTTTGTAAAATGAGTGTCCCCTGGGGCAGTTTGAAGATTACATTCTGTGTGGTTCAACGTTGTCATTTAGTTTTTAAATTCGCATAAGGAACACCTCCTTTCGTCAGAAAAATGAGGAGATTGTTGTTGTACTTGCTTTTCTTTGTTGCAAGTGTCTTTCGGGACTATTAGGACTTTACGTTTTATTCCATCGTAGTGTTTAAGCTACAGTACGTCTGGTAATGTTGCATGCTGTATTTTATGTAACGAGTGTTCTGAGTGAGTTACTTGGCTGTTATATATTTGGTTTTTATAACCCACAGCAAGAGTTTATGTTGTACGTACAGCCAGTGTACGGACCACATTCTTTGTGCGGAGGCGTTAAGTTCGGGACACTCACTTATTCATTAAAACCTCCCGGCAGCCAGATATCTATCACTGGGGATAGAATGTTTACCTGCATTGTGTTTGCGTCCCCGCCAGCTGAGCTGAGTTGGCGCGAGGGGCATAAGGAGAACACCGGATGCTTTTTTGTTATCCGCGGCGCTTTTGTGCCCACCCTGTGAGCGAGCCCGGAGACGACGCATACAAACGCGTCGGTCACTTCATAATAGCTGAAAGTGATCTAAGCTTTTGAAGAGGGATTTCCTTGCGAGAAGCCGGTGGAGGTGGACCGTTGACATTTTAACGACCGCGATTTTTGCCCCGAGAATCCCCGAAGCTAACGGGAGCTGAAGGTCGGTCTAGGGGTCAAACATTAAGTCAGACATAGGAACAAGTCACCAGACGTTCTGTCTTGAATAGTTGCACTGCACAAAGCTACTGAGCGAAGTTGCAGTTCGTCACACGTTTCAAACTGGCCGCTCGGCGGCTGGGTTGCGCCAATATAGGCGACCAGGATTTCTTAGGCGCTCCACGTGTCTACAAAAAGAAAGGAATTCTGGCTGCGCGGAGCCCGAATATAGGCATGCACGCTATGAGAATACTTTAAGGCGTGCCACCCGAGAGCCGATCCCGGCGTTAGGTCTGCTTTGAAGTTGTTGGTTTTCATTTCTGTTATATTTGTGTTTTGCGGAATACCTCCGGGTTTCTGCGCGAGAGTGAGAGGTGGTTCACGTGACTATTTTGAACCGACCTAGCGTTGTTTGTCACGGTGGCCAATCAGTGTGCTAGTATGGGCTGATCAATAAGCAATCCTCACTCTCAAACTGTGACGTCCCTCTTGTGGGCTGGATTTTAGTGGTAAAACCGAGGAGTTTGATGTTTTGAGAGGACAAACAGATACAGGGGGTGGAAAGCGGCCTGCCCTGCTCAACGCGGGCCTTGCCCTACGTCTTGAATGAGACCATGACCTTTAGAATTTGAAAATACGTAATGTAAATAAAGGTTACACATTGTACACTTTGAGTATGCTTGGAGTGTACCATCGTCGGCTATGTGCCGTCGGCCAATGAGGGAGCAATATTCGTTTAATCGGATCATCGATCATCGACGTCGGCGACTGGTCCCCACCTTTTGAAGTTTGTACGGAACGGCGTTCCAAGAAAAGGTGTTCCTGGAACTAGCTTGTTCCGTTTTGGAGGAACGGAGTAACGCCACCATTCTATTAAGGGTCGGTGTAACTGTACCGGTTAATCCTTAGGTTTATGAAAGAACGGCAGGAACGGAGTTCCTTCTGCAAACGTTACATGGGCAGGATTAGGCTTTGTTTTTATGCCAAGGCGCGAGTAAACAAATGCCCAAGTCGCTACTGTGTTTCTCTTCCCATAAGCTGGCCAATTTGCCCACTCCTTCAGCAGAACGTGCTTCCTCGAAAGTCAAATGCAGAAGAATAAC
The DNA here is from genome assembly GCF_048455015.1 of Haemaphysalis longicornis. Lineage (NCBI taxonomy): Eukaryota > Metazoa > Arthropoda > Arachnida > Ixodida > Ixodidae > Haemaphysalis > Haemaphysalis longicornis. Next base: position 147,833,378 of record NW_027526407.1, read on the forward strand.
CACGGAGCGCGCCGCAGCTTGCGCTTGGTTTCACGCCGGTTAAATTTACGCGGCGTTCGACGGGTGAATAGCGCAGCCGCGAGAATGCTTTTCATCTTTCATCGTTTGTCTGGGGAGGCCCGGATGCGAGTCTGGCCGAAAGAGTTGTTCCCTGCCCGGGGAAAGGTTGGCTAAGTACGAGCGGCAGTGCGGGTACCTTGGGAAACCACGGTATCTATACATTGGCAGGGGTAATTACCGAATTAGTGCACGAGAGGCACGGGTGCGTTGTTTTCGGGGCAGCTGCGCTCGCTTTGAGGTCATTCGAATTAATAAGGGACACCGGCTATCGATAGAGGTGGGTGCACCGCAGTGCCTCGGGATGTTGTCCGGCTCGGAGTTACGGAGTACGCGCGAAGTTCGTCATGGGGTGGTATGTCGCCGATCTGGCGGGAATCAGTCAATGGGAGTGCCAGGTACTTTTGTATTGAACGTGACGTGCTGACAAAGGACAGGAATTCAGTCATTGTTGCGCCTAATTTTGTCGCACGCCATGTAGACAATAGCTGAGAGAGGCACCCCGAAGTTCGACGGCTAGCGTTCAGAGTTTCTTATCGAACAGCGTTTGTGAAAATACTCACCACAAGTATTTCCATATTTGTTTTGCTTTTTGCGTCTTCGTGGGTGTGCAGTAATATTCCGGTTTGAATTTATGTGTGTTTTTCGGGGAATAATAGTTAGTTGCAAGTCTGTACCGGTCCTTGTGCATTTCTCTCTATGTGGTGTGTTCCTTAGGGCAGTTTATACCTTTTGATAATGCGAACCGAGTAGCCCACCAAGAAAGCCGACTAAAGAACTTACTTGCCTCGGCTTCTGATGTGAATGTCACCTAAAATAGAGACGCATTTTTTTTTTAAACGTAATTTGGTTGTGTTTTAAGACAGTCATTTTTAAAGATATTCTGGACGCATTTTTGTTGTTATCTTGCTATTCTGCGAGTTCGTTATTCTCCACTGCTATCTTTGTCGAAAGGCATTTTTTTCGCTATATAGACCCGCATGGACAAAGCTAATGTCACTTATAGCTAATGGGGTCCGGAAAGTTTATCGAACGCCCTTTTATGGAACGCGGTTTTATCGAAGTCGTTCTATCTAACGCCGTTTTATAGAACGCCGCTATATCGACGAACGTTTTATCGAAGCCGTTTTATCGGAAATGTTTTTATCAGCTTTTTCAATTGAGAAATACTTTCACTATATTTTTTCGTTTCCTTTATGCTACGTAATTCAAAAAGATTGTGCCTGCAGCGGGTCCTTTTTATTTACCAAATTTTGTAGTATTTATAGTAGACCCGTTTTATTTCCACCATGCTTTTAATGTTTTTGGGATGCACAAGGTTTCTCTCCGTCGGTTTCTTATGTGATTAGGTGTGCAGGTTGAACTTCTATAACGACTCTCCGTTTTTGTATAGTCCCTGATCTGATCCGCAGCATACACGACATTGTAGCGTATTGGCTATAATGCGCTCATATGCTTCTTAGTTTTCATACTCCGCCTTTGTATAACTACGTAATTGTTTTCCAGCGTGTGTTAGTTAAAGGGAGGCACTTCTTGCTGGTTGAGCTACCCCGTCACGGTGGCTCAAGGGCTAAGATAGTGTTACTGGCTCTACGTTTTGTTGCTGAGCCCAAGGTCGCGGGTTCGGTCCCGGACGCGGTGACCGCTTTTCGGATGAAGGCGAAAAGCGAAAGCGTCCGTGTGTCGAGGTTTTGGCGCGCGTCAAAGATTTCAAAGTGCTCAAAATTATTCCGGAGCACCTCAACAACGGCGCACATCGTTGCCGAGATCTTTTTTCGACGCGTTAAACCCCAGAATCAGTCAAATCAGTACTTGTGCGTCCAATGTCAAAACTTTAAACTGAACAGCTAGTAAAAGCGGCTCCGGATTCTGTATTTCTAGCTCTTTATCTGCACGGTGTTTATTTCTAGAGGGTTACCAACCCTTTTCCTACTGTTCTCAACGACTTCCTAAAAAGAAAAAACTAAACTAAAACTAAAAAACTAAAAAGAAAAAAACTTGGTTACAATCCCCGCTGCAAAGGTAACTGGACTGCGAAGCAGTAAACGACACACACTAAGATTGCCCATGTGACGTCACTTGAATGCACACACGTGGCTCTACACAAAGTGAAACCAGAGACGCAGACAGCCAGATCACGTGATAATGAGCGTCGGCGAAAGTTGTATATTTGACAATTCGAATCTAAGTACACCCAACACAACTAAGGAATATTGTGCACGTGGTTATGGTTTGTAATATAGTGGCAAATACTGTAATACAAAAAAAAATTGAATATACATGCTTGAGAGCTATCGGTGAACATGCAAAATAAAAGTAATAGAATAAAAGTGCCCGAAAACAACGAAAGGCAAGAAAAGACGCGTCAACATATATATGCTAATTGCTGCATGTACTAATGCATGGTGGATACAATGTCGGACAAAACTAGCGGCAGGTTGGGTTTGTGCAAAGTCCAGTTAAACGAGATAAACATTGAAAATTGCAGTGAAAGCTAAAAAAACTGTACTTTCGATAAAACTGAACGGAGGTAGTTCGATAAAACGGTGTTCGATATAACGGCGTTCGATAAACTGTCTGGGAACCATAGCTATTGTCGTTCGCGTTGAATGACATAAAGGCCTATGTATTGTTTCTTTCGACGCGGTTTCTTATAGAAGAAATTTACTTATGGTCATGCATGGCTGTAACTTTCTATTTGCACATGTGAAGCGCAGTAACCTTACTGCGCATTTGCAAGACTGAAGTCGAAAGTGCCATATGTGTTGCACTTACAGACCAGCATAATATACGAGCCCCAAAATCGCAATTAATCATACCTGGAGATTTTCCGGTTCTCCCTGAAAAAAAATCGTCTAGGACCGTTTGTTTGGATTTTGTTTTTCTCCAGATAATCTGCTGCCGAGGGTGTTCATATTCCTATAAAACACGTAGATCAAGGTGAGTTTTAAATTTCTCACTTTATTTCGCCTCATGATTTTCCGACACAATATTTAAATTGAAAAAATCAAATGTAACGTTAATGTAACGACACGTTCCAACGTTCGGAGTGTAACTGGAACGCGTTCGTTTCGCAATAAAGAAATTTGTAACGGGAACTTGTTTCAAAATTTGGAAGGAACGAGTAACGACCTTTCGTTCCTGTTTTACAGGAACGTGTACAACACTGAGTTTAACTCAACCAAACTACGTTTGACGCATTTTTTGATATCATGGGGTCGGATATGCTTGTTAGAGTGGCTTCTAGAGAATTTCACGCATTGCTGGTTTGGTGAAAAGAGGACTTTTCGTACGCTGATGTGTTACAGCGAGGTACGTTGCCCTTGTCTGAATCTTCGTGACGAGGTGATATAAATCGTGAGGATTAAATCCAAAGCGAACGCAAGGAAGCATTGCGATCGATCATCTTGTGGAAATGAAGAATTCGAGACTGCTTCAGGCGGGTAGGACGCAATAGACGACGTAACGCCCCTTTCATGACAGTTACGCTTGCTGTATCAGCTATCTACGCTAGCTGATAGTAAGGCAAGATAAAACGACCTTGGCAGTTTTAGTATGGATACGAGTGCGTGGGCTAGTGCAGCATGGCCTGGATCCAATATTGCAGATGCGTACTCTACTGTGGGCGTGGTGTACAGCAGTAACTTTGAAGACGACGGAGCTAAGTAAAATCTGCTGTTCATAATCATGATCGTCATCATCATCAACATCAGCCTGTCTACGCCTCCTTCAGGGCAAATGACTCTGCGACCAATTTATCCCCGCAAACTTCTTGATCGCATTTGCCCATCTAACTTTCTACCGCCCCCTGCAACGCTCGCCTTCTCTAGGGATTCACTCTGTTACCCTTAATGACCAACGGTTCTCTTGCCTTCCCATTACATGCCCTGCACACGTTCATTTCTTCTTCTTCATTTCTACTAATATGTCCTTAAGCCGCGTTTGTTCCCTTACCCACTCTGCTCTCTTCTTGCCCCTAATGTTACACCTATCATGTTCCGTTCCGTTTCTCGCTTAGTCGTCCTCAATTTGAGTCGAACCGTTTCAGTGAGCCTCCATGTTTATGCCCCTTAGGTGAGGTCTCTTAAGATGCAGCTGTCATACTCTTTCTCTTTCAGGGACATTGGTAGGCTCCCATTCCTATCGAGGTAACTTTAAGTGCTACTAGACTTGGTCGTTATGTAATCCACATCTCGTTTCCTTGAAAGGGTGTTAGTAATGTGCAGCCCCAGGTAGCGCTAAGAATAGACATTCTATGCAATTGTTGTTAAAGTAACAGATGGCGCACCCTACGTTAGTACGCGAAACACGCACTTGTTAGTATTCAGGGCCATATTCGACATGCGGCACAACTGCGCAATGCTGTTGAGGTCTGCCTGAATGAATGAAGTGTGGGTATCATTTTAAGCTTTAAGTTAAATGCGCAGTTGTCAGCACTAAAGGCATATTTTAGAGGATATGTTGTTACGCAGGTCATTCCGGCAAATTATTTATTTATTTATTTATTTATTAAATACTGCGGACCATTGAAGGTCTATGCAGGGTGGGGGGTTACATAGTATCAAAGCAGGAACTACATTGCGAACATGAATACAAAGAAACAAAACAACAAACATCACTGGGAACGATACATGGGATCTGTAAGGGAATTCCATTCGGCTATGGTACGAGGGAAGAAAGAGAATTTATATGTGTCTGTTCTAGAAAAATACGGTGTTAGGGAATGAGGGTGGTGATGGCGCGTTTGTCGAGTCATTAAAGGGGACAGATATAGTGTGGCGTCAATGGCCAATTGGTTGTTAACAAGTTGAGAGAGAAAATCCAGGCGGAATGTTTTCCTTCTTATCTGAAGGGGTGGAATATCGTTAGCTGCCATAAGCTCAGAGGGAGAGTCTAGTGGGGAGAATTTCGAGAAAAGAAATCTAACGGCTTTCCTTTGAATCCTTTCAAGTTTTTTAATGTTAGAATCGGTGAATGGATCCCATACGATACAGGCATATTCAAGTTTAGGGCGGATAAGTGAGAGATCACCAAGTAATTTTACGTTTTAAGGTGTTTTAGAGAGTTTGTGCCTCAGGAAGCAGAGTTTTCGCAGAGCAGACGAGCAAATGTTGTCCATATGTGAATTCCAGGATAGATTGTCGGTAAATGTTAGACCTAAATACTTATGGTTAGTGACCTGCTTCAAAGGGGAAGACCTTAGCGTGTATGTGAAAGGAATGGGAGTTTTTGTACGAGTTATGCGAAGAAGAACAGATTTGTCATTATTAAGCACCATGCCCCACTCTCTGCACCATTCATTGATGTTATTAAGGCTTGTTTAAGCCCATCAGGATCGTTGGTACAGCAGATACTCTTGAACAAAACGCAATCATCCGCGAATAATCAAATGCTAACTCTAGGAACCACGACAGACACAATATCATTGATATATAGTAGAAAAAGCAAGGGTCCTAATACACTTCCTTGGGGTACACCTGAAGTTACTAGAAGACAGCCCGATGGTTGTGCACCAACAGTCACGCGCTGTATGCGGTTGCTCAAGTAGCTAGAGATCCAGCTGATTATCGTTTCCGATAGGCCTACTGCTCTTAATTTTGAAATTAGTTTGTGATGGGGAACCTTGTGGAATGCTTTGCTAAAATCTAGAAAAATTGAATCAATATGACGGTTATTATCAACTACGGAAGCGAATGAATGAGTTATCGTCACTAGCTGCGTTACTGTTGAATATCCTTTCCTGAAGCCATGCTGCCAAGGTGTTAATACTGCATGTTCTTTTAAGTAATCTAGTATATGGTTAGCTATAATATGCTCAATCAATTTACAACAAGACGATGTCAACGAGATAGGCCGGTAGTTTTGGGGCAGGGATCGAATTAAAAGTAATAAGGGTCCTGTCACAGATCCTTGGGGGACGCCAGAGTCAACTGGAATCTGAGCTGAGTCAATGTCATTTGTAGTACCAAATCGGACGCGTGATGTGCCATAGTGGCAAATTAAATTAGGAAGTGTGGGGTAATTATTAGTGCGCTAATTTTTTACAGAATAAGTGAGTGGGAGTTTTATGCGAATTCGTATACATAGATGCAAGTAAATGCGTAAGAAATTTTGTACGCTTAGCATTGTTTGCCGAGTACCCCCACAGCCGGGACTGTGTAACGCCATGCATTTCTTCAAGAATGCAGATTTGGCTGATGTTACGCCTTCATTGATTATATAGGGAAACTGGAGCCGGTCAGACAGAATTTAAAAAAAATCAAGACAGAAGAAAAAAAAACAATTTTTACCAAAATTTTAGGACAGAATGAAAGATATGCATCTTACAAATCCTCCCCTAGAACCGCAGAATAAACAAAAAAGTTCGCAAATGAACACTGCAAATGCGAAAAAAATTGCGTAAACAAACCACCTCGGCCGCACACTTTGATTCTTCAAAAAAACATAATTAGCCAACTAAACGTCGTTTATTTACAGCATTGATGAGCTTTACATCACAGGTGAAAAGAACAAAAGAGAAGTTATAAAGAATAAAAGAATTCAACAACTTCAACCACTCATCGGTTTATCAGGCTTTAAAGAACTCACACTCCAGACAAGACGCACAGGAATGCTAGGAATATTTAGACAATTTTTTGAATTTTTGCAGACTTTTTCGCAATCGGCGCCTGAGTTGGGATCGTGTGGGTACATTCCTTGGAAATTGCATCACGGGTTTTAGAATAAAATTATGCGCCAAAAGTGTCAAAACGCCCATGCGTGAAAATTTGGGTACATTTACTCCGCCCCCCTCCCTCCCCCATAAATATTTTATTCAGACAACGAAAATCAAAAACGGGTTTTGAAAGCAGCAAACATACTTGCAAGTCTAGGCAGCTGTACATTCCCCAAGAAAGCTGCATCACGCAAAACAATACAATATCGTTCAGTTTCTTATGCCCTTTTTGTGCAGGACTCCGTAAAAGCAGCGCTCTTTCTCTACCGGTGATGTAATTTATCACAATCGCAGATGGAGAAAGCGAAAGGGAGCATACCTTTGATTCCTCAACTGTTTTCTTAATTTCTCCAGTTTTTTCCGGCTACGGATTAAACCAATCTAGACCAATCATGTTGGTTTAATAGAACGAATTCTATGATTTCAGCATCCTGAAAGCAACTTCAACACAGCTTTATGAATGGTGAATATTTCCTAGCGATTGCAAAAGAGATCGATGCTAACCGAAAAATAGTGGGAGTCAGACGAATGCGTCGGCAAGAACACTCACTGCAGTTGATAACAACTCGATGCTGGGAGTTGAGGTGATCACAAAGGCCCCTCCCCGGAGCGGCTGGCCAGTGCACGTAGGCCGGAATTGCTCTGTCATCTCAACCTAATAGGAAGGGATGAGGTAAACAATTTTTGTGACGGGGTCACAAGGCGTACGCGCCGTTGTCCCCTTGAAAATATTTAAAAATTAGGTATGCCTTGACCTAATTTTTATTCATGCCATTATTTATATGACGTTCTGAAATTCGAGCGAAGGTAATCGGATGCGATGCTTATTTTTTGCTAACAAATTTTGTTAGCAGAAAACACGAACCAGAACAGCGTACCTAAGGCACTCTCAACAATAATTACGATCGTGACTGTCGCACCCATACGCCCAAATATCGGTAATACTCTCCGTTTCTTACTAACTAACCTGTGTACAGTTAAGCTGGTAGCAGGATACGGTTATGCAAGAAAGCACCCTTAAAACGCCTTCGGCAGAACTGGGGCCAAACCTAGATTCTGGTCAGAGGTGCAGACGTACAAAGCGCCAAATTGGGAAAAAAGATGAAGGAATATGAATCTTGGATTGAAATATGTTCCCTGAAGCCAATCCCCTAGAACCGTAACCACTTCTTCTCGTTTAGATATCGTACTACCGGTTTTAAGATCACGGGTTCTAATAGCATTGACGTGATGTTAGGGAGATGGGTCTTTTCTAGGTTTAGGAATGAAGAGAGACAGAGAGAGAACGATCGTAATGACGTCTGGCGATTTTAGCCAGCCTAAAATGCCTAACTGCTACGCCAGTTGATGACGTGTGTTGCGGAAATGACCGAGGCGGGACACGAACGGGAGCCGCCGCTTTAATGGGACAGGATGGAACACTATGTACAATGATAACGATTCGAGAGGTATGCTGAAGGGACCACTTCTTCCTCCTTGCCGTGATTTTCAACATCCTCCCGAACACGAAAAGAAGAAGGTACTAAACGACTAAGTCAAATACAGCGTTATCGTTCCCAAGTACATGGGTAATTCAAAAACGAGCCGGTGTAGTCTTGAAAGCCGTCCGGTGCAGCCCCAGTGCACTTGCTTCGCCATCGGTGCTTGTACCGTCTGCCCAAACGACGGAGTCTGGAGTTGCACCAAGTGAAATGGGGCCGTGTATTGAACTTCCTAAGACGTAACTTTAAACAGGCCTCACCTAAACTAAAGGAAACGCTCTATCTTTCTAACGTTCGTTCAGTTTTAAAGTACGGTTGTGTGGCCTTGGATCCAGACTCTAAAATATGTACTAATGAGCTAGAAACGGTTCAGAAACGATTTGTGTCTGGTAACTATGATTCAACTAACCGCTCTTCGTGCATTCGCAAACATTTGGGTTGGCCTCTCCTGCAGGACAGAAGCAAATTCTTAAGATTAAATCTATTTCACAATATTTGTATTGGTAGCACTGGTTTAAATAAAGAAGTGTACATTAAAGATCCCACCTATGTATCCTCTCGCCTAGATCACTCCGGCAAAGTTCGCGAATACCGATGTCGTATATATACTTACAAAAACTCTTTCTTCCCGAAAACCACACACGAATGGAACAACCTACCAGAATATATTGTATCCACCCCGCCACCCTCATTTCAAAATGCTCTATCAGAATTTTTGTTGAAATGAAAGATGCCAATTTCTGTCTGCATTTCTGTTTGTATTTTACTTTTCCTTGATTGCCTCGTGTTCGCAAGAATGTGTACACACTGTATAAGCTGAGCATGCTTACTTGTTTTGTTATCGGTATTCATAGCCTGTAACAAATTTCAAGTTTTATGTCTCCTCCCCCCCTACTGTAATGCCCAAATTTGGGCGCTGTAGGTACTCGAATAAATAAATAAATAAATAAATAAATAAATAAATAAACCTAAGTCGCTGTGTCAGCTTCACAGGAAACAGAGCTATCCCCCAGAGAAGGAAGGATTGTCCCGACAACGTTGAGACATCCTCAGGTGGCGTGGAATCCTGCCTGTACATCGTTGCTTGCGAGGTTTCCCCGTTGTATGTCTCTTCATCTTCTTTAGTGCCATTTGAAGAGCGTTTACTCTTTTCCCACATAAAATTATCAAGAAACTTCTTTTAAGGCTTTTCTCCGTTTAGGGCTAAAAGCCTTAAACGGAGAAAAGCCTTAAAAGATATTCGACTTCGACTTTAAGGCTTTGCTCCGTTTCTTTCCTTCTTTCTGCGTAGGATGCGTTCTGCATTTCGTTTGGTGTGTTATTTTCGCACACAGCGTACGGTCTTCTACGTTGTTACTGGTTGGCAGAGGTCGGCAAACTCACTCATGAGTCCACTCACTCAGACTCATTTGGACTCACACTCACGCGTGAGTTTGAGTTTGAGTGAGCGCGAGGCTAGTGTGGCATGGTGAGTTTGAGCTTGAGTGAGTTTGAGCCGAGTGATCCCGAATGAGTTTCAGTCCGATTGAGTTTGAGTACGCCTGAGACCTAGTGAGTTCTGAGTCCATTTTGAGTTCTGAGTACATTTTGAGTTTGAGTCCATTTTGAGTTCTGAGTACATTTTGAGTTTGAGTCCATTTTGAGTTCTGAGTACATTTTGAGTTTGAGTCCATTTTGAGTTCTGAGTGCATTTTGAGTTTGAGTCCATTTTGATTTCTGAGTACACTTTGAGTTTGAGTCCATTTTGAGTTCTTAGTACATTTTGAGTTTGAGTCCATTTTGAGTTTGAGTCCATTTTGAGTTCTGAGTACAATTTGAGTTTGAGTCCATTTTGAGTTCTGAGTACATTTTGAGTTTGAGTGCATTTTGAGTTTGTCCATTTTGAGTTCTGAGTACATTTTGAGTTCGAGTCCATTTTGAGTTCAGAGTACATTTTGAGTTTGAGTACATTTTGAGTTTGATTACATATTGAGTTTTGAGTGCATTTTGAATTCTGAGTACATAGGAGTTTTGAGTCCATTTTGAGTTTGAGTACATATGAGTAGCCTAGCAGGCAGCTATGGTTGGCTGTTAAGTTTCATGCGTCACTGTGGGCTCGGAATTCAGGTTACCTGCGGGTACGGCGGCAATCGCGATCTGCATGATCGGTTGCGAGGGAGGGGGTGTCTGATTTTTTTTAGTTTCTTGTTGAATTTTCATGGCCATAAGCACTTGCTGTATACCTAATTTTCGCGGCAGGGCGCGTGAGTGATAATTGACTGGTGAGGTCATAAAAACGGGTTGTCTTAACTTTTCCTCCTGACGGATCCACTAAGAGCGTGGGAAAGGGTGGTGGGAAAGCACACGGCGGCGCTGGCGTGCTGGTTGTTCACCTGCTACTGTTAACGGCTTGATACACTAGGGGTCACAAAGGAAGAGGTGAGAGCAGGGGGGAAATGGGGGCGGGGGCTGTCCTTTCTGCTGTTTCAAATGAATTAGCTGAATTGACTGGGCAGCGCCCCTTAAGACAGAATAATGACCACATTAGATTGGGTGAAAAGTGAAACTGATGAGTATAAGGCGTGTAAGGTATCAAATGAAAGGTCCGGATTAACGGAATCAAGCCGGGTAAATAAAAAAATGCTTCCTGATTGTAGTCATCAGGCAGTCATAATGAGTCAGATTGGGTTAAAATTCAAAATGACGCTGCGAGAGCATGTGGGGAATCAAATTCAAGGTCTCGATGTGGGGAATCATTCGGGACGAAAATGAGTTATGGATATATCATGACGTAGTCATGGTAAGTCATAGATTCGGTTAAAATTCAAGTTCATAACGCTAGGGCGTATCAAATTAAAGGTCTCGATGAGGGTAATCACGTGCTTCCTGATTATTATCATGACATAGTCAAAATGGGTCATAAATTAGGTTAAAATTCACAATGATGCCACTGGGTGTCCGGGGCATCAAATTAAAGGTTCCGATAAGGGAAATCACGTGGGACAAAAATGTGGTAGCGCTATATCAGGAGAAAGTCATGGTTAGTCACTGATTTGTTTAATTTCAAATTGATTTCGCTACGATGTGATGGGTACCAAATTAATGGTCTTGATGAGCGGAATCACGTGGGAGAAATACAAAAATGCTTCCTGGTTATAACCATTAGATTGTCATGGCGAGTCTTATATTGTGGTAAAATTTGACGTGACCCCGCTAGGGCGTGTAGGGTATCAAATTTACAGTCTTGAGGAGGGGAATCACGTAGTACAAATAAAAAAAGGCTTCGTAGTTCGAATCATAAGATAGTCATTATGAGTCATAGATTGGGTTAAATTCAAGGTGACGCCACTGAAGCATGTGGGTCGTCAAATTGAAGGTTCCAGTTAGGGGAATCACGTCGGACACCTAAATAAAGCGTCCTGGTTACAGTCATGAGAGTCATGGTTAGTTTGACTGGTATGAATTCCATATGACCCTGCTAGGGTGTGTGGGGTATCAAATTAAAGGTCTCGTCGGGGGGTTCAAGTGGGACAAATATAAAAATGCGTTCGGATTATAATATTGAGGATATTGCAAAAGGTATATAGCAAAGGGCACACACTCACACTCCCCCTCACACTCCCACTCTCACACACTCACACTCTCCCTCTTACTTACTCACACTCTCCCTCTCCCTCTCACTCATACTCTCACTCACACTCTCACTCACGCTCTCACTCTCACACTCTCATTCTCACTCACAGGCACACTCACACTCTCACTCCACTCACAATCACACTCTCACTCTCACTAACGCTCTCACTCTCACTCTCACACTCTTACTCTCACTCACACTCACCCTCACTCACTCACAGGCACACTCGCACTCTCACACTCTCTCTCACTCACACTCTCACTCACACACTCACTCTCACACTCAAACTCTCACACTCTCACTGTCTCAATCTCTGTGAGGCCATTTGAGTTCTGAATTCATTTTGAGTTCTCAGCCCATTTTGAGTTCTGAGTTCATTTTGAGTTTTGAGTCCATTTTGAGTTTGAGTACATTCTGAGTTTTGAGTACATTTTTAGTTTTGAGTACATTTTGAGTTTGAGTACATTTTGAGTTTTGAGTACATTTTGAGTTTTCAGTTCACTAAGTTTGAGTACATTTTGAGTTTTGAGTCCATTTTGGGTTTGAGTACATTTTGAGTTTTGAGTCCATTTTGAGTTTGAGTACACTTTGAGTTTGAGTACATTTTGAGTTTTGAGTCCATACTGCGTTGGAATACATTTTGAGTTTGAGTACATTTTGAGTTTTGATTACATTTTGAGTTCTGAGTACATTTTGAGTTTTGAGTCCGAGTGAGTTCTGAGTTTTGCGCTGAATGAGAGTTTGAGTTTCAGTGAGCGCAGATGTGCTGTTCAGCATTGAGTCTGAGTTTGAGTGAGTGGTGATTCGAAAAAAAAAATTGTGAGTGAGTTTGAGTGAGCCGCACCAACTTTGCCGAGGTATGCTCGTTGGAGCCTCTTCGTTCACGTTCACAGGAGAGACCGTGCGGATTAGCCTTTTTTGGATGTCACCGTCGTTTTCTGCCTCAGATTCCTGATGGATGCATTGAAAAGTTTCTGTTGGTGCTGAAGGCAAGGACGTGCTGTTCGCAAAATAACCGATGTCGGAGTTCTGGCTAGTTTCTGAACTCGGTGATGCTCTGCTTGTTATATGTTTCGTCCGTAATGCCCATCAATGACGTAGCGGACATTTCTGGAGAAGTGCCCTCCCCATTTGAACCGTAACCGGTGAACCATGTTACGTCTAGATGGTTCATGTTACGTTTGGTTAGTTGCCGAACTGAGTATTTAATGACGGCCGTAAATCACTGATAACCTCTCGTATTTTACACTTCATCGTTATGATAGTATTGGCCCATCTTTCAGCACTTTCGATCTCTTTGGCAAACTCGGCTATGGCAATGAGGACTTCGACTTCGCCATCCAGTTTCCTTAGAGCTTGTTCTTTTAGCAGTGTCCTATTCGAGCTAGACAGCATTACTAGCGAAAGTGAGTCAGATGAAAGGTGTTTTTCAACTTGCCTAATAATTGTGGAGACCTCGTCACGTAGCTGGAGTCGTTGGCTGATAAGCTCCTCCATTGTTCTCGTCGGGATTAGTCAGTCCACAAAATCGTTGGGAGGATGGAGTTCCTTGGTTGGAGTTCCACGAAGAAGTACACCGTCGTTACAACGTATGAAGGTGGTGTCATAGTTGTGAATGCATCTTCTTGAAGCTAGTTCACCTCGGGGCGCTTCCTTGTGCTTCAAGCTCGTTCTGCGCCAGGTCCAATGGTCCTTGCCCGACGGCTCACGTTGTCGTTGGTTGGTAGCCCGCTCGGACCTTCCACCGTTGAGTTCTCTTGGCGCGGCTCCAGACGAGGACACAAATGCACCGAGGGAAACTTCTCAAAGGTCTATGGGGCCGGCGCTCATTAGGGTGTCTCACGTCTGTGAAAGCCGCTTTTTCCGACGCTTCGCCACCATATGTTGCGTAAAGGACCGAACCGGGACCACGAACGGTAGCCGCCACTTTAATGGTACAGAATGAAACGCTATGTACAATGATAATGATTCGAGAGGTATGTTGAAGGGACCACTTCTTCCTGCTTGCCGTGATTTCCAACTACGTGATGAAGATGGTAGCGGTGATGTTCAAGAACGTAAGGTAGCTATGGCGTCTTACGGGAAGTGCAAGTGGGTAGTCGCGCATAGCTCCTGGGTACCCATCACCGGTGACGACGAAACAGTGCATGGCACAAACCTCGCGGCTCGAGCGCTCATGGCCGCTTGTATATTGACCGCATCTCTCTGCAGCCCCATCATGTAAATATATCACTCACATCTACCATGCTTTGTATCATTTGCCTTGCTGCCACGTAACATGTTTTAGTGGAGGTTGCTGTCTTCATCCATATTGTGGTCCCCAGCTTCGCCCCGTCTCGACTTCTGGAGAGATCACCTCGAAGCCCTTGGGTCGCGTCGGCCGCTCTACACACGGTGAGCCATGGACGCGCCCATTCCCGACCACGTGTCCCCATCCGCGACCCGCCTAGACCACCTCAGATGTGCTCTACTGCTACCTGAGCAGACGACGATGCCATTCCCTTCCCCGCTTTCCGGCGCGTCTCCAGATGATTTTGATGTTCCTTCATGCCGTCGGTGGGCACAGCTGTTACGGGGGCAATTTTCATCAAACTCACCATCATCTGTAGCGGCAAAGAGTTCAATGTAAATTCTGATCTCCCCTTATCATCACAGCATCCATATAAGTACTGTGACATGGACCAGGACGGTCGCCTTCGAGGAGGGGGTAATTTAATAAGGGTAGCGTCCTGGGCACGTTGGTACTGCATTGTTGAATAAAATGATTGCGCTAAAAAGGGACACCGACGGAGTCAAGACAGACACAGACGGCGCCGTGTGTGTCTGTCCTCACTCCATCCGTGTCCCTTTTTAGCGCAATCATTTTATTCAACGAAGGGGTAATGTTACGGGAAACTCAAGTGGGTAGTGGCGCATAGCTCCTCGTGACCCATCACCGTCGATGACGAAACAGTGGATGACATAAACTCGTGGCTCGAGCGGTCATGGCCGCTTATAAATAGATCGAATCGCTATGCGGCACCATCACGTAAAGTTATCGCTGCCTTCTTCATGCTTCTCGTCATTTGCATGGCATCCACATAACTAGCGTCCTTCCACTCCTGGGGCAATGTTCAACTTTCCCAAGCCTTATTCAATACCTGCAAAAGATACTCATAGTGTTATCCGTTTAGATAGCGAATAATGCCGTTGCCACTTTTATCTGACCTGGAGCGCAGCGCCTGTTAGCTTCAGCAATGGCTTCAGTAAGGTCTACCCTGGTGATTTGTTGGTTAAGGTAGCATGTGTTGTTTGCGTTGCCGTTGTAGTCTTTGTAGGCCGGGAAGTCTCTTTTGGAAGATAGACATTTGCTAGTTCGTCTAGCAGGTCCTCTACCTTGTTATAATAATTTACCAAAATGTCTGGATGCTTGTTTAGTTCTGTTTTGGAGTTTCCCGGTGGTATCAAATACAGAAATAAATTCCAGGCTTTTTTCAGGCGAAGAAAACTATTTAGGTGGCTGCATATACTGTACCAATTTTTTCTTGTGAGTGTAGAGGCGTATGTTTCGATTTCTACATTTATGTTTGCTATTCGTTTTTTCAGCTTCCCGTTCAGTTTGTTTCTTTTTACTCTCGGGTAATCTTCGCCTCGCTTCTAACCGGTCCAAAAGATGGGATTCTATCTCCGGGTAATTATACAAAGTTCGTACACTTTTGGAGAAAGACTCTACATCTTGTAATAATCTTGCATTCCATTCTGCCTAAGCTGGGGCTTTGCAACGTTGCCAGTCTCCTAAAGTTTCAAACTTCAAAGTTTATTTCACTCACAGTTACATCGACGTGAAAGAAAAGTACATCAAAAGGGCAAGGAAAAAAGCTGCAAAAAGCAGCTTGACAGGGCCCTTGCCCCTGTCCAGCAATGAACGGTGTGTGCGATAAGAGGGTATATGTATACAACCGATTTGAAAAATACACTTTTTTCATATGTCAGAGCAATATAAAAAAAAGATGCAATAAAATTAGTTTGGCGGCACGACAGGAGTACATACAGTGTACAGTACTAAAACATACTTGTACATAATCTGCAACACGGAAACCGAGTACAAAAAAAGAATTACGATCGCGTACATTCACCATACAAGTATTCCGAGTTTTATAACGTCAGAAAAAGAAAACACACCCTGTTCGCACCACTGAAATCACATTTTATCATCTAAAAATAGATTTAAAATGCCATGTCTGTTCAACAATAAAATGTCGATTTGTTCCCGGTCAAATTTAAGTACAATAGGCAAGGTGCTCTTAATTCGTTGGTACCCATAGTAAGTACATGAAAATGGAACTTGGCATGCGGACTGGTATCGATAAGAATAAAGGCTTTGAGTCATTGTTAGGGCAGCTTCAGTTAAAAAAGAACTTTGTTTCCCTAGCGATGATTTCTTGTAGCTGCGCAGTAGCTGATCATTGTATATATCACCAGCACGGAGCACTTTACGCTTTTGAAAATATGGCTGAGTGTGCTCTAAGTGCGAGACATTATCTATAGCCCGCACGTCCTTTTTTTGTATTAGTACTAGTTTCTGTAGGTTCTTCGAAATGGTGTTTGCCCATAGTAATGCGCAATATTTGAGGTGGGACTGCAGGAGGGAGTTGTACAAACGTTTCTTGATGTTACTTGGGAGTACATGGCGATGTCTGCTAATCACACCGGCAACCTTTCGCGCTTTTGAGCAGATAGAATTAACATGGTCATTCCAACTCATATTTTCCGATAATATAACACCGAGTGTCTTTATTGAGTTTTTGATATCTATTGTATAGGGTTCAAATGTATCGCTTTTCGGTAAATCTAAAGAGGTACGTCGAGAAGGAAAAAGAATGCACTTAGTTTTTGATTCATTCAGTGATAGGCCATTTAGTTTGGACCAACTTTGCAGCTGATTACAAATGAGATTTGCATTGGGCAAAATGTCTGGCAAATCCTTTCCATGGACCAGCATAGTACCCGCGTTTTTTGGTCGCATTATGACAAGCTCTATGTGGTAGACACTAAGAATAAAGGCTGCCTCAGAGTTTGTCCGAAGCTCTCCTTTTCGCATTTAAACCCATCCAACACAGAAAAGAGGAGAGTAAAACCTGCTACGCAACTGTTCAGTATGAGTGTTGCGAAAGGCATAGAGTTTTATTGTGACAAACGAACACCGTGCCTTGAAAATGTCCAAGGCACAGTCGATTTCACGGTGCGAATGAACAACGTTTTTGATGCCATGAATCGCAAACACCCTAAGGACGGTCTAAGTAAGATTAGGAGGAAAGGATTTTGAAGTGCTCCAATCCTTTCTAAAATGGCTTAATGATTTTGAGGAAAATGTCAAGGCAAGACGAATTGACCGTAAAACATTTTTGTCATAAACCACCGCTGAGGGATTGCGAGTGACTGCTCTGTCGACAATTCAGCTCTCAAACTACATGTTAAAGAAATGCGATTTCAAATTCGTGTTAACAGCAAAGTTTAATCAAGATTTGCTGGAAAAGTGTTTTGGTGTCATACGCGAAGCTGGGGGCCAAATTGAACATCCCTGCTTGCCGACGATTTTACAATTATACAGCATGCTATCTATTTACAGTCGCGTAAAGCCACCCAAGTACGGAAACTGCCAGTTACTGCCCAGTGAAGAGCCACGTCTACTTAGCTTGTCTGATTTGACATCAGCTTTTAAGGATGGTGTGCCCAGTCAATCACGGCTGGATGAGTTGAAAAGTAGGCTTGACAAATTCGTGCAAGATGGTGTTGAGTGTGAGGACGTATTTGACTGTGTGCCTGCTTCAGAGAGCATTACCCACTGCATAATTTACTATGTATGTGGGTGTTTGTGCAGGAAACTCCTAAAAAACACAAATTGTTCAATGTGTAAGCTTGGATTGACTGCAACAGGTGATCCGTCAAGAGTTGAAGGAGCTCTTGTAGTTTTAAAGACAAGAGGAGGACTAACGCATCTAAATGCTGCGCTATTTCATCTTTTGAAATGAACTGAACAGAAATTTCAGAAGCATGCTGGTGATAAGCAAGCATATTGTCACGGAGGCAAAGACGACGCAGTTGGCTTGTAGGAGAAACAAGTTTATTGGGGCGAACTGGTGCTCCCCTAACAACTCAAAAGAATACAGAGGCGCCGAAGCAGCGGTCAACAAAGTGACTTGCGTCACCGAGCGTCGCAGAATCGAATGGCGAGGCGTCTGCTCTCCAGGCTTTTTATCTTTCGGCGCGAGTGTTTCTGGAACCGTCGATTCACATCCAGATCACAGACGATTATTCTGGGCTAGTGACGTTAGGGCGAAACAGTTTGCTTATCTGAATGTGATAGCCCGTGCGGCATAAAAATAAAGAATGGAAGACGCGCTTTGCTTGGAACGCAGATAACACAGCCGGGCGTGGCCCGGCAGTAAAAACAAGCAATAAATAAGCAAGCCCATACATGGTTCGCGGCATTACCCCCCCCCCTCTAAGAGTGCATCGACCCGATGCTAAAATAAAAGACAGTCCGAACAACAACAACAAAAAAGTCCGTCATCTTGCATAGTGAGGTTTCAAGTGAATCACGTGGACGACTTCGGTCCGCGTGCCTCGTCGTGATGTGCCGGAATCACCATCGGAGATCACCTTGTAGGTAAGTTGGCCGACGCGTCATAGAATTTGGTAGGGTCTGAAATATCGTCGCTGAAGCTTCTCACTGAGTCCGCGTCGTCGAATGGGAGTCCAAACCCAAATACGGTCCCTTGGGTGGTACTCGGCGTCTCGGCTTCGGAGGTTGTAGCGCCCGGCATCCACGAGCTGCTGGCGCGTTGTACGAACTCGAGCCAGCTGGCGGGCCTCCTCCGCACGCTGAAGGTATCCTTGGACGTCGGTGTTGAGGTCGTCGTCTTCTACGTGTGGAAGCATGGCGTCGAGCATCGTAGTTGGCAGTCTTCCCGAACAAGCTCGAACGGCGTCAGCTGCATCGTCTCCTCGATAGCCGTGTTGTGCGCAAACGTGACATACGGGAACACTTCGTCCCAAGTCTTATGTTCAACATCAACGTACATTGCATCACAAGATATCTGCGATTGTTTTGTTCAGACGTTCTGTTAGTCCGTTCGTTTGGGTGTGGTACGCCGTCGTTTTTCTGTGATCCGTGTTGCTGTAGCGTAATATTCCTTGCATCAGCTCCGCAGTAAAGGCCGTTCCGCGGTCCGTGATTAGGACTTCCTGGGTTCCATGTCGCAGCAAAACTTGGCTCATGAAGAACTTTGCGACTTCCTGTGCAGTGCCCCTCGGAAGAGCGGCGGTCTCTGCGTAGCGCGTCATGTAGTCTGTCGCCACGACAATCCACTTGTTCTGTGTATGTGACGTAGGCAACGGGCGTAGAATGTCCATTCCAATCTGTTGAAAGGGCCTCGACGGGACGGCGATCGGTTGCAGAAAGCCGGCGGGTATTGTCGGCGGTGTTTTTCGCCGCTGGCAGGCACGGCAATTCCGAACGTAGTGGTTGACGTCGGATGTAAGGTGGGGCCAGAAGTACTTCGCCTTGATTTTTGCAATAGTGCGAGCTGAGCCGAGATGTCCGGAAGACGGGTCGTCGTGGCACGCTTCCAAAATTTCGTCACGGAGCTCGGCAGGAATGACAAGTAGCTAATGCGTTCTCGTTCCGGGGCTGAAATTCTTCTTCACGAGGACGGAGTATTTGAGGCTGAATACTGGCAAGTTCCTCTTGAACGCCCTATGCACGGCGACATTTCGTCCTTCGAGGTACTTGATCATGTCGCGCAAGTCGGGGTCGGTACGCTGCTGGGCGCTCACCGTAACGACTCCGAAGAACGCGCTGTCTTCATGGGAATCTAGTGGTGGCGGGTCGACGGGGTCGCGGGACAGGCAGTCAGCGTCGGAGTGTTTCCTGCCGGATTTGTAGACGATTGTAACGTCGAATTCTTGCAGGCGCAAGCTCCACCGCCCAAGATGGCCAGAGGGGTCCTTCAAATTGGCGAGCCAACACAGCGCATTGTGGTCTGTGACAACCTTGAATGGTCTACCATATACGTATGGGCGAAATTTTGAAATGGCCCATATAATTGCGAGGTACTCTTTTTGAGAGGCTGAGTAATTTTTCTCCTGCTTCGACAGACCACGGCTGGCAAAGGCGATTACTTTTTCGCAACCGATTTGCTTTTGTACGAGAATGGCACCCAAGCCTATCTCGCTGGCGTCGGTGTGCATTTCTGTTTCAGCGTTTTCGTCGAAATGGGCGAGCACGGGAGGGCTTTGCAGGCGATTTTGCAGAGCTCGCAGAATGCCTTTTCTTGGTCTGTTTCCCAGCTAAAAGGCGTGCTATCTTTCTTCAACCGTGTGAGTGGCTCTGCAATGCGGGCGAAGTTTTCGACGAAGCGCTGGTAGTATGCGCACAGTCCGAGAAATCTTTGCACGCCCTTCTTGACTTTCGGCCTTGGGATGTTGGCAATGTTCGAAGTTTTTGCCGGGTCAGGTAGGACTCCAAGGGCGTTGACGACGTGGCCCAAAAACTTCAGCTGCTCATACGCGAAACGACACTTTTCAGGCTTCAGCGTTAACCCCGATGTACGAATGGCCTCGAGTACCGACTCCAACCTTGCAAGGTGTTCGTCGAAATTCCGGGCGAACACCACAACGTCGTCGAGGTATACGACCCAAGTCTGCCACTTCAGGCCAGCTAGCACAGTGTCCATGACTCTTTGAAACGTTGCTGGCGCCGTGCACAGCCCAAAAGGCATCACCTTGAACTCGTATAGGCCGTCCGGGGTTATAAACCCCGTCTTCTCTTGGTCTGTCTCGTCCACTTCAATTTGCCAGTAGCCGGTCTTCAAATCCGTCGATGAGAAGTACTTGGCATGGCAGAGGTAGTCAAGGGCGTCGTCGATTCGTGGCAGGGGATACACGTCCTTTTTGGTGATTTTGTTTATTCGCCGGTAGTGAACGCAGAACCTTAATGTGCCGTCTTTTTTCTTTACGAGTACGACCGACGCAGCCCAGTGGCTTTTCCATGGCTGTATAATGTCGCCGCTTAGCATGTCGTCGACTTGAGTCCGGATGGCTTTTTGTTCGTGGGAAGAGACGCGGTATGGTGGCTGTCGGGTGGGTCGGGCTCCATCTTCAGTTATAATGCGGTGCCTCGCTAGGGGTGTCAGACGTTATTTTGAACTCGACGAAAAACACTCGCTGTAGCGACGCAGCAAAGCCAATAATTTGTTCCGTTGTTCTTGCGGTAGCGCCGGATTCACGTCGATGGGCTGCGGAAGTTTGAAGGTGTCATCGGGTGTGCGTTCAAAGTCGGCGACCGCGATCACGTCACTTGCTTCTTGCGGTTCTTCTAGGAACGCAATTGTAGCTGCCTTGTTTAAATTCTGGTACTCTTCGGTGAAATTAGTGACCAAAACGTGAGATTGGCGTTGCTGAAAGTGCACAATGGCTCTTCCGACGGAGACACCGCGGTCGAGAAGACATTCGATCACTCTCTACGATAGCGTCGATGTCAGAAGCAGCATCCTCACAGTAGACGGCGCTCATCAAGTTTGCGCGGGGTGGCAGGGTAATGTGATCGTCGGCGATCCTGACAGCAGCACGGTGATCGGGGTTCGGCTGCGGCGACGTGGAGTGATCGGAGGAAAACGTTATCGACTTGGTCTGTACATCAGTTATTGCGCCGTTGTCCGTCAAAAAGTCCATTCCGAGAATTACGTCGCGGGAGCAGTTAGGCAAAATAACGAACTCAGCAGGGTACGTGGTGCCGCCTATGGTGCTGATGTGCACGTTCCACTTAGCGTTACGAGATGGCCTCCGGTTGTGCGTATATGCGGACCGTCCCTGTTGTCGTAACTTTCTTCAGCTTCGACGATGAGCCGCTCATTACCGAGTAGTCGGCTCCCGTGTCGATGAGGGCGACTACGTCAAAGCCGTCGATGGACAACTGGACGTCGGACGCCGCTTTCCTCGACTTTCTGGTGCGTCGGGGCTTTGTATCTGGGCTTGTGCGTGTTGACCGTCGGGCACCATGCATCGTCATTCTCGTCATCTTCTCAGCGGCAGGCTCTGTCGCTTCTAGTAGGCGTCGCGTCATGTCATCGTCGGGTTCGGGAGTCACGTCCGGGTTAGATCCAGTCGTTGGGCTGCAGGTACGGTGTTCGGTGCGTCCTTGCGTCGTTGGAGGGTTTCCAGTTTTTTGCCGTAGAGCAACTTCACCTCCAGAAGTTGCTGCTTTTAGTTTCCCCCGCGTGGGCTGGGGGACCTTTCACGTGCGAAATCAGCATTGCTACGGCGGTTAGGCGATTGGTATGGGTAGGGCGACGGCGATCGGTGTGAGCGGGCTGGTCCTCGGTTGGTGTTGGACAGGTATTCGTCGATCTCGGTAGGGCGCTGGCCGGGTCGGGGGCGCGGTGCGTCGACGGAGAATCCTCGCAGACCGAGCCTCTTGTAAGGGCAGCGACGGTAGATGTGGTCGGCCTATCCGCAGTGGTAGCACAGCGGGCGATTATCGGGCGTTCGCCACACGTCGGTCTTCCTTGGCGTCTGGTATTGGTCTACAGGGCGTAGGGCGGGCGGCATTGGACGGTGGTATGGCTGGGCCTCTTGACGACGGGTTGGTGCAGGGCGGGGTTGACGAAGAGCTGCGGAGTAGGTCATCGCTTGGGGCTGACGGGGTGCTTCTCAAGGCATAGAAGTTCCCAGCGCCTGTTGAACCTCTTCAATGATGACGTCAGTCAGAGAAGCCACTTGAGGTTGCGGCGTTGTTGGAAAAAGCTTCTGAAGCTCCTCCTTGACCACTGCTCGAATGGTCTCGCGCAATGTATCGAAGCTTCCAGTTGCGGCACCGATGTTCTCCGAGAACAGGGCGTTGACAGGGCGATCGTACTCCCTCGTTCGAATTTCTAGCGTCTTCTCCACCGAGGCCGCCTCAGACGCGAATTCAGCCACCGTCTTCGGCAGGATACGGACTAGACAAGCAAAAAGCTCTTGCTTCATTCCTCGCATTAAAAACCTGAGCTTCTTTTCTTCGGTCATTTCGGGGTCCGCATGGCGAAAAAGTCGCTTCATCTCCTCAACGAAGATCACGACCCCTTCGTTGGGTAGCTGCATTCGAGTTTCAAGCAATAGCGCAGCTCGCTCTTTTCCCACAACGGTAGTGAAGGTCTTAAGGAACTCCCTTTTCAATTGAGTCCAATCGGTCAAAGAACTCGCATGGTTCTCGAACCAAGTTCGAGCAGCATCTTCTAAGTAAAAGAAGACATGCCGGAAGGTTTCTTCGTCGTACCACCTGTTGAAGATGCGGATGCGCTCCAGCTTCTCCAACCATTCTTCGGGGTCTTCAGCGGGGGCTCT
Source organism: Haemaphysalis longicornis (assembly GCF_048455015.1). Classification (NCBI taxonomy): domain Eukaryota; kingdom Metazoa; phylum Arthropoda; class Arachnida; order Ixodida; family Ixodidae; genus Haemaphysalis; species Haemaphysalis longicornis. The sequence continues at coordinate 147,856,608 of NW_027526407.1, forward strand.
CCGGAACGATGGCGGTTCCCGGGGCTGCTGCAGGACGATTGGCGACGTTGTTTCTTGCACCATGGTGTTGGTTGCAGCGTTCCTTCTCTTGGGCCCTTCTGGCATGAGACCGAACTCGGGTAGCAATCCTTGCAGTCGGCGGCTTTCTCAGGTTGGGCTGGCTTGGCGGCTTCCAGATGTCGTAGAGAGCATAAAGGGTGAGTACCCAGCACCTCCACCAGATGTCACGAAGCCAAGGACGACGCAGTTGCCTTGAAGGAGAAACAAGTTTATTGGATCGAACTTGTGCTCCCCTAACAACTCAAAAGAATACCGAGGCGGCGAAGCAGCGGTCGACAAAGTGACTTCCGTCGGGGAGCGTCGCAGAATCGAATGCCGAGGCGTCTGCTCTGCAGGCTTTTTATCTTTTGGCGCGAGTGTTTCTGGAACCGTCGATTCACATCCAGAACATTGTAGATCACAGACGATTATTCTGGACTAGCGAGGTTAGGGCGAAACAGTTTGCTTATCTGAATGTGATAGCCCGTGCGGCATAAAAATAAAGAATGGAAGAAGCGCTTTGCTTGGAACGTAGATAACACAGCCGGGCGTGGCCCAGCAGTAAAAACAAACAATAAATAAGCAAGCCCATACATGGTTCGCGGCAATATGACTTAACCATTCACTTTGTGTTAGATAACTACAACCTGTCATTTCCATGTCGTCAACATAAAGTATACATCATGGCACAAGTTCTTCACTACTATGTAGGTATGCGGATGCGTCAATATTGTAAGCAACTCAAAAAGAATGAGAGCAACTAATCTCAAAAGTTGCGCAAGCTTTCCAAGCTAGTACAGTGAGTTGGTCCCTCAAAGTTGAAGTCTATGGTTTTGCACATGTGTTTTCAGTGATGCATTCCTTTGAGTTGAAGTGCTGTCTTATTCTGTTTGTGGCGAAGCACTGCAATAACAAAAAGCAATGGGTTTATAAATAAAACGTTACTCTGAATAAAGGCGCCGGTTTTGAGTTTGTCCACACTGTGAGTTTCTTGGAACCATCCCTACCTGCGTGTGCCGTCCTTTTCTGCCCGTGCCAGAGCTACACTTGTAACAATGAGGATATGTGGGGTTCTACGTTCTAAATACACGATATGATTATGAGGCATGCCGTAGGAGGGCTCTGGAAATTTCGGCAATCTTGTTGTTTTTTTACGTGCACTGACATAACACAGCACACGGGCCTCTAGCATTTCGCCTCCATCTAAACGCGACCGCGGCGGCCGGGATCAAACCAGTGAACTTCGGTCGGCGGCCGAGCACTAACAACTGCATCACCGCGACGTACTCGCTGCGCTCGTAAAGACACAACACATCCACATGGTCGTCTTCCCAGTCGTGACGCGGTATCTGGGCGACGATGTCAGGCATAGGCAGTGGAAAGTATCACTTTGATGGGAGAAGTGAAAGAATTGGAAACACGTACCTAGCACTGTAAATATGTTTCCCCTTTTCGCGGCGCCAAACCAAGATTTTTTTTTTCATGCCGACAAATGCTGTTGATGCCTTAAAATTTGGCTGCTGTCATTTCTCTAAAATTCTGAGTTTTATGTGCGGCAAGCTATCGTTAACAACACTTGTATTCACCACACTTTTTTAATGCATCGTCAATAACCTCGAATTGCTTCGAACATTACAGACAGCAGTCGCCTGTACGTTCTGCTGCTTTAATACTACGGCTAATACTTTATTTTTGTTTAACCAGGTAACCATTATTTCAACAAACAGAAGTAACTTCTGACACATTTCAATGTAGCTTCACCGTAATATCTTTAGGTGCTGGACTTCACATCTCCGAATGCGAAGGCATCCTCCGATCGCGAACCTTCGAGGTTGTGAACGGAACATATACAACCGATATATGTGGCTGTATCGGCAAAATCTCGTATTTGTCCGCTGCTTTTATCTTTTTCCGTTAATTTCGAGTGGCGTTTGCAGTCCCGGAGCAACCATGTCTGATACCTCGCATCGGCCACGGGTACTGTGGCGCCATCTCGGGACATCTGCACAAAACGCGCACCGAAGTTCCCCCTCTCCGGAGGTGCCGTTGGACCACCTAAATACTTCTAACACGGTGCTTTTGGCTATAACCGCAATTCGCTTGCTGTTTAACTTTGTGCGCTGCCCCCGTCGACCCGGTTTTTCGCCCCCTAGTTTCCCAAAACTCAGGTTTATGCGCTTGTGGTAACTGCCAAACTTTGACACCCTTCCTCATCTATGGTCATTCCATCTAACCATTCATGAAGTCCCTCTGAAATAAGGCAGTAGTCAACTCTAGACTGTCTCCTACCACACTCCCACGTTATTTTTGGTCCCTCGCATTTTTGTTCCCTATTAACTATGAAAAGCTTTTGGTACTCACACATATCTAGCATTAGATTTCCGTTGAAGTCTGTGTACCCATCTAGAAATTCAATGTGGGCGTTCATGTCCCCTACCAATAGTACCTCGCCGGAACCTTTCAAATCCTCGATATTCTTTTTTAGACGCACCACCAGCTTTTTGTTTTGTTCTTTGCTATCGTTACCTGTCCACAGGTACGACACCCCTAAAGCCATCTCATTGCCCTCCACAATCCCTTTCACCCACACATGTTCTCTACAGTCTTCTCTCACTCCCTTCCAATTAGCCCTCTGCCGTATAAGCACACCTACTCCTCCACCTTTTCTCAATCCACCCGTCCTGTTACAACCTTCCCATACATACTCTCCGATTACCGCAGGTTCTCCCAAGTACCGTAGGTGCGTCTCGCTCAACGAGTATACCTGGATATCTTCCTCTTCTAGCTGCTTACTAATCTCCATCCACTTCTCTCTTTTCCTGCCACCCCGCATGTTTATGTATGCAATCATCAATTTTCCCGCTTTCTTTTTTACACGCCGTCGTCGTCCCTTTCGTTTGTCTGCACCAATCTGCACCGACCCCGCCATCTCCCTTTGCTCCTTGCGTTTGTCTATGCCACCTTCGCAAAGGCCTGTGGCTCCCTTAAAAAAGGCAAAGTTCGTGCCGCGTGTCGTCTTCCGATGGCTGCTCCCACCTGCCCGCTGAAATGCACTCCGTCACGCTGGAAAGCCCTTTTCCAGCCCACCAATCGCACATTCATGTTGATGTTTATGACAGCGAAACTCAGCTCCTTGCCCAGCTCCCGAATGTCTCGGTTTACCGCTTCAACTTCCTTTCGTCATGCACCCCTCTCCCAATGATCTCTGATACTGTGCTCACGACGAGCTGCACATGTGGGCACAGCGCCCAAAGTTCCTTCACGCCCTTTTCTGGTTGCTTGCGCACTCCCGAGCGCCTTCCCTGCAGAACGTCATTTGTTCCTCCGGCGATAATCACTAGGTACTGCCCCTGCATATTTTCCCACATTTTATCCTTTGCCTTTTCTAACACTACTCTGACCGTCTGCCCCAGGAACACGCCAACCTGCACTCTCTCGTCCTTCCTAACCTGTCCTCTAATCTTCATGTCTGAGTAGCGCATGTTGGAGCCCCCCGCCACGATCACCATGCGTCGTTCTTCCTTCTCCTGGCCGCCCACCGGCGTCCACCTGCTCCAACACCGGCTGAGTCAGCGCCAGTCTGGGATCGTTTTCCGGCTTGTCGTCGTTGGCCTTCATCTTTCCCTTCTCGGGGTCAAGCACTGTCGACCCACCTGCCTCGTGACTTACGTCATTCTTTCTCTGGATGTCACCCTTCGTCACCAGTTTTACCTCCATTTGCGCCAACCCTGCTTCGAGTTCCTTCCTCTGCTTTTGTTCATCTTCCAGCTCCTCTTGTGGCTCACCTACCTGAACCTTGAGCTGCTCCCTTTCTTCCTCGAGCCGGTCGAGGCACGACGCTAGAACACACACACTCTGCACCTGTAGTCCTGCCCTTCCGCGTCCTCGACCGAGAGCCATCTACTGGATCAATTTGAACACTTTTATTATTTTTAGCAAGTGATAAAGAAGTCCGCTGTTTGAACTCAATAGCCTACGGTATGGTTTCGAGCACGGGTATAGGTTCCCGACATGAGTTCCAGCCCCAGAAGTGGCAGAGTTTTCGTAAGGCCTGTGTTTTTCTTTACTGTCAACTGCCGTTTTGGCTCAATTTCACGCATTCTGTTCGTGAATACGGGTGGATTCGTAGCTTTTATTTTGGTTTTGGGAAAATGCATGGCCTCTCCACACGTACAGTTACATAGTGAGGCACACCGGAAGCATGTGGCTTGTACTACTCCAAACAAACTAATGCGGTTCAAGCATATTGAGCACATGATCCACACAAAGTGGCCTATGCTGGCTTCCTCTTATGCTTAGCCTTATAAGCAATGCTGCGACACTATTTCAAGAACCTCTCAAATAATTCATGAGTACCAAGACAGCACAGGACTGTTCGGCCTTACTCAAGCCGGTGTACTTTGGCCGGTGAGTTTCTGCCCGGCCTTTCTCCGGCAACCATGTTCGGCCCGTGTCCAAATGTGGGCCTTTTGGCCGTATACGGCCGTACTCCCATCACTGTCCAACGGCCAGTGTCCGTCGGCCAGTCTACTAGCTTACGTTCATACGGCCAGATTCAAGCCGCAGGGCCCCGGCCATCCCAAAGCCACCCGTGTGCGGCCGAAGTATGGCCACTGGAGGACAGCCGAGATGCGGTCGTCGGACTCCAGCCGGACTAAAGCTGCCGGAAATTCGGCCGTGCTACGGGCATCATTGTTCAGCCACAGTACGTTAACTGTATTGAGGCCGGTGGACGACCACTGCATGCAGAGCAAGCAGATGACTCAATCGCGCTGTCCAGCAGCACAAACCCAATATTTTGGGACCACTGCACCCATATCAACGTGAGCCCACGCGCAACCACCAGCCGTCCAGCCCAGCGCAGCCTGGCTTAATTATCAGCGTCAGTTTACACCAAAATTAATTTATTCAACAGTGCTCAGAAATGGTCGTTCCTTTATTGCTGTGCCTCTTTTACTGTCGAATACAGCAAATATTCATTTCTTTGTAGAGCTGCAAGAGATTTATTGTCCAGGTCCTGATATCTTCTGTGGGGCGGCTTACCTGTAATAAACAAGGAAGGATGGGGAAGGGGGTGAGGCGGAAGGAGCATACTTTAGTGGGTTGAATTTCACAAAGATGAAAGTGCCGCTTTTAGGCAATTTCTGTTAAGACAATTCTTTCATGCTCTGACTAAATCAACTATTTTTACAACAGGTGCTTGACCAGTCTTTTTGTATATAAAACCGGTGCGAATGCCTTTACGAAGCGGTTCGGTACTCCACAAAAGACTCAGCAGCATTCAATATAATTTACTTCACGCAAAAAGTATGTCCAGTATTTGCCCATTTTTCTTGCAAAGTAATTTTCTACTCGATCAACTTTTCTGATGTTCTTTCACAGGGCTGATCCTAGAACAGATTAAAGAAGTACTTTCAGTTTCAATATATTTTTATGTTGTTTTCATGAGTTGCGTGCACACTCCTTAATAGTCCAAAAGAACTTAATTTTCCTCTAAAGTCGTACTAGGTTAAGAAAATCCCAGACGTGTTGCGAATGACGCCCTTCTTCAGATGGCTGTAGTTGTATCCCTCTGTGTTCACGCAAGGAAAGGCGTAAGACAAGAGTTTAATATTTTCTTTCAAATAACTTAGCAATTGTAGTATTCGTACAGCAAACCTTGCACACTGCACGAATAAAGCAATAAATATTTCATTGGTCAAGTTTGAATGCGTAGGGTTCTCAACCCGTCGGAGGCGAACTTGCGGCTCCGCAAGATGATTTATTTAATTATTTATTTATTTATTTATTTAATTATTTCTTCACTTATTTATTTATTTATTTATTTATTTATTTATTTATTTATTTATTTATTTAATTGATACCGGCTTGCCCTTGCATGCGTTACAGCAGGGAGATACATAACACTAAGCTTCGAATATTAGACTAAATAACAAAATAATTCTACAAAGCGCGGTGAAAGTAGTCATTATGAACAGCGGATAAAATCATACGTGGAAGATAATTACACTCGCATCTAGATCTAAAATAAAATGAATCGCGCAAGGCGTCACCTTAAAGGAAAGTTAATAATTTGCTTCAAGATACCGATCCCACTTTGGGATATGTAGAATGGCGCTTGGATATACTTCTCCCCTTCTATTCCAGTTTTCGAATTATAGATATTACGAAAAAATTTCAACCTCTGGTTTCGTTATGATCTTTCCCGTCTTACCATTTAAGTTTACTTTTACTTTCCCTCGTCCTAAGTTGACAGTGCCAATACCTAATACGAATCGCATTGCCCTATTCTGTATGTTTTCGAGCGTATCAACCAAATCTTTGCTCTAGGGATCTCATAAAAACACATACGTACTCCTACATTGAGCGCATATGAGTGAAATACGGTTGTTCTTTTAAGTTAGGAGGAGGTTCGCTGAAATTTCATTTCGGAAAGCTAAAAACACGTGCAGCCGTAGCTTTTATGTTGTGAACGCGCCTATTTCTCTAACAACTCGTTAAATAAACTCCTCGTTATTTATATTCTGCGGCGGTTCTTAAAGCAGTGTAATTAACTGCATACGCATTCAATTGGAATGAAGGTTTTCTTGTAAAGTTGACGTTAACACACTTTTTAAGATTCAACGATTTTTGTGAATCAGCACACCAGGATGTTAATAAATTAGAACCATGCTGCAGGTTTTCGGAAATCACGTTCATTCGCTATAGTCCTGTAAATCACACAGTCATTCGCGAACATTTTTAACAAATACTTGAGGCCACACAAATAAAAGAGGGCCCGCAACTGAGCCATGGGGAATTCCTGAGGTCGGGGGAACATATCCGTACGAACAACCATTGAGAGCGACCAACTGCTATCTTAAAGATATATACCCGGCTATCCATGCAATAACCGATTCATTCAGTTTATTTCCCGCAATGTACTAACAAGAAGGTGATATGAAACACCGTCAAATGTTTTTTTGCCGCACAAGAAAATAGTCAGCTACTTTAAGCTTATCTATTGCTAGAGCCAAATCGTGCGTGAACTCAACAAGCTGCTTTGAGCAACAAAAAACCGACGAAATCCGTGTTTGCTAGGATGCTGGCGATTATGTTTAACCAAAGGAGTCATATCCCCAGTGTAGCTAATCTCAATTTCAAACACCGCAACTAAATGAACATCTAGGCTTTGTCATTCACAATCCTCTGTTGTTATGGCAAATTCAAAATACCACTTGTTTTTAAATAGGCAGTCATAAAATCCCATGAAGTAACATAGTGCAGGGCACGACGTTGAGCCTACCAATGCACGAGCTTAGCCTCTTCTACGTTTATCACAAACAATATAGTGCACATTGTTTTTCGCAGTATTATTGTGAGAAGAATAGCCGGAAACTTGCGCTTTTGCGCGCCCTCGCCTTTCTTTGGTGGGGAGTCCTTGACATGGCGCCGGTTGAGCTCCTGGGTGGTGGCCGCTTGCTCGACACCCTTTAAGGCCACTTATTTTGGTGAACCACCGCCATCTCGGGTCGGACATCGCTGCCGGGTCGATGTCTCCAATGGTCTCCATTTCTTGAGGGGGCGAATAGACTCGAGCTCATGCGTCGACGAAGCCGACGGGCGAGGCGTTGTAGCGGCTATGACTGGCGAGGCTTAGCTGACCCGTCGTTGTGGCACGGTCTTCTTGTGGCAATAAATGGCATTTAGATGGCCTAAACGTTTCCCTGGTAATGGCCAGTGAGTCCTTGCACCTTGCCCGTTCACCTAGAACACTCATTACTGTTTGACAAACGTAGTTCGTTCATTTAAAACGCAGAAACACCGAGCGGATGAAAAACGTGTCTGCGCCATTCGACTCCCTAACGGCTCTTTCTTCACCCTGGGAAAAACCGGTCCTACATCGGCTGGTCTTCTTCCAAGCACGTCTGTGCATGAATTCTCGGCGCACAGACGCGCGCCGTTGTTCGCATAATGACGTATAACCTGATACCTTACGAAGGCCGGTCTCCTCTTGAACACCGGTTGCCGAAAATTCTGCGGCCGTTCGCTTGCCGTAATTCGGCCGAGGACCGCTAACCAAATGAAAAACGTACATTCTGAGGCCGTAAGTCGGCTGGTCTCCTTTATAACACCGGCTCCCCGAAGAAAGCGAATATTCTGCCGCCGGACGCGCGGTTCACCGGTGAAAGAGCGGATGCGCGGCAGCCGCGCTACGGCCGGTCTCCTTTCGAACACCAACTGCCACAAGAATACGGATATCCTTTGGCCGGTCGCTTGCCGTGCTTCGGCCGAACACCGCTTCCCGAAGGAAAAACGGATGCCCCAAAGCCGTACTCCGGCCTATTTCTTTCTCAACATCGGCAGCCGAAAGGCAACTGAATATCTGGCAGCCGGGCAGCTGCCGTTGTGTGTCTGCACACGGGTGGCCGGAGAAATACCGAAGCGCTCGTTGCCGAATGTTGGCCATTCATTGTATGATCAGTGGCTGCCAGAACCTGGATGCTGGCCGGGCATGGCAGAAAGCGGTCATAGACGATCCGGTCTTAGGACACACTATCTGTGCCGCCTGGGTACATCAACCTTCGGTTTATTGTCCAAACCTGAGCGGCCGTCGTGTATAGAAGAATCGTGATAGAACTGAATAAATCTTTATATATACTAGAGTCCAACGGCTTTTTGAAATCAAAAGAGGAAGCCTTCATCCTTAAGCGGACATAAATTGAATGAACAAGATGATGATTGTTAGGACGATGATGATTGTGATGGTAGTGGGGATGATGGGGTGACGACGATGGCGAAAAGACAACTATTACGACGACGACGACGATGATGATGATGCTGATGTGCGTATACCCATTGGCTTCAGGTAGCGGGCGCATCGGCGCTGGGCCGATCCCTCTGAAGCTTGCTTGAGAAGTTCTTGCTTGATGAAAGCAGGTACATTAACAATCATTGGCACGTTCCCGTCACGGGTCTTGGCGACTACGTATGCCCCATTCTTTCTACCGACCACATGCGGTCGTCCCCCATTTCCGCTGCTAGACTTTTCAAACTGTCGCCCGGTGCTAATTGTTATAACTACAACACTTAGCCCCTGTTCGTGACATGCTGGCACACTGTCTAACGAAGTTACGACTATTTTGCCTTTTGTAGCAGCAGAAATGCGACAGCTCTTGCGAGGCTCAAAGAAAACACTATTTTTTTCCTACGTCTCGCATAAATATGGCACTGCAGCAGTTCGTAGCAGCTTAATCGCAGTCAAAAGTGCGCTTTATTCTTTCCGATCCCGCTCTTCGATTAGGCACAGCACACAACATATATCTGCCACTTCTAAGCAAATTTGCGACTTCTGTTCCAAGCACAAAACAGAAACCAATGGTTAAAAAACTGCGGTAAAAAGCTTGTCAACACACTAACCAAAAGCTACACCGGCTGCATACGGTAACATATCATGCACAGTCAGTAATTTTGGCAAGGCTTTAGTATTTTAGTACCAGTAATTCTAAATCGGTAACCGATGCGGAATCGATTAGGCACCATTTGAATGTTCCAAAGCTGTAGCTGTTTACTCAAACTTTTACTTTCCTTCTACAGGAGCCAACCACGAAAGAACTCACGATTGCAATTTTGACGTGCAAACAATTGTCCTATCAGGGAGCTGTAACACCAGTAATCAAGCTCTACTAACTACGCGAATCATTCGTACACCGGCATTTGATATTTTTTTTTATTTTCCGACGGTTCAAGCACGCTGGTTCTTGCCAAGCTGACTGACCCCGATAATTATCCCCAACAGTTACCTAAGCTTTCGCAGTGAGTTCTACAAAAACTGCTGTTAGTCTTAAGCATAAAAACCGAAAAAACGTTTGTGCGTCCGCATATGCATGTAGTAAATGGTTCATTTCTTTCTTTCTGTACAGCACAAAATACAACACGATAGAGGGTGGAAGAAAAAAAGCTGCCCATTGCAGCTTGATCCCCCCTTACGCCCTACATAAGACTTACACCCTACATGAGCATGTGTCTGTGAACACGCGTGTATAAATATTAATGCACCTAATAAAACAGCTTATGTTAGCTTAGAATTCGTATGGCCAGAAAGTGCATGCAGGCTAGGTTGTCATGCATTGTCATGCTGGCTACGCTGTCATTGCAGCTTGTTTTGATGATTGCGCCTACGACTGGAAACAGCGCGAACAAAACAGGCACAAGGGAGGCAAGGAAGCCCTTCAAAGTCCACTCCCCGGAAGTTTAGAAAATAGGAGTGTATCCTGAGGGCCATTCTCAATAACGCCTGTTGTAAAAATACTGCCTTCCAAATCGTGGCCAGTCATTATTCTCAATGTTCCTAAATTGACGTATAAAACGGCACCTGGCCACACACAGTCCATATGCCTCACATTCACGCTCCGTTTCCGGTTCCTCTGAAGCGTTCCTCTGAATCTGAATATGCGACGCGCAGCGGGATACGAGCGCACACGTGAGCTTCAGAGCGTGCCACGCTGCATCCATCAAGTCAAATAAGGCCTCTGGCAGCGGTTCGGCCCCATCACGCGGTTGAGCCGTTCCTGTTCACGCGCGCGTGATTCAGAGACGGAATGTCCCTGGTGCTCGCGAAATTGCGGCCTTACATAACACAACCACAAGGCCACTGCATAGAGTCCCTGTGAGTCTTAAGCCGCTGATAGTTGGCGGTGTAGCTCGTAACCATCAGCGGACAAGGTACGCCAGGAGACCGGTCACGCTAGCTGGCATGCGAAATGGCAAGCGTGCAAGCACTAATAATGGCGGGCATTCAAGCACTCACTCTCTCCAGGCTCTCTCAGGTACCAGGCTCTCTCTGGTAATATGCATCTGTTCTTATTTATTCTTCACATCGTGTGCTTGAATTCCTTGTCAACATTTAATTGCAAATATCAGAAGCTTCAGTGCAATATAACGGTTTAAGAACGCGGTCGGGCTGCGATACAAGTTCGCTGGATAAGGTTTGCCCCGATTTTAATAGTGGAGCCAATTTTAAATCTAAACACACGTCTTCCAACTTTCTTGAAGTTGGAAACAATTTTTATTTTTAGAGCATTGTCTGGCTTTATGTTGTTTGGAGGTCAATTCGTGAAGCATGTAAGCTTCGAAGATAAGAACCAAGCAACACGTTTGATGGATGACACTGTTAGGAGCGCGTGTACTTCTCTCTCAAATTCGGAATTCAGATTCTCATGTATGATTATGCAACGCGACAAGCCTCCTACGTGAGCTGCACAACTACGTAAACACAACTACGTAAGCACCGGTGTTCTAGAATAAGGCACTTGATCTCGGCACGCTCCAACACATCTAAGAATTCTCAAGCAAGGTTGTGCAGCTGTTTTTAGACCCAATAAACGAACGTGGCGGCCACACTGCTCAGCGTCTCTGCAGTGCCAGGCGCAGCCGCATGATGTTTTCGCCTCGTTTAGGCCGAATAATTGCATCGGCGTGCCGTTACGCGCAACAGCCGGTTCAGCGAAGTCAAGCCACTCTGCCCAGCTGTGCGGCCTCTTTAGTAGGTAACCGTCGAAGAAAAAAATGCATTGTTTGGAGGCGAATAGTTGGTAGCTCAATGCCACTTGTGCTTTTTCTACTAATTTGGGCAACTCTAAACGACATTGTTCAAACACCACCAAACTAAAATAAAGCGCATCGCAGAAAAGCCGCTGTACCTTGCATGAGCATATTTAAAAATTCCGATCATGGAGTTAGTCCGAAATAAATATTAGGAAAATGCGAAATTAACACCACCTTCACTTTACACATCGCGTGAATTTGTGAGGCTCGTCTGTGGTACACATCTGACGCTGAAGCTGGCCGCATTTTCTGACAGTGAAAGCGCGTGAGGTGTAATTGGACGCTTCTAAACCGTCCGTCTTATACGGACATCATGATTGCCGGAGTAAATATTTCCTGTTTAATGTAAACCAAAGAAAACATCCCGCGGTAAAAGATTCAAGCATATTGTTTAATTATGAACGGATATTACTTCCTTTTACCACTCTTTTAGTGAAAACTGACTGCTGACAAGTTTAGTGAAAAAACAAAAAACTGACTGCTTGTCTACGACAACTGAGGAATTTTAGAGCATGAATGTGAACTTCTGAATCCGGAGATAAAAAATTGTTGCCAAAACTGGCAGGTCTTTAGCAGCGTAGTTGATGCAGGCGGCAAGCTTTGGTTCCTTTTTTACATCATCGGGGGCGGTTAAACTCCGCAAAAAGCGTTGCAATCGAAGCCTGGTCTGCAACATTTTCAATAACCACCTACTTCTCAGCAAGCACCATCATATAAGGAAAGCGTGTGCCGGATAAAAACAAACGCGCATTCTGGAGCTGAAGTGCGTTTCGCACAAGACGGTTTTAAGGGTGCCTACTTCTTATAAACTCCAAGTGACTGAAGCCGATTGCCACGTAGTGGTGCGAGCGCCGCAAATGGAAAAGATTTCGGTCCAATCTTTTGAAGTCGCACTAACAATGGGCTGTGAAACTTCATTTCTTGTATTTGCTGCGTACAGACTTTGACGGAAAATGGTCTACCCATGGATGTATAACTGTTCTCACCGGGGCTCGTTTTCCGGCATTAGTGTCACAGATATGCATTGTTAGCAGCAGAGCTGCTGTACAAGCCCTTATTTTGGTGCTGCAGGAAAAAAATACGAAACAAAAAGTGGAGCGCTCGTGAGCGCGTGCCACGCCGCGACGGCCGAGTCCCCGGCTCCCTCAGTGGCGCGCCAAAGACAAACCGTCGAAGCGTTCGTGATTCCAAGTATTACAAGCGCTATAGCGCATGTAATTAAGGGTTGACATGAGGAACACGACGATATCAATTAATATGACGATGACTACTACTAGCCCAGCGCAAAGCCACGACGTAACAAGCAAATAAACACTTTCTGGCTTGTACAAATGCTTCGTGATGTGTCCTTCAGTGCTCACGTATAAGAAAAACCTGCAGCTTCGCTATGGTTGAAGCATTGCACGATTTAGTGCAGGCTTCGCCAGTCGAGCTGGTAGAAGTCTATGACGCCGAGGATTAATCTGCATCCACTAATGGCCGCGATGAAGACGGCAACCTCTTCGATGCTAATGGCGACGATTACTAGCACCGCAACTATGCAAATACACAATTATACTGAAAGTAACTGTGTGTTCAGTACTGCTCACCTACCACCCCTTCGCCATTCAAGTCTTGCGCGTGAGTGCAAGATTCTCTTAATTTTTATTCTACTTTTTTTATGCCGTGTGTTGATTGTCAAGCCCAATTCACACTCCTATCTGGACCCTGTATACACTGAATGCGAAGAAATGATTCGTTGTGTGTTGTGGCCAAGGCGTGGCCGCGCGCGACTACTGTACAGTCGGGATCAATTTGAAGGTTATCGTGGGAGTACCGACCGACCGCGACGACAGCGCCTTAGCGTGACACTTTTTAGCATCACCCACAAGGAGATTATGCTAGGTTTGCTTCTCCCATGGCGGTTGCAGGCAGTGCGGGCACTGCCGTCAAAAACGATAAAGGCCATGCTTGTTTTTTTTTTATCCTTTTATCGACACACTTCACACTGATACGCAACATTTTTAGGCTAAATATGCCGGCATACCGGGGCATTGTTGTGTAAAAAATTGTAATTTGCTTCCGCAATGCCGAGGTATCTTCGGTGTTATCCGGTTGCCGAGGACCGAAACGCGGTTACGTCACCCAAGAACGAATAAAGAAAGAAACTGCGGCAGTCGGCTTTTGCAGAAAGGGGTGAGCGAATTCTATGCAACAGCTAAGGGGTTAGGGAGGGCCGGATAATCTTATCTTCGCGAATGAAAAAAAAGTGCCACGGAACGACGCTCTGGTCTTGCTTGCTCGGTGCTCCCGCTTTAACCATCAAATTGAACCTGACTGTACATGTACTTCAAACGCAAGCGTTCTCTAATACTTGCGGGCATCTGGCTGAGCCCGAATTCCTGTTTCCGGGCTGGACAACCACCAGAGCTATTTAGTCATGATCGGCCATGCTCTCAATTCGATTATATGTTTCCAGAAAGGACATTTTATAAAAACCTTGTACAAAAACCTCGCGGCCCAAACCCAGCAGTAGCCGATTCGCCTATTGAAAGCGGCATACGGTATATGATGACTGCAGCTGGGACGATCGCTTTTTAAAGCAAATCTTTCTACCCCTGCCAGCTAACGGTGATTTCGCGGCGTGCGGGACAATAACTCCCAACGCGGCGGGGGAGGGAAGGAAAAGGCGGTAGAGACGGTTTCACTCACGGAGCACACTGTAGATGGCGAGGCGAATTTGCCCAGCGTTCCCGTCGCCGAGGCGCCTGCTCGCCGGCCGGCGCGTCGGCAGTGCGGCTTTGTCATCTGCTTGAGCGACAGTTTTTTTTTTTTTGCCTTGTTTTGGCGCAGCCTCGCGTTCATTACGCGCTTCCTTGTCAAGTATTGATTAACTTGTTCGACAACACCTCCTGGGTAACCCTGGCACGACGAAATTAATTGAGCGAGCGGCAAAGATAAATTAAGCCTTGCTTTGAAGGGCGGGAAAACGAAATTGAGAGACCACATACAGACATCTGGCCGCTACAGATAGATTGCCTTTTGCGCACTGTTTGCCACGAATGGGACTCTGTTTTCTAAATTGATAAACAACAAATCGGTTGTGTTTTAAGAGGTAATACAAAAGGCAGAAGGAGCAACTAGTTCTCATTATTAGCGATTATAAAATTTCCCTCAGCTTACTGGTAATTGTGAAACTTACTAAACTAACTAGTTTAAATCGGTATGAATGGGAATCAATACGCTTACATGCCGCATTGTTTCGGTTTCTACGCTTGTGTCGCGCGTTGTGTCGTGCGTTGCTAGCCCCGAGAGCACATCAGAAAGGCTAGGTTGCGCTGTGTCACCCTCCAAAAGACGCTCCTCTCCGTGTTCTTTCTGCCGACGCATGGGCGGCTACGGCGGTGGCGTTCACCGCTCTAGCCCGGCCGTGGCCGACGCTGCTGAGTTCGGGAGGCCGCCTCCGCGAATCGTCCAAGTAACGGCTGGCAGAATCTCTCGTTTCACTCTTTGTAAAGACAGAGCCATGTGTGTGAATTCAAGTGACGTCCCAAGGGCGTCATTTAAAACGTTGAGGTCCAACCTTGCTCGCAGGGCGGATTAGAGCCAATTTTTGATAGCATATTTTTTGGGGCAACTTCGTCCTGATAAGCTGTTATGCGTACACAAGTACACAACCGATCTCTGATCCCCTACCTTATGACGATATATATAGAGTAGGCTCTCGATGAACGAAATTCACGGGGGCGAAAAAATTAGCTCCATTTAACAGCAGTTACGTTTACTCCGAGATGTGCCAAAGGGCAAAATTTGTGTACACCTCAGATAATATTTCATGGAAGTCTAAGCACTGCAAGCTAAATGTAGCTGATAGTGTTTCAGAAAGCAAGAAGACTACAAGAGGTTTAGAAACACCATTCACAAAGTTTAGTGGGCAGCAATTGGAAAGTGTGCATTGAAACTGAATATTGTTTTTAGTACTGCAAACTGCATCTTCAGTTTGCAAGGGCTCACCTTCAATTCAGGCAAATCCGACAATCCGGCAAAGTCGGATGTCTGGTCATTTGAAAATATTCGGTATGCCGGATACCAATCGATATAGTGTTAGCAGCCAGAAGCAGCAGCCAGACACCGTGCTTCGTCGATAGCGCCTTCTTCATGTAAGAGTCGTGTAAGCGCACTGTGTGCGCGCTTCTGTGCCGCCATTGAAACAATAGAGGCTAGAGGCCTCAACATCGCGAGTGCTTACTAGCCAACAAATTTAGAAGACGACAAGGCGGTAATGAAGCACGAATAGCACCAAGTTCGAACCAACGAGGCGGCAGGAGCTAAGCCGTGTAATCTCGGTGACTTGAATCGAGGCCGAACGGTTAGAACAAGAACTGCGGTATTGCATTTGTCGCACTAAGGCGGCTGACTACGAACGGGAGGAGGCTTACGAGGCCAGCAAGACTAAAAAAATGAAACAGCAGTTCCCGGAAAAACTTGATACCCATGGCAACCGGTCGGACAAGAAGTTCCATTTTCGGTTGCATTTGCAAGGTGACGGAGAAATGTTAGTTCCAATTACGAAATTTTTTTACGTTATCTGAATACAATGCCAACCAACTTTCAGACTAGGGTACCGTTTCAGTGGCAATTCCGTTAAAGCGATTTCCATTTATCGAGATTCAACCGTATATATATATGGTTTCATCCGCCCGACCACCGCGATAATTAAAGACGGATCGAACTGCATTTTAAAACTTGGTCAGGAAAATAGTCATCGGGAAACTACATGCAGTTTTATCTGGGCGTGTATTTTTACAAACGTGCAGTGTCTGAATAAAGACGAGGCATGCGTTTTGAATAACCTTTGTAAAACAAGCGTGAAATCTTTGTTTTCAGTGTCGTTCTTGTCTTTACCCACCGAGATTCGAAAGCCCAGTTTAGTATAACCGTGAGATGATTATTGTGTGTCAGTCATGCTGAATACCAGTATTTTTGATAAACCCCAAGACGTTCCCGCATAACGAACTCAGTCCGGTCGCCGATGCCTGGGGTCAATTCTCATTATCCAGTGACATGGGGCATTGAGTGCTCTGGGGCCGCATTTGCACTCAACGACTACCATTCATTGACGCGATGAACCACGACGAAGATGTAATCAGAAAAACTGTGGTCTGGAGGAAAATCTGAATCAAGGTGGTCCTTTCGATAATTAGCTATGCGATACTTTTATTCTCTATTTATTTCTTGTACAGAAGATGGGGAGTACACAAATATGCTGCTTGACGAGCCCTCCACGGCACTTTGAGAAGTTTTGAGAGTATGAGCGTTTCTGATGATTTCGTCCCTCCGAGCGTTTCCGAGAACTAAAAAGTTATATGGAGAGCGCATTTATGAACTTTCCGCTGTCAGGGCTCCTTACAAGCATTTAGACATAGTCCGTGGTTGCCTGAGCGCACGGCCAACCAGAATCCTACAACCACTGCTTGTGAGCTCGCCAGAGATGTCCTTTCCTAGCCCGGGTCGTTTCTCTCACATTTAACCATAAAAAGCAACCCCCTATGCTTAAAAGGTCGTTTGCTGCAAATGCTGAAAGGCAATTTAGTCTTCCGCAGCCCATACTTCATAAACACCACACTTCTCCCCCACCCGACTATCATGTTCTACCCCATCCGTTTCGCTCCTCCCGCACCAAGCATAGGAGATTTGTTTGCTATGGTCGATTCAGTTTTGGCGCTCAGAGTTCTGGCGCTCCTCCCGTTGAGACATTTTGTTACTGCTTAACTTCACGCTCCAGTCACGATCTCCAGGCTTGAGCGCGAGGCCTTTTTAGTATTTTGTGGTAAAGGTATAGTGTTTAACGCGTTTTATGTGTGTGCTATCTACATTCGCTATCTATACCAACATTAAAAAAAACAGTGCTATGTAGGAGTTACCTATGTATGTTTCCCTCCAAACTTGTCTAAAGCTTACGTTTTGTTGAACATAGGTTTGCAAGAATAAAGCATGCAAACACATTTCGTAGTTCCGAAACGTTTGGCCTAGTTAGACGAGTCGTTCAATAATTATTTCAACTTTAGCCGAGCGGCTGAATCGAGGGACTGGCAGACCGGACGAAGGTTTCGCGACAAAGTATCCCAACAAATATAAAGTCTTTAAAACCTTAC